>NC_059219.1:15350268-15699750 GCF_020615455.1 Coregonus clupeaformis
ATAACTCTAGATCTCTTTCAGAATGACCATCAGGTTCTTGGTTACCTCCCAGACCAAGGCCAGCTTTAGGAAGAGTCTTGGTGGTTCGAAACTTCTTCCATTTAAGAATGATAGAGGACACTGTGTTCTTGGGGACCTTCAATGCTGCAGACATTTCCTGTCACAATCCTGACTCGGAGCTCTACGGACAATTCCTTCGACCTCATGGCTTGGATTTTGCTTTGACATGCACTGTCCACTGTGGGACCTTAAATAGACAGGTGTGTGCCTTTCCAAATCATGTCCAATCAATTTAATTTACCACAGGTGTCCTCCAATCAAGTTGAAGAAACATCTCAAGGATGATCAATGGAAACAGGATGCACACCTGAGCTCAATTTCGAGTCTCATAGCAAAGGTTCTGAGAACGTACGTAAATAAGGTATTTCTGTTTAAGTAGGGCCGAACACGCCCCCATTCACCAACAAACTATCATGGTCCAAATACACCAAGACAGTCGTGAAGAGTGCACAACAACGCCTTTTCCCCCTCAGGAGACTGAAACCATTTGGCATGGGTCCCCAGATCCTCAAAACGTTATACAGCTGCACCATCGAGAGCATCCTGACCAGTTGCATCACCGCCTGGTATGGCAACTGCTCGGTATCCGATCGTAAGGCACTACAGAGGGTAGTGCGTATGGCCCAGTACATCACTGGGGCCAAGCGTCCTGCCATCTAGGACCTGGAAGGCCCAAAAAATTGTCAAAGACTCCAGTCATCCAAGTCATAGACTGTTCTCTCTGCAGCCGCACGGCAAGAGATACCGGAGCACAAGTCTAGGTCCAAAAGGCTCCTTAACAGCTTCTACTCCCAAGCCATTAGACTGCTGAACAATTAATAAAATGGCCACCCGGACTATTTGCATTGACACAATCCCCCCCACCGCCCTTTGTTTTTACACTGCTACCATTTGCTGTTTATTGTCTATGCATAGTCTCTGTACCCCCGCACATTGACTCGGTACGGTACCCCCTGCACAGAATATAACCTCGTTATTGTTATTTTATTGTGTTACTTTTTTAAACTTTAGTTTATTTAGTAAATATTTTCTCCAAGACCTCATGGCTTGGTTTTTGCTCTGACATGCCCTGTCAACTGTGGAACCTTACATAGACAGGTGTGTGCCTTTCCAACATTTACCACAGGTGGACACCAATCAAGTTGTAGAAACATCCCAAGGACGATAAATAGAAACAGGATGCACCTGAGCTCATTTTCGAGTCTCATAGCATAGTGTCTGAAAGCTTATGTAAATAAGGTGTTTCATTTTTTTAATTTTTTTTTATACATTTGCAAACATTTCTTAAAACCTGTTTTTGCTTTGTCATTATGGGGTATTGTGTGTACATTGCTGAGGATTATTATTTTTTTAATCCATTTTAGAATAAGGCTTTAACGTAACAAAATGTGGAAAAAGTTAAGGGTTCTGAATACTTTCCGAAGGCACTGTAGCCTAGAGATCTCTGTTTTAAGCGTCATGCTAATGGCAAGGAAAGTTGGCAGTGTCACGGTTTCGGCCGAGACTGCTCCTCCTCCTGGTTCGGGCAGGCTTCGGCGTTCGCCGTCCCCGGAGTACTAGCTGCCACCGTTGAATGTTTCGTGGTGTGATTGCTTTGGTCTGTCTTGTACACCTGTGTCTGTTTGTGTTCTGATTACGTGTCCTATAAGTTCCCTGTTTGGTATTGGTTAGATTGTGTGTTGTTGTCTGCCTGTATTTTCGGAGCTGCGTTTTGACGCTCTGTTTGTTTGTTTAGTGTTTACGCATGGTTTACGTATTCACTCGCCTCTGTTTGTTTTCGAGGCCGTATATTGTAATTTAGCACTTTTGACTAGTAAAGTCTGTTGGACGAAGCCTCTGTGTCCTGCGCCTGACTCCTCCACCACATCCACATCGGTTCTACTGACAGGCAGGAGCACAGCGCATTGTTAGGATGCTGGATTGCCCTAAAGTAAATTGATGTTTCGCCAAAATTATATAATTACTCCTGTCTAAATAAAATAATTCAAAATACTTCACCAGGGATCATGACTTAGCCACAGAGGATCATTAGCTTCTTAAAAAAAATTGCTTTGGATTGTTTCAAAGCACAAGTGTGTAGGCCTATGACTATTTGGGAAGCCCGCAATTTGGGTAGTGCACATGGCAATAGGCCTATCTGACTGAGTTGTGGCTGTCAGTGAAAAGCATCTAAAATATGTGTGAAGATAATGTGTCTTGAGTATAATTTAAAATGTTGCATCAAGAAGAAGGGGAGGGGTGTGTGGCGAAGATATGGTGCGTCTCTCTCCAGAATGCATGCATATGTAGCAAAGTGCCCATTTGGCAACGTCTTATTTCTGATTATCTTAATTCACCATGTACACCACTAATAAACTGAGCTTCTCAGTCATTTTTTCTTCACCAAGTCAACAAAGTCTGTTTTTTTAACATCCATTGTGTCACACCCTGGCTCTGGGACTCATTATGTTGAGCCAGGGTGTGTTCATTCTATGTGTTCTGTTTCTATGTTTGGTGTTCTAGTTCGTCATTTTCTATGTTTGACTGAGTGACTCCCAATCAGAGGCAACGAGTGTCAGCTGTTTGCTGGTTGTCTCTGATTGGGAGCCATATTTAACTGTCTGTGTTTCACTTTGGGTTTGTGGGTTTTTGTTCCGTGTTCGGTCATTGTCACCGTGGACTTCCACGAGTCGTGTTTTGTTTTGTTTAGAAACTTTAACTAATTAAAGTCATGTTTGTTTCTCACGCTGCGCCTTGGTCTACTCATTACTACGACGATCGTGACAGAAAAACCCACCATACCAAGACCAAGCAGCGTGTCCAGGAGCAGGCAGCCTGGACGTGGGAGCAGATCTTTGACGGGCAGGGGTCCTGGACCTGGGAGGAAATCCTGGCCGGGATGGATCGCCGGCCATGGAGTGAGACGGTGGAGGCGCGCCGTAGAGAGGAGCTACGGCGTGATCAGGGTCGTCGTCGGACGGTCGTGAGGCAACCCCAGAAATTTTTTAGGGGGGGCACACGGCATGGGACGACGGGGTTGACGGAGGAGAAAAGGGGGCGGATCCAGAAGGCCACCAGGCCAGGGGTACACCGCCCTGTACGTCCTGTGCGGATGCCTCACACAGAGTGTGTGAGGGTAGGCATTCAGCCAGGACGGGTGGTGGCCGCTATTCACTCCAGGCCTCCTATCCGTCTCCACAGCCCGGTTCGGCCTGTCCCTGCTCCACGCACCAAGCCTACGGTGTGCGTCGACAGCCCAGCCCGGCCTGTCCCTGCTCCACGCACCAAGCCTACGGTGTGCGTCGCCAGCCCGGTCCGGCCTGTCCCTGCTCCACGCACCAAGCCTACGGTGTGCGTCGACAGCCCAGCCCGGCCTGTCCCTGCTCCACGCACCAAGCCTACGGTGTGCGTCGCCAGCCCGGTCCGGCCTGTCCCTGCTCCACGCACCAAGCCTACGGTGTGCGTCGACAGCCCAGCCCGGCCTGTTCCTGCCACCCGCACCAAGCCTACGGTGTGTGTCGACAGCCCAGCCCGGCCTGTCCCTGCTCCACGCACTAAACCTACGGTGCGCGTCGCCAGCCCGGTCCGGCCTGTTCCTGCCACCCGCACCAATTCTACGGTGCGCGTCGCCAGCCTGACCCGGCCTGTTCCTGCCACCCGCACCAAGCCTACGGTGTGCGTCGACAGCCCAGCCCGGCCTGTCCCTGCTCCACGCACCAAGCCTACGGTGTGCGTCGACAGCCCAGCCCGGCCTGTCCCTGCTCCACGCACTAAACCTACGGTGCGCGTCGCCATCCGGTCCGGCCTGTTCCTGCCACCCGCACCAAGTCTACGGTGCGCGTCGCCAGCCCGACCCGGCCTGTTCCTGCCACTCGCACCAAACCTACGGTGCGCGTCGCCAGCCCGGTCCGGCCTGTTCCTGCCACTCGCACTAAGCCAGGGGTGCGAGAAGTCAGCCTGGTAAGGCCCGTTCCTCCTCCACGCACCAAGAAAGGGGTGCAAGTCGACAGACTGGACCAGGGGCACTATGGGGGGTGTATTGGAGGGTGGTGGTCAAGGCAGGAGCCAGAACCGCCGCCGAGGAGGTATGCCCGCCCAGCCCTCCCCTGTTTTGTTTAGTTGAGGCGCGGTCGCAGTCCGCGCCTTTAGGGGGGGGTACTGTCACACCCTGGCTCTGGGACTCATTATGTTGAGCCAGGGTGTGTTCATATTCTATGTGTTCTGTTTCTATGTTTGGTGTTCTAGTTCGTCATGTTTGACTGAGTGACTCCCAATCAGAGGCAACGAGTGTCAGCTGTTTGCTGGTTGTCTCTGATTGGGAGCCATATTTAACTGTCTGTGTTTCACTTTGGGTTTGTGGGTTTTTGTTCCGTGTTCGGTCATTGTCACCGTGGACTTCACGAGTCGTGTTTTGTTTTGTTTAGAAACTTTAACTAATTAAAGTCATGTTTGTTTCTCACGCTGCGCCTTGGTCTACTCATTACTACGACGATCGTGACACATTGCGAATGATAGTTCCTCAATATTTGAAAGATCTTTCCAACACTCCCGGCTTCGATAATCACCAAGCCTCGGTTTGAAAGAGCAAAATATCATGATCTGATGATCCCATGTATCCAGTGGAAAGGTCATAAAAAGCAGCTGTCTGTCCCGAGCTCAATGGCTCAGGAAACTCTGAGGGCACGGAATAGGCTAGTTGATACAATGTTGCAAGTTCGCTAGTGACAGCTTCTGGCCGGACCCAGTGATGATTTGATACAACATTGCATTTCACTAGCAATAGCTCAAGTCAAGACAGATAGAAAGGGAGGCAGACAGGCGGAGTAGAGAGATTAATGTGATTGAAAGAACCAGAATTTTAATTAAGATATTTTCCACTGTTTTTATTTGTCGGCTTTAGGCCTATGTATTTTACTTAGTTGACGATTGAGGGAAGTTATAGGCCTAATGCTGCATTGGCCTATAAACTATCTCTGAGTTCTATGCTCTCATGCACTGTTGCAACATTTATTTAGCCGCCAATGAATCCCAGTGTATCAATGTGTCCATATGGCAGAGGATGGTGCTCTCGCCATTGTTGAATTTTAACTTTTAGATTTTTATAATTTTACTTTAGATTTTTATGATTAACCAGTTGAAAATGATTTTGAGATACGAAAACGTTATTATTTAAATGAAACTGAAAAAACGTGCCCGCCTATGGAAATCAAAGGCCCGTCCAACTAATTCGTTCTGGCGCCAGCCCTGGTTGGAATTGTAACTGTAGTCTGGACACTGACTGTATTTCTCACATGTAGGCTATTGTAATATTAAGTTCTGCAGAATTAAGTGTTCCTCGCAGTAAGATTAAGATGAAAACATCATGACTGGTTGTGTTTATATATCATATACATTATAATCTAGACTACAATCTGTATTATCAAACCAACCTATCTGATTCATAATATAACCATTATCCTTCACAGAACCAATATCTTCCTTCACAGAACCAATATCTGGTGCTACCATAACAACTTCCCCAAATCCTCCAATCATCGAGGGGAATTCTGTCACCTTAACATGTGATGCTTCTGGCTCCATCATCAGCAGAGAGTGGATGAAGGATGGTCAGCTTCTGTCTGCTGGTGGCAACATGATCATCTCTGAGGATAAGAGAGTGCTGTCCATAAACCCTGTGAAGAGAACAGACAGTGGAGAATACCTGTGTAGAGTCAGCAACCCCATCAGCACCGCTGATGCTAAACACGATCTCATTGTAAACTGTAAGTAGGCCTACTCTGCTATAAACCTGGGGTTACAATTACTGTGTTTTAACTGTTGTTGTTTCTTGCATTAAAATCTGACAGTCACAGTGTAAATGCTGGATATGCAAGATATGACAGAGTAAATCTATGGATATATACAGGGGCGCAACATTCACTGAGGACGGAGGGGAGATGTCCTCCCCATTTTTGTCCCCCAAAGTTTTATTATTGGAATGTGATACAAAACCTGGCAAAGGTGTGCTTTAGGACCATGCGGAAGCCTCTGAGCGGTTAGGTAGACTGTTTGGAGTGTTTATCCCCACTTCTAAAACCAAAGTTGCGCCCCTAAATATAAATAACAGTTTGAGTGTGTAACATCACATTGATTACCAACTAACAAACACATGGCTACCTCTAATTGGAACTGGTGATCTCTGTGTTACAGATGGACCTGATGGTATGGAAATCAAGGGTCCAACTGAAATAGAAGTAGGACAGAAGTTTACATTACATTTACATTACATTTTACATTTTAGTCATTTAGCAGACGCTCTTATCCAGAGCGACTTACAGGAGCAATTAGGGTTAAGTGCCTTGCTCAAGGGCACATTAACGTCATTTAGCAGACGCTCTTAGCCAGAGCGACTCACAAATTGGTGCGTTCACCCTATAGCCAGTGGGATAACCACTTTACAAACATTGACCTGCTCTGCTGACTCCATACCGACTGCTAGTTACACCTGGATGCACAATGGGACAAAGATACCTGGACATTCACTTGAGCTCATTAAAGGGAAGAGTGAATACTTTGACAGTGGGGATTACACCTGTACAGCAACAAATGATGTCACTGTGAACAACACATATGTGGTCCATAAACTGTCAGTAAAAGGTAAAGTTTGCAGAAGCTTTGAAGACAATATGAACATTGGTGTCTTTGTTGTATTGTAATTGTCACCCAGATGCACTGTAATGTGCAGTACTGATTGTTCATTGTGTGTAGCCTTTCTCTCATCTCTGTATGGTTCTATCTCTGGTCTCTGCAGCGGAGGGCTCTCTATCTCAGGGTCTGTCTGCTGGTGCCATCACTAGGATTGTGATTGCAATATTGGTGGTTGTGGGAGGGGCAGTTGGTGTTGCAGTGTTCTTCATCAAGAAAAATGGGTGAGTTAAGAAACTTATCATAGACATGTAAACTTAAAAATATATGTTTTCATTTAATTTCAAAAGTGTCTTTTCTATCACTGCAGGTAGTGGAAAATATAGACTCTATTTTCACATTGATCAAAGTTGGTCACTAAGAGGGCCTTGGTGTATTTCAAAAGCTATTAATAAAAAAACACTGTAGCATTATGTTCTTATTATTTTCTAAATACATTTTTTTTCCCTTTTTTATTTATTGTTGTATATACAACCACGGCTGACCCAATGCATCGAAGAGGTAAGCATTAAAGGTTGTCATATTTAATAATGTCTTTCAAATGTTTGCGTACTCCACATTTACATTTACATTTTAGTCATTTAGCAGAGCGACTTACAGTTTCCACAAATAAATCAAATGGATTCAGACAGCAGACACCATTATATAGGACAATGCTTAAAGCGGCAATCAGCAGTAAAAACAATAACAAAGTGTTTTCCCCGCCCCTGTTTCGTTAAAAAGTTAAGGGATTGGACTGGACAAATGTAACCACTCTCAAAATCATAGACAGAGCTATGGATACAAGGACTGACCATCCATGATATCAACATTATAGTTTTAACCATGTTTTGAGGCTATATAGTGTTTGTTTACACTTGCTTTGTTTACAAACATTGGAGTAAAACATGCTTATATTTTGGGTTCAGATGGGGTACGACAGTTAAACTAAACTCATGAGGCATTTATAAGTAATATTCTTCAAGAATCAATGGGAACACATCATTCATTTATAAGTCCAAAAATAGCATCTGCTGATTGTTCCTTTAATACTGTAACAATGCTTATGCAGATAAGATAGCAGCATTTATACAACCCCCTCTATTTGTGCATCTCCTACAGGCTCTAAACAACCTGTATATGAGAACCCATCACCTGTGTATGAGAACACACAACAAAATCAATCTCCACCTCTACCCCTTACAGTAAGACCTGGTCACCTGGGATGTCTCTGTGCACATTTATATTCTACTACAGTCTTACTGTAATAACCAAGATTACTTTGCTTAACAGGACGTACAGTGTGAAAAAATACTGTATGCAAAGGCATTATGTTAGTGTAATCCAGGAAGTTTTTAACTCAATGGCAGTTGTCAGTTTCTGGCATATTTAGGTTATTCATTAACAAATGATGTGGTCCTCTGTAGCTCAATTGGTAGAGCATGGCGCTTGTAACGCCAGGGTAGTGGGTTCGATCCCCGGGACCACCCATACGTAAAAATGTATGCGCACATGACTGTAAGTCTTTGCTAAATGGCATATTATTATTATATTATTATGATAGCTGTAAAGGTTTTTTTCATGACATCTGTTGGTGTGGCTATTGCCCTCTATCTAATGCCATTTTTTATTTTTGCTTTTATCCCAAATTATGAAATGAAGGATTTCAAGAATACCTGTGATACTAGGATAATTGTAAGTTTGTGTTGACCACAGGGCACCATGTGACTACAATACCGTCAAAACAATTGATTTATTTGATATTTGCAAAGTGGTCTTCATGCTGTGTCACCGCTGATAAATGGAAGTTAATGGTGCTTTCTTTTCTCCCTCACCTTCAATCTAACAGTAAAAGAAGTCAATAGACAACACCTCCAATCAACTACCATTCTCCTGTTCCATCGATCAAGTTAAATCGATCATCAACACATATAAAACCTGCATGATAACACCCAGTGTGGATCTGTAATATAATGTACATAATCAATACATTTATCTTATGTTTGATTGTCTGCTTGATTGTGTACTTTATTAATTGAAAACAATAACCTTGTTTTGAAAGTAGATAACACATTATATACTGTAACTTAGCTAAATGAAGCGTAATGTGGAGGCTGTAATGTTAACAATATAATGTAATAGTCAATACAAGTATTTATAGTACACTGTATTGAGAAGTGTGATGCCAAAAAGGGAAAAGAAGCTTGAGTACTTTATTGCTTTACATGATATATAACCAGAATGATTAATAAATATTGCCATCTCTTTCTCCATCAACTTTGTTGTTCTCTATGTCAAGTGTGACCAGTAATATGATGATATGACCTGATGACATTCAGTTAATTCATTCCTACAACGACGGGTGTTGGTGATCCTACAATTATGTTAGAGAAAGAGTTTAAAGTATGTTTATTACATAGAATATATCATCTCAAAGGAATGTTAATTGTGCATCATTTACTATCGGGAAATACCCCAAGACCAAAGTCCACTATGTTTATCAGTCAAAGCCTGCAAAGCAATAGAGGGCAACATTGTTGAACAGGCTCAGTAAAGGTAAAACACCACACAGCTTCCTTATTAGTGTTAGTGGAGGTGGAGTTTGTGTTACAAATAGGCAAGTTTTGTAATTTGTTCCTCCATGCAGTGATGTAACTCATGAATACATGTAATATTTCTTCCTCATATCAGGTGTTACTGTAGAACACTTATTGTAGTCTTGTCTTCTATACTTATTTGTGGAGACAGACCTTCAGTCTGAATCACAGACATTTAAAACATCAGCAGAGATGGAACACGATGCAGTAATTTCTCTCACCATTGCAATACTCTCAGGAGAGACTTAAAGGGGAAATCAGCAGTTGAAACAATAACAAAGCATAATCCCATCCCCTGTTTCGGTAAACAGCTGAGGGATGGGGCTGGAAAAAATGCAACGACTCTCAAATTTATAAACAGAGCTATGGATTCAAGGACTGACTATCCATAATTTAAAAAAATATATAGCTTTAACCATGTTTTGAGGCTATATAGTGTTTGTTTACATTTACTTTGTTTACAAACATTGGAGTAAAACAAGCGTATATTTTGGGTTCTGATGGGGTACGACAGTCGAACTAAGCTCATGAGGCGTTTATTATAAATTATATTCTTCAAGAATCAATGGGTGTATTAATAATTTCAATGTCCAAAAATGGATGTAGAAACTTTATATTTCCCCGTTAAGAGGGACAATTGGTCTAAACAAGAAGAAGAATGCAGAGAAAAGTGCAATGTACATAAATAAAATGTTATTCATTTTTGGATCACTTTTATAGAGCTACCTCCATTACAAAATAATTAACATTTTCAGTATTCTTCAATATTCACAAATGTACAACTTCAATGGCCCTGATGTACAGTATTTTTACCATTGCATAATGCCTGATATCAGTGACATTCCCATAAGTATGTGTCAATAATGTATATTCTGTATACATTATACTGTATGTAATGTATGTTATATTAATGCATGTAAAACATGTCACAGTCAACAGAAGGTATTAATGAATGAAACTAATATAGCATAGAAATTGGGGGGAGAAATCTGTCAGGAGGCAATGGCCGTCGTCATCTAATAATATATTAAACAATATTGACTCCCGATAGTTGTGGTTAGTTATAGGATATGTAGTCCCTCCTACTGAGGAAGCATCTCAAACTAACCTATTTTCTATCTAAAGGTACAATCTTCTATTTCGACAGCCTGAACCTGACACTGTTTGGTGGGGCTGGGGAAATGTAATCACTCTCAAATTCAACTGTTTGCTTTACTAAATACCTCAACACCAAAGTCCAGTATTGTTATATATAATCAGCATAGTATTATACCAGTAGAGGGTAACACTGTATGACAGGGAACATCCCACATATGTTTCTTTTTGAAGCTTCAGTTGTGCTGCAGTAACACTTATGAAGACATTTTATCTAAACTTTAAATAATATTTTGATCACAAAGCAAAGCGTCTGGTATTACCGAATACCCTTATTATTTGTTGTTGTTACATCAGGAGAGATGGAAGCAGCTATAGTAGTTTCTCTCACCATGGCAGTACTTTCAGGTAAGTCTTTACCTGGCATTCTCCACAGACACAGACACACAAAGGTCAAACAGTGATGTTAATTACATAGTGGAGAGAGGTGCAAGTGACGTGTTTAGCTTTTAGTTATTAGTTTACCTTCATAGATATGTTTCCTCTCCCTAGTGAGCAAAGAAATGTCCCATATAGATTGCAAAATAGTTGGGAAGAGATTTTTGACGTACCGATCCCATGGCACATGGTTTAGGAACTGATAGGCAAAACAACACCGGATTCAAAACTTAGAATCTTTCAATTTAAATTATTATATAAAATTCTTGCTACCAATAGAATGTTATTTATATGGGGGATACAATCTTCCCAGCTCTGCAGATTTTGCTGCGAAGAGACATAATCATTAGATCATTTGTTTTGGTACTGTCCATTTGTAGCTTGTTTTTGGACACAGGTCCAGGAATTGCTAAAGGATTGCAATATTTACCTGGAACTAACCCTGCAGATAGCATTACTGGGTGATCTGAAAAGTCATAGTCAATCGATCAATAATATAATAATACTTTTAGCTGAAAAATATATGGCAAATAGAAATCCTATATGGATGGTGTTAAGAGATAGATGGGTGGGTGCTGTTGAATGGAGTTGAAGGATGGGACTAATAACAACTAACAACAACTAATAACAAGATAACTAATAATGTAAGCATACTGTGTCCATAATAAGTATATAGGTTGTAGGTTGGGAGCTTTTGTGAAAGAGCACAGTTAGAAAGATATGGCATATAGAAGCAAACCGGATGGACATCATGAAAATGATGGGAGAGGTTGAGAGTAGAAGAAGTTCAGGAGAAAAAAACAAAAAATAATTATTATTGTAAAATTGACTGTGTCCGTAAAATGTATATAGTAAGTATAAGCTGGAAGTAGAGGCCTAAGCATTGTTGTTCACTAGTTTACTCCAATTAGGGAAAGGGTGATGGGGTTGGAAAGTAATAAAGGGGAATATTTTTTTAAAAAGGATATGTATGTGTATGTATGTATGTATGTATGTATGTATGTATGTATGTATGTATGTATGTATGTATGTATGTATGTATGTATGTATGAGTGTAGGTATGTGTGTAGGAATGTGTGAAAAAAAAAAGAACAAAAAAAGTGTGAGATCAACCTTTCTTGTATGTTCTTCTTTAGTAACACTGTACATTAAGTTTCCCCTGTGTAACTACACACATTTGAACAAGGACTATACTTACAAATCCACTTGCTGAAGGTTATTCCACATGTGTAATGACTTATCATATATTTTGTTATTACACATTTTCTTGTTCCACTATGTAACTAATACGTTTTGTAATTAAATGTTTTAAAGTCACCTGTGAATTACCATGTTAATAACTCTAACCAAAATGTGACGTTGTTACATGTAACTACCATAGACATTAAAACCACTAGATAGTGATAGCGCTGACAACATCCACGTATTCCTATGGAAAATGGTTCATGAAGCCGGAAGTATTTGAATTTGAAGCGCACCATATTGCTGAATTGGGTTGAATGGCACCAAAAAATCGCTAATGATCATGGTGAAAGCACAGATTGAACAATGAGACAGATATTTCACTGGATATATAAATGTGAAGCATCCACTTGGTGTTTTCACGCATTAATGGCAACACAGTAGCCGACAAGCAGAGCTTGTGACTTCACACTCCAGACCGGACACTGGGGGCCTGGTAACTACACAGGGCCAGTAGAACCAAAAATCCAGGTAGTCCCAAGGTTGATATGGTCTTGATATGTGGAGTTTAATAGACTAGGACCTGGTAAAAACACCTGTAACAAGGCACATGCATACCTTGCCATTAATGCAGTGGCGACCTGTCATTCAGAGCAGGTTGGGCAGAGCCTCACCTGTATTGAGCTCATCCTGTTTAGTTAAAACAATAAACAAAAATTGTTGCCTGTTTTGCATGTTATTTTGGCAATAATACGTGTCACATATTGATAGAAGATTTGTATGTTTTAATGACTAAAGTATTCCACCCCGAAACTGTAGAAATGTGATAGAATCATAAGACTATAATCTGATAATGTGTTTAGCTTAGTTAGAAGTACAACTAGGGCATTGACTTATTTTTATATCTATGCAAGCAGAGTGCAACTGTGAAACCAATAACAGAAAACAGGATGCGAAACTAGACACTGAAAAACATGTCCCCACCTAGGGTGAGGACAGTGAGAGAGCTTAGAGAGTTAATCATATGTGCTTGTATAAGATGCATATTTGCCCAGCAACAGAGTATTTGTGTCTTGTGAAACCAGTAAAGGAAGTCTGTGCATGTGTGATCTGATACTGGAGAAGCAACCACATGAACACAGCTGGAGTGTGAAATAGATACAAGAAGAAACAAATAGGTTGTTGTGCAAGCCTACAGAGAAATGTCACAGTCTCAAGGTTCAATCATTGGCCACAGATAAAATCAAATCAAATCACCTTATATCTACCGTAGCTTTGGTTGGGCTGATCATGTCAACATCACACTTTCTAAATCTTAGCTAGCAAGCTAGACAAGCAGTCATCATTATGAATCACGTCGATAATCTACTGGCAAATCCTTTTCAATCATTGTCATATGAAGAGAAATTATAGAGAAAACGTATCTGTGCTCATCGGCCATTGGACATAAACATTACACAACAAGTTGGAAATCGCAAATTCAACAATGAGTGGTTTGGAAGGAATCAGTGCAAAGCGATCACTAGTTTGCTTCCCCTGCTATTCGGTGGAGAGGGAGTGTGGTCCAAGTCTGGGTTTAAGGGTCTCTTTTCCAAGCTTAAAAGGATAAACATTCACACGCAACACCATGGGCCAGAAAATGTTGAATACATTGGCCATGCTGTCAATCCAGCATGACTTCTGCTGCATTCAAAACAACTGGAAAATCTGAACTAGGAAATCTCAGACTTCAGTGAGTTCAAGACAACAGGGAACTCGGAAAATATATTTTGAACGGTCATCCAACTAAGAATTCCAAGTCAGGAACTCTGGCCTCTTTCTAGAGCTCCGACCTGAAGATCACTGATGTCATGATTCAACCTTGTACCCAGTTTTATTGAAAGCCCAATAAATCCAGAGAATGCTAGACTTTGATGACAAAGTTTGATGACAATATTTGCCCACGAGAAGGACCTCCGCGCCACCTTCCTGTTCAAGTGAGCACAGCACAACAAGGTCCAAAAATGTATTGTAGGCTGCTGCATAAATTATGTAATATGCCAGGGAGATATGTATACTGTAGTTAATAAAGTAATGCTAAATGTATGTTGTGTAGTAAGCTGTTAGTAGTCCATGTGCCTCACCCTAATAATTTGGTCCCTTTCCCCCTCATAACTTAGCCTACTGTTCTGACTTGGTGGTGCACATGTAACCAACTTCATGTAGCCACACAGAAGAAAGACACATGGACACCCACACTTCAGGTTGACTTGGTTTTTATCTGCAGTAAAAGATATCAAACAGCGATGACAGGTATTGACAGGACGGTCACAGCCACACGTTCACTGGTTATGTAGGACACAAGCTATCTTTTAGATAGGAGCAACAGTAATGATACATGCCCTCAATGTAAAGTGACATCAATACATAAATAAAGAGCACAAGCACAACCCTTTTTATATAAACCTTTTAAGGTAGTAAGAAGTCTTGAATTACCAATAAATCACCTGCTAGCAATAGCTAGCGTGACATTACAGTGCACTGACTGACGGTGCTAGTTAGCTCGTCATTAACATGACTAGCTAAGTCAGCAAACACTTGGTTAACTTGCCGAAATAGGCTTTAAATACATTAACTGCAACATACATATATACATAGTCACATTCGCTATTGACTGTGATATATGAAGCAGTTTTCAAAAGACACTATTGTGTTATACAGTTTTAAACAGTTTTATATGTACAGAGGAAGAAGATACGAAGCTGCTCGGTTGAGCTACGTGTATTTTGTATTGCCGGGGTATATTTTCCTGTGTGCCTGTTTTGTTCCAGTGCGCCTGTTTTGCGCAATGGACTGTTTGACGCTTTCCTGCATAACTCTGTATTTTGGAATAGACTCTGTATTCTGTGATTTACCCTCCTGCGCCTGACTCCTTCAAATCACCCATCACAGAATCACCCACCAAACTATGGAGTCAGCGGGAGAGGAGCGCATGCCTGGAGTCGTGGCACGGGTCCTGGAGCATTCGACGATGCTAGCCAGCTTGGGAGAAGCAATGGATCGGGTTCTCCAGGTCGTCCAACACCTGGAGAGGAGAGGACCCAATCTGTTGAGACCAGATGGGCACCGGATCCAGCCACCCACACCCCAGCACCCAGAGGGATACATGTATCCCGACCAAGGGATTTCGACGGGACAGCTGCTCTCTGCCAAGGATTCCTCCTCCAACTGGAGCTCTATTATGCCAGCATCAGCCCGGCTCCATCGGAGCGGGAGAAGGTGTCCGCCCTCGTCTCCTGCCTCTCGGGGAAAGCCCTGGAGTGGGCCAACGCGGTCTGGAATGAAGGAGAAGCCGTGTTGGACAACTACGGGGAGTTCGCTCGCCTCTTTCGGGCTGTCTTCGATCACCCGCCCGAGGGTCGAGAGGCAGACGAGCAGCTGGTCCACCTGAGGCAGGTGACGAGGACCGCGCAGGACTTCGCCCTGGAGTTCCGGACTCTAGCAGCTGGGTCCGGGTGGAACGAGTGGGCCCTCATCGACCACTTCCGGTGCCATCTGCGGGAGGATGTCCGAAGGGAGCTAGCTTGCCGGGACACCATGTTGTCCTTCACTCAACTGGTGGACATGGCCATCCGCTTGGACAACCTGCTGGCAGCCAGAGGACGTCCTGGAGGGGGTCTGCCCGTTCCAACCCCGCCCGACTCGGATCACGAGCTGATTGAGCTGGGTGGAGCGGCAATCCGAGAGAGCGGAGAACGACAGCGCCAGTGTCACTCTGGTGGCACGAGAGGGCATTTCACCGCACGATGTCGTCAGCGTTCTTTTGGGTCAGGAGGCGGCAGGCAGGGCACTCTCGCGTCACCCCAGGTATCGAACACCCACACTCGTTCAGAGCCCTCTGCTGCGCATTGGACTCTACCCATCCACTTTCCTGATCACATTGTAGTTCCCCAGTGTAAGGCAATAGTTGATTCAGGCGCAGCTGAGAACTTTATGGACAGGTCATTCTCACACAGTCTAGGCATTTCATTGTTTCCTCTATCCATTCCACTCCCCATCAGAGCACTTGACAGTCGACCATTAGGGTCTGGGTTTGTTAGGGAAGTTACAGCACCAGTCACTATGGTTACCCACGAGACTCATCGCGAGCAAGTCACTTTTTTTTTATTATTGAGTCTCCTGCTTTCCATGTTGTATTAGGTATTCCTTGGTTAGCACTCCACAACCCCACCTTCTCATGGCCGCAGAGGGTTCTCACAGGGTGGTCGCAAGAGTGTCAGAGTAGGTGTCTCTGTGTTTCCGTTGGTGCAACCACGGTGGAAAGTTCAGACAGTACCTCCACCGTGAGCATTCCTCCCGAATACCTCGATTTAGTGCACGCGTTTTCCAAAACGCAGGCGACAAAGTTACCACCTCATCGGGTGGGGGATTGCGCAATAAACCTCCGGGTAGATGCTGTACCTCCCAGGAGTCATGTGCATCCCCTCTTACAGGCTGAAACAGAGGCTATGGAGACATACGTCACTGAGTCCCTGCGCCAGGGGTTTATACGTCCCTCCACTTCGCCCGCCTCCTCAAGTTTCTTTTTTGTGAAGAAGAAAGACGGAGGTCTGCACCTGTGCATTGATTATCGATCACTGAACAAGGAGACGATACGATTTAGTTATCCTCTCCCCCTCAATCCTTCAGTGATCGAGTCAATGCATGGGGCGCACTTCTTTACCAAATTAGATCTCCGGAGTGCGTACAACCTGGTGCGTGTCCGAGAAGGGGACGAGTGGAAGACAGCATTCAGCACAACCACGGGGCATTACGAATACCTGGTGATGCCGTACGGTTTGATGAATGCTCCATCCTCCATGCAGTTATGTAACTCATGAATACATGTAATATTTCTTCCTCATATCAGGTTTTACTGTAGACCACTCTTATTGTAGCCTTGTCTTATATACATATTTGTGGAGACAGGCCTACACTCTGAATCATAGACATTTAAAACATCAGAAGAGATGGAAGACGCTGCAGTAATGTCTCAAACCATTGCAATACTCTCAGGAGTGATTTAAAGGGGCAATCAGCAGTTGAAACAATAACAAAGCATAATCCCCACCCCTAAAAAGCTGAGGGATGGGGCTGGAGAAATGCAACCACTCTCAAATTCATAAACAGAGCTATGGATGCAAGGACTGACCATCCATTATATAAAAAGTATAGTTTTAATGATATTTTTAGGCTATCGTGTTTGTAAACAAAGTAAATGTAAACAAACATTGGAGTGGAACAAGGTTTTGGGTTCTGATGGGGAACGACAGTTAAACTTAGCTTATTTATTTATAAGTTATATTCTTCAAGAATCAATATGTACATACAAAAAAGTCCAAAAATGGGTGTAGAAACTTCAGATTGCCCCTTTTAAAAGGGACAATTTATCTAAACAAAAATTAGAAAAGCAGAGAAAAGTGCAATGGGCATGAATAAATTGTTATTCCATTTTGGATCACTTTTATAGAGCTACCTTTATTACAAAAAAAAAATGTATCAATGGCATTGATTTTGATATCTGTTCACCTTTATATGAAGCCTGATATTAGTGACATTCCCATAAGTATTTGTCAATAATATATATTTTGTATGTATGTTGTATTTATAACATGTAACAGTCAACTGAAGGTATTAATAAATGAAACTAATATTACATAGAAATTAGGGGGAGAAATATGTCAGGAGGCAATGGCAGTTGTCAATGAATAAGAAATGAAAATATTGACTCCCGATGGTGGTGGTTAGTTATAGGATATGTAGTCCCTCCTACTGAGGAAGCATCTCAAACTAACCTATTTTCTATCTAAAGGCACAATCTTCTATTTCGACAGCCTGAACCTGACACTGTTTGGTGGGTCTGGAGAAAAGTAATCACTCAAATTGAGGGTTGGAAAAGTTTTGTTTTACAAATAATGGATTATCTACTAAACACCTCAACACCAAAGTCCAGTATTGTTATATATAATCAGCATAGTATTATACCTGTAGAAGGCAACACTGTATGACAGGGAAAATCCCGTGCAGCTTCCTTATTTAAGCGTCATTGGAGTTTGGTTATTTGTTTCCTTGTGCTGCATTATGATTCATGAAGACATTTGATCTCAATTTGATATAATATTTTGATCACAAAGCACAGAGTCTGGTATTACCGAATACCCTTATTAATTGTTTGGACAGATGCAATCTGAATCACCAACACTTGTTACATCAGGAGAGATGAAAGCAACTACAGTAGTTTCTCTCACCATGGCAGTATTGTCAGGTGAGATTTTACATGGCATTCTCCACAGACAGACACATATAGGTCAAACAGGGATGCTAAATGCAGAGTGGAGAGAGGTGCAAGAGAAGTGTTTAGCTTTAAGTTGTTAGTTTACCTTCACAGTCATGTTTATTTTCTCTGGTGTGCAAAGAAGTGTGAGATCAACCTTTCTTGTATGTTCTTCTTTGGTAACACTGTACATTAAGTTGCACCTATTACTATGTAACTACACACATTTGAACAAGGACTATGTAATTACAAATCCACTTGCTGAAGGTTATTCCACATTGTTCCACTATGTAACTAATATGTTTTTAAATTACATGTTTGAAAGTCACCTGTGAATTACTCCAACCAAAATGTGACGTTGTTACATGTAACTACAACGGGCCAGTATAACCAAAAATTCAGTTAGTCCCAGGATTGATATGGTCTTGATATGTGGATCTTAATAGACTAGGACCTGCTAACAACACTTCTAACAAGGCACACGCACAACTTGCCATTAACTACAGGTTGTTTTCAGTATTTTATTTCCATGTTATAACCTGGCCCAAAGGGTAAAGTGATAGGATCTGAAGCAGAGGCAAACAACAAAAGCAGAGGCAAACAACAAAAATGTTTTTCATCACGGTTTCAGTACATTTCAGTTTCCCCATTCATTTCAATTTCTTTGTTTCCATATGTTATTCCATAAATATACAGTACAAGTCAAAAGTTAGGACACACCTACTCATTACAGGGTTTTTCCAAGAGCGTGCAAAGCTGTCATCAAGGCAAAGGGTATATTTAGATTTTTTAAAATAATTTTTTGGTTACTACATGATTCCATATGTGTTATTTCATAGTTTATGTCTTTACTATTATTCTACAATGTAGAAAATAGTACAAATAAAGAAAAACCCTTGAATGAGTAGGTGTTATAAAACTTTTGACCGGTAGTGTACATAATAAACAGAGAGTAGCAGCAGTATAAATGCAACTAGGCAGAGCTAGGCTGTCTCCAGCTGAACGGCAATACAGGCTTCACACAAAGATTTGCCTGTATTGCGGGACTACTGGTCATTTTGTGTCCACTAAAAGACCAGGCTCCCCTTACTCACACCCCCTTTCATGCCATCGTGCTGTGGGGGAACCAGTCAAAATCTCTCCGGGTACTCATTGACTCTGGTGCCAATGAGAGCTTTATGGACGCTACCCTGGCGTCCGAGCTGGGCATCCCCATTCAGCCCCTCTCCATTCCCATGGACGTTAGAGCGCTGGACGGGCGCTCTGTAGGCCGGATCACCCACAATACCACCCCCATAAACCTACAAGTATCAGGGAACCACAGCGAGACTATTCAATTCCTGCTAATTAAGTCTCCTCAGGTTCCCGTGGTATTCGGTTTCTCTTGGCTCCAGTGACACAACCCCTTTATTGACTGGTCTGCTGGTGCCATCATGGGCTGGAGATTCTTTGTGGAGAAGAAGGACAAAACCCTGCGCCCGTACATCGACAACCGGGGCCTGAGGTAGAACCGCTACCCGGTACCACTCATCTACTCTGCCTTCTAGCCGCTCCAGGGGGCCAACGTGTTCTCCAAACTGGACCTACGGAACGCCTACCACCTGGTGCGGATAAGGGAAGGGGACAAGTGGAAGACTGCCTTCAACACGGCCAGCGGTGACTACGAGTATCTGGTCATCCCATTTGGCCTCACCAGTGCTCCAGCTGTGTTCCAGGCCCTGGTTAATCATGTTCTCCGCAACATGTTGAACGGTTCGTCTTCGTCTACCTCAAAGACATCCTCGTCTTTTCGCACTCCACCCAAGAACTCGTGCTCCACGTCCGACAGGTCCTTCAATGCCTCCTGGAGAACCAGCCTTTTGTGAAAGTGGAGAAATGCGAATTCCATCGCTCCACCATCCCCTTCCTGGGCTACATCATCGCTGCAGGGAGTGTACAGATGGATCCCGGGAAGGTGAGAGCAGCGGTGGATTGGCCCCAGCCTACGTCCAGAGTGCAGCTGCAACGTTTCGCCAACTTTTATCGCCGCTTTATCTGGGGTTACAGCACCCTGGCTTCCCCTCTGTCTGCACTCACCTCTCCCAAGGTTCCGTTCACATGGTCCCCAGCTGCTGACCGGGCATTCCGGGACCTCAAACACCGTTTCACCACTGCTCCCATCTTGGTTCATCCTGACCCGTCCTGCCAGATCATGGTGGAGGCCGATGCTTCGGATGTCGGAGTGGGGGCGGTCCTGTCCCAGCGTTTGGCCCTGGACCTCAAGTTACATCCCTGCGCCTTCTTCTCCCATCGCCTCAACACCACGGAGAGGAATTACGATGTGGGGAATCGTGAGCTTCTCACTGTGAAGATGGCGTTGGAGGAGTGGAGGCACTGGCTGGAGGGGGCGGAAAATCTGTTCATTGTGTGGACAGACCACAAGACCTTGGAATATCTCTGCACAGCCAAGCGTCTTATTTCCAGGCAAGCTAGGTGGGCCCTGCTTTTCACCCGGTTCAACTTCTCCCTCTCATACCGACCGGGATCCAAGAATGTCAAGCCAGATGCGCTCTCACACTGCTATTTCACTGCGTCTACACCCCCGGAATCCGAGACCATCCTTCCCACCTCGTGCTTGGCGACGGCACTCAGTTGGGGAATAGAGAAGCAGGTCCGGGATGCGCAGCGTTCCCAACCGAACCCCGGGGGGGGGGCCCAGATAACCGGATGTTTGTTCCTGACGCTGTCAGCTCCTTGGCCCTGGAGTCCTCAGTCCAACTGCCAGTCGGAGCGAGTCAACCAAGACCTGGAGACAACTCTGCACTGCCTGGTCTCCGCCAACCCTACCACCTGGAGCCAGCAACTAGTGTGGGTCGAATACGCCCGCAATACCCTTACCTGCTCTGCCACGGGTCTTTCGCCCCTTGAGTGTTCCCTGGGTTATCAGCCCCCGCTCTTCCCAGAGCAGGAGGAAGAGGTCGGCATACCCTCGGCCCAGATGTTTGTCCGCCGCTGTCGTCGTACCTGGAGGAGAGCCCAGTCGGCTCTTCTCAAGACCACCTCCAGGTATCGACGACAAGCAAACTGCCACCGGTATCATCTCGGGCATAAGGTATGGCTGTCCACCAGAGATCTGCCCCTCCGGGTGGAGTCTCGCTAACTTTCCCCCTGGTTTATCGACCCTTTCCCCGTCTACAAGATCATTAGCCCCTCTGCTGTTGGTCTTTTGTTGCCCCGTACCCTCTGTATACATCCCACCTTTCATGTGTCTAGGATCAAACCCATGTCTCATAGCCCTTTGTCTCCTGTTTCCAGGCCCACACCTCTGCGCCGTCTCATCAACGGCCAACCGGCGTACACGGTGAGGCGTCTCCTGAAGATTCGACCTCGGGGCAGGAGATTCCAGTACCTGGTTGACCTGGAGGGTTATGGCCTGGAGGAGAGGTGCTGGGTCCCCGCTAGGGACATTCTGGACCCAGGCCTCATCACTGAGTTTCAACGCCGGCACCCCAATCAACCAGGTATGTGCCCAGGTAGAACATCAGGTGGCGCCCCTTGAGGGGAAGTACTGTCACACCCTGATCTGTTTCACCTGTCTTTGTGCTTGTCTCCACCCACCTCCAGGTGTCACCCATCTTCCAGATTATCCCCAGTATATTTATACCTGTGTTCTCTGTTTGTCTTTTGCCAGTTTGTTTTGTTTCATCAAGCCTACCAGCGTTTTTCCCTTTGCTCCTGTCTTTCTCAAGTTCCTGTTTTCTAGTTTTCCCGGTTTTGACCATTCTGCCTGCCCTGACCCTGAGCCTGCCTGCCATTCTGTACCTTGTCACACCTCCCTGGATTATTGACCTCTGCCTTTCCTGACCCTGAGACTGCCTGCCGTTCTTTACCTTTTGGACTCTGATCTGGATTAATGACCTCTGCCTGCCCTTGACCTGTCGTTTGCCTGCCCACTGTTTTTGTAATAAACATTTGTTACTTCGACACAGTCTGCATCTGGATATTCTCCTGAAACGTGATAGTTATGCCAGTCTACACTCTTAGAAGAAAAGGTGCTATCTAGAACCTAAAAGAGTTCTTCAGCTTTGAAGAACCCTTTTTTGTTTCAGGTAGAACCCTTTTGTGTTCCACGTAGAACCCTTTTTCAAAGAGGGCTCTACATGGAACCCAAAAGGGTACTATCTAGAACCAAAAATAGTTATCCTATGGGGACAGGCGAAGAACCCTTTTGGAACAATTTTTTCTAAGAGTGTAGTCTTGATGGTGCTAAGAAATATGGCTCCAAAGAGGAAAGCTACAGGAAGAATGGATTTGAGGATAGGTCCCAACACAATGCATGTTGCATTTTACCAGCACTTTGTAAAAGGGCTGCAATGCTACATCATTCCTGGCAGTGACTGATGTTTGCAAACCATTTGCCTTTCATGGGCTTTGAATGTTGTGTCATCAATAACCTCTCCCTCCTCTCTCTCTTTCTCACTTTGTCGCTCTCTCTCCCCTCTCTCACTTCCCCCTCCCCTCTCTATCTCTCTCTCTTTCTCTCTCTCTCTTGCTCTCTCTCTCTCTTAACATAGCATGAATACAACATTAATTCTTGGGGAACTCAGAACAAAGAAATTCTATTAAATTATTATATTTGCTAATTCAATTCTTAAAACTTACTCAGCATTTAATGCTAATCATTTCTTAACTCCACTTTCAGTAACTGCAGTCTATAGGTCCGATATAAGAGGAACATGTATATTTGGTCAAGAACGTTGCTTTTGTCTCTTCTCATGAAAAGCCACAAATAGTTACAACAACTGTCACTGCTGAAATCCATGATGCACTTTGGCCTTCTGAGAATCTTTGAGGAAGTACACGTACATGTTCAAAGCACTCAACCCTGCCGCAACCACGTTTAACTTTAACACACACAAGTGTAGGTTATAAGAAAAAGTGGAAGCTTCTCACAGACCCATGTGAGTGGCTAATGATTTGCCCAATATGTTGTATAGTGATCACACTGAAATTGTGACTTTGTGTGTGTGTGCATGTGTGTGCACTTGTGTGTGTGTGTGTGTGTGAAACCCCTTACCTGTCAGTTTCAGTACCAACACAGTATAGAAAGTATTCAAATAGAATGCCATAGTATTACCACCTACAATGCATTCGGAAAGTATTCAGACCCCTTTACTTTTTCCACATTTTGTTACGATACAGCCTTATTCGAAAATGTATTAAATCGTTTTTTTTTGCCTCATCTTACCACACACAATACCCCATAATGACAAAGCGAAAACAGGGTTTTAGAAATTTTTGCAAATGTATTACAAATTTAAAACAGAAATACCTTATTTACATAAGTATTCAGACCCTTTGCTATGAAACTCCAAATTGATCTCAGGTGCATCCTGTTTCCATTGATCATCCTTGAGATATTTCTACAACTTGATTGGAGTCCACCTGTGGTAAATTCAATTGATTGGACATGATTTGGGAAAGAACACCTGTCTATATAAGGTCCCACAGTTGACAGTGCATTTCAGAGCAAATACCAAGCCATGAGGTCGAAGGAATTGTCTGTAGAGCTGGCTGCCAGGCCAAACTGAGCAATCGGGGGAGAAGGGCCTTGGTCAGGGAGGTGACCAAGAACCCGATGGTCACTCTGACAGATTTCCAGAGTTCCTCTGTGGAGAAGGGAGAACCTTCCAGAAGAACAACCATCTCTGCAGCACTCCACCAATCAGGCCTTTATGGTAGAGTGGCCAGACGGAAGCCACTCCTCAGTAAAAGGCACATGACAGCTCGCTTGGAGTTTGCCAAAAGGCACCTAAATGACTCTCAGACCATGAGAACAAGATTCTCTGGTCTGATGAAAGCAAGATTTAACTATTTGGCCTGAATGCCAAGCGTAACGTCTGGAGGAAACCTGGCACCATCCCCACGGTGAAGCACGGTGGTGGCAGCATCATGCTGTGGGGAAGATTGTCAGCGGCAGGGATTTGGAAACTGGTCAGGATCGAGGGAATGATTAACAGAGAAAAGTACAGAGATTCTTGATGAAAACCTGCTCTCAGGACCTCAGACTGGGGCGAAGGTTCACCTTCCATCAGGACAACGACCCTAAGCACACAGCCATAACAACGCAGGAGTGGCTTCGGGACAAGTCTCTGAATGTCCTTGAGTGGCCCAGCCAAAGCCCAGACTTGAACATCTCTGGAGAGACCTGAAAAAAGCTGTGCTGCGACGCTCCCCATCCAACCTGACAGAGCTTGAGAGGATCTGCAGAGAAAGATGGGAGAAACTCCCCAAATGTGCCAAGCTTGTAGCGTCATATCCAAGAAGACTCAAGGCTATAATCTCTGTGTCACGCCCTGACTCAGGGGACGCTTATATGTTGAGTCAGGGTGTGTATATTCCTTGTTGTGCTTGTTCTATGTTATAGGATCTAGTAGGTCTAGATCTATGTTGGCCGGTGTGGTTCCCAATCAGAGGCAGCTGTCGCTCGTTGTCTCTGATTGGGGACCATACTTAGGCAGCCTATTGGCACTAGTGGGTTGTGGGATCTTGTTCCGTATAAGGTATGTTGTTTGTGTCTACCGTGGACTTCACGTTTCGTTTCGTTTATTGTTTTGTCGAGTGTTTATTAAGTTTAAATAAACATGTATGCATATCACGCTGCGCCTTGGTCCGTCCCGTCTATGAACGAACGTGACAGAAGATCCCACCAAACAAGGACCAAGCAGCGTGCCCAGAAGGAGCAAACGCCGGGGATTCAACGGGAGGTAACTTTAGTAGATGTCCTCCTCGGTTGGGGGAGAATTACTGAGGAGGAGGCCGTCCGTTATCGGGAGGCGATGAAGGTTGATGCCCAGGTAGGAGAGGAGAAACGGCGCGAACCGTGCCGACGACGGAGACCCGAGAGGCAACCCCAATAAAAATGTTGGGGGGGGGCACACGGGGTGGATGACGAGGCAGCAGGAGGCCGTGGAAGGGCGAATCTGCAGGTTAGGAGAGGAGGCCACCATGTTACGGGGGCTATTGGTTCAGAGGGAGCAGGAGTTATTCGGTCAGAGGGAGGCGCTACAGGAGGCTAAAAGGGAGAAGGAAAGTGTAGAGGCACGGCGAGAGGAGCTGGTTAGGCAGCAGAAGGAGCAGGGGTTAATAAAGGAACCCAGTCCCGCTCCTCGCACCAAGCAAGTGGTGCGTGTCGCCAGTCCGGTCCGGCCCGTTCCTGCTCCCCGCACTAAGCCAGTGGTGCGCGTCGCCAGCCCGGCCCGACCTGTTCCTGCTCCTCGCACCAAGCCAGTGGTGCGCGTCGCTAGCCCGGCCCGGCCTGTTCCTGCTCCTCGCACCAAGCCAGTGGCGGAGGAGAGGCACTCGGAGCGGCCTGCCGGTTCAACTTAGGAGGCGCTCACACCACCCACCGCTTCCAAGTATATTACTCGCTAACGTTCAATCTCTGGTTAACTAGCTCGACGAGCTCAGGGCAAGGATTTCTTTCCAGAGAGACAGCAAGGCCTGTAACATACTTTGTTTCACGGAAACATGGCTCTCTTGGGATATTCTGTCGGAATCGGTCCAGCCAGAGGGGTTCTCAGTTCATCGCGCAGACAGGAATAAATATCTCTCCGGGAAGCAGAAGGGCGGAGGTGTGTGTTTCATGATTAACGACTCGTGGTGTAATTGTAGTAACATACAGGAACTCGAGTCCTTTTGTTCACCCGACCTAGAATATCTCACAATCAAATGCCGACCGTATTATCTCCCAAGATAATTTTCTTCGGTTTAGTCACGGCCGTGTATAACCCCCCTCAAGCCGATACCACGACGGCCCTCAAAGAACTTCACTGGACTTTATGCAAACTGGAAAGCACATATCCTGAGGCTGCATTTATTGTAGCCGGGGATTTTAACAAACCTAATTTGAGGACTAGGCTGCCGAAGTTCTATCAACATATCGACTGTTGTACTCGCGCTGCTAAAATCCTCGACCATTGCTATTCAAACTTCCGGGATGGTTATAAGGCCCTCCCCCGCCCTTCTTTCGGAAAATCTGACCACGACTCCATTTTGCTTCTCCCTTCCTATAGGCAGAAACTCAAACAGGAAGTACCCGTGCTAAGGACTATTCAACGCTGGTCTGACCAATCGGAATCCATGCTTCAAGATTGTTTTGATCACGCGGACTGGGATATGTTCCGGGTAGCTTCAGAAAATAATTTAGACATGTACACTGAAACGGTGACTGAGTTTATCAGGAAGTGTATAGGTGATGTTGTGCCCTCTGTGACTATTAAAACCTACCCTAACCAGAAACCATGGATAGATGGCAGCATTCGCGCAAATCTGAAAGCGCGAACCACCGCATTCAACCATGGCAAGGTGACTGGGGATATGGCAGAATTCAAACAGTGTAGCTACTCACTCCTCAAGGCAATTAAACTGGCAAAACATCAGTATAGAGACAAAGTGGAGTCGCAATTCAACGGCTCAGACATGAGACGTATGTGGCAGGGTCTACAGACAATCACGGACTACAAAAGGAAAACCAGCCACGTCTCCGACACCTTGCTTCCAGACAAGCTAAACACCTTCTTCGCCCGCTTTGAGGATAACACAGTGCCACTGACGAGGCCCACTACTGATGTGTAGTTTTAATGGATGATCAGATGAAATTGAGTTAATCATGAACATATAGTTAAAATTCTTTGTGGCTAACTGAATTGGGCCGTTTGTTTTTGTCTCTCTCTTCAAACACAGTGAAGGGAGCGGCACCAGGGTTGAATAGAGTTTGGGCTAGACCTTTGTCTCCTTGGTATCTTCTTGATTGATTACAGCTTGAGGGGGTGAGGTACAGGGGAGCGGGTGATTGGTTGGAGTAATAGTTCAGCCGTCCTCAGGGACAAAGGAAGTGGGCGGAGCAATAAAAGAGCGGGAAAACTGAAGAGGACTATATAAGATGGAGGAAGACCTTAAGAATGTGTGCCCCATTTGCAGACGGGTATCGGCTTTGTTGAAAACTTTAATAAAGTCATTTCTTGATGCAACAAAAACTCTGTAAGACCTTATTTGTAATAAAGTATGGTGGTTATTATCCACAACACTACCGAGGACTGTGGCCTCTCCTTCTCGATGGCTGACGTGATCAAGGCATTTAAGCATGTTAACCCACGCAAGGCTGCCGGCCCAGATGGCATCCCTAGCCACGTCCTCAGAGCATGCGCAGACCAGCTGGCTGGTGTGTTTATGGACATATTCAATCTCTTCCTTTCCCAGTCTGCTGTTCCCACATGCTTCAAGATGGCCACCCTTGTTCCTGTACCCAAGAAAGCAAAGGTAACTGAACTAAATGACTATCGCCATGTAGCACTCACCTCTTTCATCATGAAGTGCTTTGAGAGACTAGTCAAGGATCATATCACCTCTACCTTTCCTCTCACCCTAGACCCACTTCAATTTGCTTACAGCCCCAATAGATCCACAGACGATGCAATCGCCATCGCACTGCACACTGCCCTATCCCATCTGGACAAGAGGAATACCTATGTAAGAATGCTGTTCATTGACTATAGCTCAGCATTCAACACCATAGTACCCTCCAAATTCATCATTAAGCTCGAGGCCCTGGGTCTGAACCCCGCCCTGTGCAACTGGGTCCTGGACTTCCTGACGGGCCGCCCCCAGGTGGTGAAGGTAGGAAACAACATTGCTGATCCTCAACACTGGGGCCCCACAAGGGTGCGTGCTCAGCCCCCTCCTGTACTCCCTGTTCACCCATGACTGCGTGGCCAAGCATGCCTCCAATTCAATCATTAAATTGCAGACGACACAACAGTAGTAGGCTTGATTACCAACAATGACGAGACCACCTACAGGGAGGAGGTGAGGGCTCTGGGAGTGTGGTGCCAGGAAAATAATCTCTCACTCAACATCAACAAAACAAGGAGATGATCGTGGACTTCAGGAAACAGCAGAGGGTGCACCCCCCTATCCACATCGACGGGGCCGCGGTGGAGAAGGTGGAAAGATTCAAGTTCCTTGGCGTACACATCACCAACAAACTGAAATGGTCCACCCACGCAGACAGTGTGGTGAAGAAGGTGCAACAGAGCCTCTTCAACCTCAGGAGGCTGAAGAAATTCAGCCTAGCACCTAAAACCCTCACAAACGTTTACAGATGCACAATTGAGAGCATCCTGTCGGGCTGTATCACCGCCTGATATGGCAACTACACCGCCCACAACTACAGGGCTCTACAGAGGGTGGTGCGGTCTGCCGAACGCATTACCGGGGGCAAACTAGCCGCCCTCCAAGACACATACAACACCCGATGTCACAGGAAGGCCAAAAAAATCATCAAGGACATCAACCACCTGAGCCACTGCCTGTTCACCCCGCTATCATCCAGAAGGCGAGGTCAGTACAGGTGCATCAAAGCTGGGACCGAGAAAAATTTAAAACAGCTACTATCTCAAGGCCATCAGACTGTTAAATAGCCATCACTAGCACATTAGAGGCTGCTGCTGCCTATTGAAATCACTGGCCACTTTAAGAAATGGAACACTAGTCACTTCAATAATGTTTACATACCTTGCACTATTCATCTCATATGTATATACTGCATTCTATTCTATAATATTCTACTGTATCTTAGTCCATGCCGCTCTGTCACTGCTTGTTCATATATGTATATATTCTTAAATCCCATTCCTTACTAGTTTTGTGTGTATTGGGTATATTTTGTGAAATTGTTAGATATTACTTGTTAGATATTACTGCACTGTCGGAGCTAGAAGCACAAGCATTTCGCTACACCCGCTATAACATCTGCTAAACACATGTATGTGACAAATAACATTTGATTTGATTTTACATTTGCCTTTTATGGGCTTTGAATGGAATGTCATCCAATCACAATAAAATAAAAAAATGTATCCTACCCAGGACCTTCCTTTTTATCTTTTTAACCACAGATCATAGAAAAGTGCTGTTTTCACATACGTAGACACTGGATTGGTGCTGGAGATAATGAAGGTTGAAAAGTGGCGGAATTGCCCTTTAAAAGAGAGAGACGTGCTTTAAAATATTTAATGAGGAAGTTTCAGAAATATTACACTGTTAAAAGAGAGAAGTAATTTAACCTTATCCTTGCATGCCAGGCATGAAGGAGTGTCACACAGCTAGTGAACCAGTTACCAGACTAGCCCATTATGGGCAGGTTGGCGTGTTTCTATTGTTATCTTGAAAGAGGTCAGTGGTGTTGATTTCAAAGATAGTTCCTGATATGCCGTCTTTTACACAGGATTTGTTTGTCTTTGATATTGTGTTGCATAGGATTTTGAGGATGAGGACATTCCATGTATTTATTTCTGTAACTGGTGGGTGCCAGAAGGTATGCATGCCAAGGAAGACTGGGGGGCCACTGGTGCTAATCTTAGAAGGAGTACGTGATGGAATATCCTGACTAGGGTGCAAGACGATACCATATAGGGTGATACTATTGTTGTTGGGAGTAACACACAATAATGGTTGGCAACTGTTGGATAGAATTAGCTTGCAGAGATGTTGCATGCCTATCATTCGAATAGTGAGATGCAACCCACGTGTATCTTGCTATGTTGAATCCGGTGGGGAGTTCAAATTATAATAGGCCACTCACGTGCAGCTTGTCATGTTGAACCCGGTACCGTAATATTAAATACATGTATTAACTCTCCATCTAAGTGTTTAACTATTCTCTTGCATCCTGAATTACTTGATACCGGAGAAAGTCATCATAACAGTTCCTCATATCGTTAATATTTCTTTCGGTTGAGTTTCAGGAGAGATTATATTGCAGCCAAATGGACACATTGGGACTCTTAGCTCTTGATAGAAAAACATTTGTCTGAACTGAGTAGCCAAGGAAACAGCTTCATCTATTTTAAATACTTCAAAATAAAAGGTGTGTAAGCTCAATACAATATTCTCTTCCTGGAGAAAAGTCCCTCAGCCTTACAGTAAACAGACCACGCATACTGCCCCTGCCTGGAAGTGAAATCAAATCACATTTTATTTGTCACAAGCACCGAATACAACAGGTGTAGACCTTACCGTGAAATGCTTACTTACAAACCCTTAACCAACAAATCAGTTCAAGAAATAGTTAAGAAAATATTTATTAAATAAACTAAAGTAAAAAAACTAAATAAAATCAACAAGTAACAAGAAAATTACAAAACAATAATGAGGCTATATACAGGGGGTACCGGTACAGAGTCAATGTGCGGGGGTACATGTTAGTCGAGGTAATTTGTAAAGTTATTATAAAGAGCGAGTAGTGTCGCCATTTTATTAATTGATCAGCAATCTTATGGCTTGGGGGTAGAAGCTGATAAGGAGCCTTTTGGTCCTAGACTTGGCGCTCCAGTACCACTTGCCGTGTGGTAGCAGAGAGAACAGTCTATGACTTAGGTGACAGGAGTCTTTGACAATTCTTTGGACCTACCTCTGACACCACCTAGTATATAGGTCATGGATGTCAGGAAGCTTGGCCCCAGTGATGTACTGGGCCGTACGCACTACCCTCTGTAGTGCCTTATGGTCAGATGCGAGCAATTGCCATACCAGGAGGGGATGCAACCGGTCTGGATGCTCTCGATGGTGCAGCTGTATACCTTTTTGAGGATCTGGGGACCCATGCCAAATCTTTTCAGTCTCCTGATGGGGAAAAGGTGTTGTCATGCCCTCTTCACAACTGTCTTGGTGTGTTTGGACCATGACAGTTTGTTGGTGATGTGGACACCAAGGAACTTGAAAAACTCTCGACCCGCTCCACTTCAGCCCCGTCGATGTTAATGGGGGCCTGTTCGGACCTCCTATTGCTATATTCCACATTCAGCTCCTTTTTCTTGCTCACATTGAGGGAGAGGTTGTTGTCCTGGCACCACACTGCCAGGTCTCTGACCTCCTCCCAATAGACTGTCTCATCATTGTCGGTGATCAGGCCTACCACTGTTGTGTCGTCAGCAAACTTGAGGATGGTGTTAGAGTCGTGCTTGGCCACACAGTCGTGGGTGAACAGGGAGTACAGGAGGGGACTAAGCACGCACCACTGAGGGGCCCCAGTGTTGAGGATCAGCATGGCAGATGTGTTGTTGCCTACCCTTACCACCTGGGGGAGGTCCGTCAGGAAGTCCAGGAGCCAGTTGCAGAGGGAGGTGTTTAGTCCCAGGGTCCTTAGCTTAGTGATGAGCTTTTTGGGCACTATGGTATTGAACGCTGAGCTGTAGTCAATGAACAGCATTCTCACATAGGTGTTCCTTTTGTCCAGGTGGGAAAGGGCAGTGTGGAGTGCGATTGAGATTGCGTCATATGTGGATCTGTTGGGGCGGTATGCGAATTGGAGTGGGTCTAGGGTTTCCGGCATGATGGTGTTGATGTGAGCCATGACCAGCCTTTCAAAGCACTTCATGGCTACCAACATGAGGGCTACGGGGCAGTAATCCTTTAAGCAGGTTACCTTCACTTTATTGGGCACAGGGACTATGGTGGTCTGTTTGAAACATGTAGGTATTACAGACTCGGTCAAGGAGAGGTTGAAAGTGTCATTGAAGACACTTGCCAGTTGGTCCGTACATGTTTCGAGTACACGTCCTGGTAATCCGTCTGGCCCCGCGGCTTTGTGAATGTTGACCTGTTTAAAGGTCTTGCTCATATCGGCTACGGAGAGCGTGATCACACAGCTGGTGCTCTCATGCATGCTTCAGTGTTGCTTGCCTCGAAGCGAACACAAAAAGCATTTAGCTCGTCTGGTAGGATCGTGTCACTCAAACGCATTAAGAAGGAAAGAAATTCCACAAATTAACTTTTAAGAAGGCACACCTGTTAATTGAAATGCATTCCAGGTGACTACCTTATGTAGCTGGTTGAGAGAATGCCAAGAGTGTGCAAAGCTGTCATCAAGGCAAAGGGTGGCTACTTTGAAGAATCTCAAATATAAAACATATTTTGATTTGTTTAACACTTAATTGGGTACTACACAATTCCACATGTTATTTCATAGTTTTGATGTCTTCACTATTATTCTACAATGTAGAAAATAGTAAAAAATAAAGAAAAACCCTGGAATGAGTAGGTGTGTCCAAACTGTTTACTGGTACTGTATATGCCCACCTGATGACCTTCTGGTCTACATTTACTTCTGCTCTATCTACTACCACTCTCTAATAGTAAATGGATCTCCATATCTCTACCCACTGGGCACACACTGGTTGAATCAACGTTGGTTCCACGTCATTTCAATGAAATTACGTTGAATCAATGCGGAATAGATGTTGAATTGACATATGTGCCCAATGGGTAGTTCCCAGCTCTCTAAATACCTAATTTCCTCTGTCTACGTGGGCAAACAATCTCTCTGCTCCTGCTTACCATAATTTTCTACACAGACACACAAAATATTAACAAATGATAACCTACTAATGTTAAGCATGAAAAACTAATTTGCGGTGACGTGGGGATCAAGAAAATACCCTCCCTCTGGCTAAAAACTGTTTGCAGGTTTTAAAAATCACAATAAAATAAAAAAATGTATCCTACCCAGGACCTTCCTTTTTATCTTTTTAACCACAGATCATAGAAAAGTGTTGTTTTCACATACGTAGACACTGGATTGGTGCTGGAGATAATGAATATGAGGTTGAAAAGTGGCGGAATTGTCCTTTAAAAGAGAGAGACGTGCTTTAAAATATTTAATGAGGAAGTTTCAGAAATATTACACTGTTAAAAGAGAGAAGTAATTTAACCTCATCCTTGCATGCCAGGCGTGAAGGAGTGTTTGGACCATGACAGTTTGTTGGTGATGTGGACACCAAGGAACTTGAAAAACTCTCGACCCGCTCCACTTCAGCCCCGTCGATGTTAATGGGGGCCTGTTCGGACCTCCTATTGCTATATTCCACATTCAGCTCCTTTGTCTTGCTCACATTGAGGGAGAGGTTGTTGTCCTGGCACCACACTGCCAGGTCTCTGACCTCCTCCCAATAGACTGTCTCATCATTGTCGGTGATCAGGCCTACCACTGTTGTGTCGTCAGCAAACTTGATGATGGTGTTAGAGTCGTGCTTGGCCACACAGTCGTGGGTGAACAGGGAGTACAGGAGGGGACTAAGCACGCACCACTGAGGGGCCCCAGTGTTGAGGATCAGCATGGCAGATGTGTTGTTGCCTACCCTTACCACCTGGGGGAGGTCCGTCAGGAAGTCCTGGATCCAGTTGCAGAGGGAGGTTTTTAGTCCCAGGGTCCTTAGCTTAGTGATGAGCTTTTTGGGCACTATGGTGTTGAACGCTGAGCTGTAGTCAATGAACAGCATTCTCACGTAGGTGTTCCTTTTGTCCAGGTGGGAAAGGGCAGTGTGGAGTGCGATTGAGATTGCGTCATATGTGGATCTGTTGGGGCGGTATGCGAATTGGAGTGGGTCTAGGGTTTCCGGCATGATGGTGTTGATGTGAGCCATGACCAGCCTTTCAAAGCACTTCATAGCTACCAACGTGAGGGCTACGGGGCAGTAATCCTTTAAGCAGGTTACCTTCACTTTCTTGGGCACAGGGACTATGGTGGTCTGTTTGAAACATGTAGGTATTACAGACTCGGTCAAGGAGAGGTTGAAAGTGTCATTGAAGACACTTGCCAATTGGTCCGTACATGTTTCGAGTACACGTCCTGGTAATCCGTCTGACCCCTTGGCTTTGTGAATGTTGACCTGTTTAAAGGTCTTGCTCACATCGGCTACGGAGAGCGTGATCATACAGCTGGTGCTCTCATGCATGCTTCAGTGTTGCTTGCCTCGAAGCGAACACAAAAGGCATTTAGCTCGTCTGGTAGGATCGTGTCACTGGGCAGCTCCCAGCTGGGTTTCCCTTTGTAGTCCGTAATATTTTTCAAGCCCTTCCACATCCGACGAGCATCAGAGACAGTGTAGTAGGATTCAATCTTAGTTCTGTATTGAAGCTTTGCCTGTTTGATGGTTCGTCTGAGGGCCTAGCTTGATTTCTTATAAATGTCCGGATTAGTGTCCCGCTCCTTGAAAGCGGCAGCTCTAGCCTTTAGCTCGGTGCGGATGTTGCCTGTAATCCATGGCTTCTGGTTGGGAAATGTACGTACGGTCACTGTGGGGACGACTTCATCGATGCACTTATTGATGAAGCCGGTGAATGAGGTGGTATACTCCTGAATGCCATTGGATGAATCCCGGAGCATATTCCAGTCTGTGCTAGCAAAACAGTCCTGTAGCGTAGCATCCACGTCATCTGACCACTTACATATTGAGCGAGTCACTGGTACTTCCTGCTTTAGTGTTTGCTTGTAAGCAGGATTCGGGAGGATAGAATTATGGTCAGATTTGCCAAATGGAGGGCGAGGGAGAGCTTTGTATGTGTCTCTGTGTGTGGAGTAAAGGTGGTCTAGAGTTTTTTTTTCTGGTTGCACATGTGACATGCTGGTAGAATTGAAGTAAAACAGATTTAAGTTTGCCTGCATTAAAGTCCCCGGCCACTAGGATGAGCATTTTATTGTTTGCTTATGGCCTTATACAGCTCGTTAAGTGCGGTCTTAGTGCAAGCATCAGTTTGTGGTGGTAAATAGACGGCTACGAATAATATAGATGAGAACTCTCTTGGTAGATAGTGTGGTCTACAGCTTATCATGAGGTATTCTAACTCAGGAGAGCAATACCTCGAGACTTCTTTAATATTAGACATTGCGCACCAGCAGTTATTGACAAACAGACACAGCTCACAGAATGGGACTGCCGAGTGCTGAAGCGTGTAGCGCGTAAATATCGTCTGTCCTCGGTTGCAACACTCACTACAGAGTTCCAAACTGCCTCTGGAAGCAACTTCAGCACAAGAACTGTTCGTCGGGAGCTTCATGAAATTGGTTTCCGATGCCGAGCAGCCGCACACAAGCCTAAGAACGCTACCAGCCCCAATGAATAGTGCCAACTGTAAAGTTTGGTGGAGGAGGAATAATGGTCTGGGGCTGTTTTTCATGGTTCGGGCTAGGCCCCTTAGTTCCAGTGAAGGGAAATCTTAATGCTACAACATACAATGACATTCTAGACGATTCTGTGCTTCCAACTTTGTGGCAACAGTTTGGGGAAGGCCCTTTCTTTCCTGTTTCTGTATTACAATGCCCCCGTGCACAAAGCAAGGTCCATACAGAAATGGTTTGTCGAGATCATTGTGGAAGAACTTGACTGGCCTGCACAGAGCCCTGACCTCAACCCCATCGAACACCTTTGGAACGCCAACTGCAGGCCTAATCGCCCAACATCAGTGCCCAACCTCACTAATGCTCTTGTGGCTGAAAGGAAGCAAGTCCCCGCAGCAATGTTCCAACATCTAGTGGAAAGCTTTCCCAGAAAAGTGGAAGCTGTTATAGCAGCAAAGGGGGGACCAACTCCATATTAATGCCCATGATTTTGGAATGAGATGTTCGACGAGCAGGTGTCCACATACTTTTGGTAATCTATTGTATGTTAACTATTATATTACCATATACAGTGAGGGAAAAAAGTATTTGATCCCCTGCTGATTTTGTACGTTTGCCCACTGACAAAGACATGATCAGTCTATAATTTTAATGGTAGGTTTATTTGAACAGTGAGAGACAGAATAACAACAACAAAATCCAGAAAAACGCATGTCAAAAATGTTATACATTGATTTGCATTTTAATGAGAGAAATAAGTATTTGACCCCTCTGCAAAACATGACTTAGTACTTGGTGGCAAAGCCCTTGTTGGCAATCACAGAGGTCAGACGTTTCTTGTAGTTGGCCACCAGGTTTGCACACATCTCAGGAGGGATTTTGTTCCACTCCTCTTTGCAGATCTTCTCCAAGTCATTAAGGTTTCGAGGCTGATGTTTGGCAACTCGAACCTTCAGCTCCCTCCACAGATTTTCTATGGGATTAAGGTCTGGAGACTGGCTAGGCCACTCCAGGACCTTAATGTGCTTCTTCTTGAGCCACTCCTTTGTTGCCTTGGCAATGTGTTTTGGGTCATTGCCATGCTGGAATACCCATCCACAACCCATTTTCAATGCCCTGGCTGAGGGAAGGAGGTTCTCTCCCAAGATTTGACGGTACATGGTCCCATCCATCATCCCTTTGTTGCAGTGAAGTTGTCCTGTCCCCTTAGCAGAAAAACACCCCCAAAGCATAATGTTTCCACCTCCATGTTTGACGGTGGGGATGGTGTTCTTGGGGTCATAGGCAGCATTCCTCCTCCTCCAAACACGGCGAGTTGAGTTGATGCCAAAGAGCTCGATTTTGGTCTCATCTGACCACAACACTTTCACCCAGTTCTCCTGTGAATCATTCAGATGTTCATTGGCAAACTTCATACGGGCATGTATATGTGCTTTCTTGAGCAGGGGGACCTTGTGGGTGCTGCAGGATTTCAGTCCTTCACGGCGTAGTGTGTTACCAATTATTTTCTTGCTCTTTGGTCTTGGACATGGTGGAGAGTTTGGAATCTGATTGATTGATTGCTTCTGTGGACAGGTGTCTTTTATACAGGTAACAAACTGAGATTAGGAGCACTCCCTTTAAGAGTGTGCTCCTAATCTCAGCTCGTTACCTGTATAAAAGACACCTGGGAGCCAGAAATCTTTCTGATTGAGAGGGGGTCAAATACTTATTTCCCTCATTAAAATGCAAATCAATTTATAAAATTTTTGACATGCGTTTTTCTGGATTTTTTTGTTGTTATTCTGTCTCTCACTGTTCAAATAAACCTACCATTAAAATTATAGACTGATAATTTCTTTGTCAGTGGGCAAACATACAAAATCAGCAGGGAATCAAATACTTTTTTCCCTCACTGTAGTTATTATAACTATTATATTGACTCATCTTTATCTACACTGTGACGAGGCTATTTGCAATTATTATCATTATTCTCTTCAGTCTTACACAACGCTGATATTTACTATTGTGATCAGGATCTCTGATAGGCAGACAAGCTATGATACAGTACAAGTAGCCCAGTGTGCAGCTCTTTTTACTCAAAATGGCAGTGTCTGTCAAGGATGTAGTAGGTGGGTGTGGTGGTGGAATCAGGCGCAGGACGCAGAAGTATATTCCAAAGACTTTAGTGAAAATACTCACAGTACAAACACTAAATAGCCCGAAGGCGAAACTCCGCACGCAGGCGAAACAAAATACGCGCGCACAAACAGGTGCGACGAAAACACTCCAACTATGGAGGAATAGCTAAACCGAGCAAAATGCACAATACGTCTGGCAACAACCAAGACAGTGGAAACAATAACTCACAACACTAGGCAAAACACAACGAGAACTTATAGGACACTAATTACACTAAACGAGAAACAGGTGTACAACAATCAGACAAAAGCAAACGAACACAGAAACATTCAACGGTGGTAGCTAGTATTCCGGGGACGACGAACGCCGAAGCCTGCCCGAGCAAGGAAGAGAGGCAGCCTCGGCCGAAACCGTGACAGTACCCCCCCCTTGACGCGCGGCTCCAGACGTGCGCCGACTCCGGCCTCGGGGACGACCAGGAGGACGCGGAGCAGGGCGCGTCGGGTGCCCACGATGGAATTCCGTCAGGAGAGACGTGTCCAAAACGTCTCTCCTCGGCACCCAGCACCGTTCCTCCGGACCGTACCCCTCCCACTCTACTAGATATTGGAGACCCCCCATCCGACGTCTCGAATCCAAGATGGATTTCACGGAGTACGCCGGTGACCCCTCGATGTCCAATGGGGGCGGAGGAGTCTCCCTGATCTCACTTTCCTGGAGTGGGCCAGCTACCACCGGCCTGAGAAGAGACACATGGAACGAGGGGTTAATACTTTTATATTCAACGGGTAGTTGTAATTTGTAACACACCTCGTTCAACCTTCTCAGGACTTTAAATGGCCCTACAAACCGCCGACCCAGTTTCCGACAGGGCAGGCGGAGGGGCAGGTTTCTGGTAGAGAGCCAGACTCGATCACCAGGTGCGTACACCGGTCCCTCACTGCGGTGGAGATCGGCGCTCGCCTTCTGACGTCGGAGGGCCCGCTGCAGGTGGACGTGTGCAGCGTTCCATGTCTCCTCCGAGCGCCGCGCCCACTCATCCACCGCAGGAGCCTCGATCTGGCTCTGCTGCCAAGGTGCCAGAACCGGCTGGTAACCTAGCACACATTGAAAAGGGGTTAGGTTAGTGGAGGAATGGCGTAGGGAATTCTGGGCCATCTCGGCCCAGGGAACGTACCTTGCCCACTCCTCCGGCCGGTCCTGGCAGTATGTTCTAAGAAACCTACCCACATCCTGGTTCACGCGTTCCACCTGCCCATTACTCTCCGGGTGGTAACCCGAGGTGAGGCTCACCGAGACCCCCAACCGCTCCATAAAGGCTCTCCAGACCCTGGAGGTAAATTGGGGACCCCGATCAGACACAATATCCTCGGGTACCCCGTAGTGCCGGAACACATGGGTGAATAGTGCTTCGGCGGTTTGCAGGGCAGTAGGAAGGCCCGGCATGGGGAGCAAACGACAGGCCTTAGAAAACCAGTCCACAACGACCAGTATAGTGGTGTTCCCCTGTGAAGGAGGAAGGTCAGTAAGGAAATCCACCGAGAGGTGAGACCATGGTCGTTGTGGAACGGGCAGGGGTAGTAACTTACCCCCTAGGCAGATGTCTAGGCGCCTTACACTGGGCGCACACCGAGCAGGAGGAAACATAAACCCTCACATCCTTCGCCAACGTGGGCCACCAGTACTTGGCACTAAGACAGTGCACTGTCCGGCCGATACCAGGATGTCCAGAGGAGGGTGACGTGTGAGCCCAATAGATCAATCGATCCCGAACCTCGAGCGGAACGTACTTCCGACCCTCAGGGCATTGCGGTGGACTAGGGTCGGTGCGTAACGCCCGCTCGAGTTCAGCATCGACCTCCCACACTACCGGTGCCACCAGACACGACTCCGGCAGTATGGGAGTGGGCTCCACGGACCTCTCCTCCGTGTCATACCGCCGAGACAGCGCATCTGCCTTACCGTTCTGTGACCCAGGGATGTACGTGATCTTAAATGTAAACCTGGTCAAGAACATATTCCATCTTGCCTGGCGAGGGTTCAGCCTCCTCGCTGCCCGGATGTACTCCAGGTTACGGTGGTCCGTCAAAATGAGGAAAGGGTGTTGAGCCCCCCTCAAGCCAGTGCCTCCACACCTTTAGGGCCTGTACCACGGCTAACAGCTCCCTGTCCCCTACGTCATAGTTCCGCTCCGCCGGACTGAGCTTCTTAGAATAAAAAGCACAGGGGCGGAGTTTAGGTGGCGCGCCAGACCGTTGTGAAAGCACGGCTCCTAGACCGGCCTCTGACGCGTCCACCTCTACCTGGAATGGCAAAGAGGGATCCGGATGCGCCAGCACCGGGGCCGAGGTAAACAGGTCCTTCAGCCTCCCAAACGCCCTGTCCGCCTCGGCCGACCACTGCAGACGCACCGGACCCCCCTTCAAAAGAGACGTGATGGGAGCTGCCACCTGTCCAAAACCCCCGGATAAACCTCCGGTAGTAATTCGCAAACCCCCAAAAACTGCTGCACCTCCTTCACAGTGGTTGGTGTTTGCCAATTACGCACGGCCGACACCCGGTCTACCTCCATCTTCACCCCTGACGCAGACAACTGATACCCCCAAAAAGGAGACCGACTCCTGGAAAAACAGACACTTCTCTGCCTTAACATACAGGTCGTGCTCCACCAGCCTCCGCAACACTCTGCGCACCAGGGCCACATGCTCGACACGGGTAGGCGAGTACACGAGAATGTCATCTATGTACACAACCACCCCCTGCCCCTGCATGTCCCTGAAGATCTCATCCACGAATGATTGGAAAACTGACGGAGCGTTCATCAACCCGTATGGCATGACCAGATACTCGTAATGGCCCGAGGTGGTACTAAAGGCTGTCTTCCATTCATCGCCCTCCCTGATGCGTACCAAGTTGTACGCGCTCCTGAGATCTAATTTAGTGAAGAAACGCGCCCCCATGCAATGACTCAGTCATGGTCGCAATCAGCGGGAGTGGATAACTGTACTTCACCGTAATCTGATTGAGACCACGATAATCGATGCACGGGGCGTAAACCACCATCCTTTTTCTTCACAAAAAGAAACTCGAGGACGCAGGGGAAGTGGAAGGCCGTATGTATCCTTGTCTCAGAGATTTGTCTATGTAAGTCTCCATAGCTTTCTTCTCCTCCTGAGACAGAGGATACACATGGCTCCGTGGGAGCGCAGCTCCTGCCTGGAGGTCTATCGCACAATCTCCCTGCCTATGGGGCGGCAACTGCGTCGCCCTCGACTTACTAAATGCAATAGCCAAATCCCCATACTCAGGAGGAACGTGCAATGCGGGCACCTGGTTTGGACTCTCCACCGAGGTAGCCCCTACGGAAACGCCCAAACATCAACCCACACACTGGGCAGACCACTCCATCAGAGCTCTCTCCCGCCACGAAATAGATGGGTTGTGGGTACTTAACCAGGGCATGCCCAGCACCACCGGATACGCAGGCGAGTCGATTAGAAATAACTGAATCATCTCCTGATGACCCCCCTGCGCACACATCCTAAGTGGCGCAGTGACATCCCTGATCAAGCCCGCACCCAACGGACGGCTATCTAGGGCATGAACGGGGAAAGGGACATCAACAGGGAGAAGGGGAATCCCTAAGGCTAAACAAAACTTCTTATCAACAAAGTTCCCAGCTGCGCCTGAATCTACCAGCGCCTTATGCTGGGAATGAGGTGCTACCTGTGGAAAACGCACAGGTATACAGAAATGTGCAACAGAGAGCTCTGGGTGAGTGGGGCGCCTACTCACCTGGAAGGAATCCCCAGTGCGGGACCTGTCGTTGTCTCCCCTAGGAGGCCATCCCCAGCACCTAGCCGCGGTGTGTCCTCCCCGACCACAGTTGGTGCAGGAGATGGATCCCCTTGTAAGCCGACCCCTCCTCTCTCTAGCGCCAGCGCCCCCGAGCTCCATGGGGCACGGCTCGGAGGCGCTGGAGGGTGAAATGGACGGACCCCCCTCGGAACGTCCGCGGGTAGCTAGTAGGTTATCCAGCCTGATGGACATGTCGACAAACTGGTCGAACGAGAGGCTGGTGTCCCTACAGGCCAGCTCCCGACGGACGTCCTCGCGAAGACTACATCGGTAGTGATCGATGAGAGCCCGCTCATTCCACCCTGCATCCGCCGCTAGAGTACGGAATTCAAGGGCGAACTCCTGGGCACTCCTCCTCCCCTGCCGGAGGAAGACCAGACGCTCCCCCGCCGCTTTCCCCTCCGGGGGATGGTCAAACACCGCCCTGAAGCGGCGGGAGAACTCGTCGTATGTGATGGTGTCCGCGTCGATCCTCCTCCACTCCGCGTTGGCCCATTCCAACGCCTTCCCGGAAAGGCAGGAGATCAGGGCGGACACGCTCTCATGTCCCGAGGGCGCCGGGTGCACGGTGGCCAGGTACAGCTCCACCTGGAGAAGGAATCCCTGACACCCGGCCGCGGTCCCGTCGTAGGCTCTCGGGAGCGAGAGTCGTACTCCCCTGGGTTCCGGAGCGGGAACGGGCTGACTGGCCGGTGGTGCTGGCAGAGAGGATGGCGGTGGAGGCGTTCCCCAGCCTCGGATGGTGGTGATCACCTCCTGCAGGGCGGACCCCATCTGCAGGATCTGGTCACTCTGTTCCCGGACCTTTTCCTCCAGCGTCGTCTGGGCTGCTGCGGCTCCTGCTGATTCCATACTTGAAGGTGTGTTATTCTGTCAAGGATGTAGTAGGTGGGTGTGGTGGTGGAATCAGGCGCAGGACGCAGAAGTATATTCCAAAGACTTTAGTGAAAATACTCACAGTACAAACACTAAATAGCCCGAAGGCGAAACTCCGCACGCAGGCGAAACAAAATACGCGCGCACAAACAGGTGCGACGAAAACACTCCAACTATGGAGGAATAGCTCAACCGAGCAAAATGCACAATACGTCTGGCAACAACCAAGACAGTGGAAACAATAACACACAACACTAGGCAAAACACAACGAGAACTTATAGGACACTAATTACACTAAACGAGAAACAGGTGTACAACAATCAGACAAAAGCAAACGAACACAGAAACATTCAACGGTGGCAGCTAGTATTCCGGGGACGACGAACGCCGAAGCCTGCCCGAGCAAGGAAGAGAGGCAGCCTAGGCCGAAACCGTGACAGTGTCTATACTCACACCTTCATTGAAAGCATTGCCTTAGATTACAGGCATGATGCTTAACATTAGTAGGTTATCATTTGTTAATATTTTGTGTGTCTGTGTAGAAAATTATGGTAAGCAGGAGCAGAGAGATTGTTTGCCCACATAGACAGAGGAAATTAGGTATTTAGAGAGCTGGGAACTACCCATTGGGCACATATGTGAATTCAACATCTATTCCGCATTGATTCAACGTAATTTCATTGAAATGACGTGGAAACAACGTTGATTCAACCAGTGTGTGCCCAGTGGGTAGAGATATGGAGATCCATTTACTATTAGAGAGTGGTAGTAGATAGAGCAGAAGTAAATGTAGACCAGAAGGTCATCAGGTGGGCATATACAGTACCAGTAAACAGTTTGGACACACCTACTCATTCCAGGGTTTTTCTTTATTTTTTACTATTTTCTACATTGTAGAATAATAGTGAAGACATCAAAACTATGAAATAACACGTGGAATCGTGTAGTAACCAATTAAGTGTTAAACAAATCAAAATATGTTATATATTTGAGATTCTTCAAAGTAGCCACCCTTTGCCTTGATGACAGCTTTGCACACTCTTGGCATTCTCTCAACCAGCTACATAAGGTAGTCACCTGGAATGCATTTCAATTAACAGGTGTGCCTTCTTAAAAGTTAATTTGTGGAATTTCTTTCCTTCTTAATGCGTTTGAGCCAATCAGTTGTGTTGTGACAAGGTAGGGCAGAAGATAGCCCTATTTGGTAAAAGACCAAGTCCATATTATGGCAACAACAGCTCACATAAGGAAAGAGAAACAACAGTCCATCATTACTTTAAGACATGAAGGTCAGTCAATACGGAAAATTAAGAACGTTTAAAGTTTCTTCAAGTGCAGTCGCAAAAACCATCAAGCGCTATCATGAAACTGGCTCTCATGAGGACCGCCACAGGAATGGAAGACCCAGAGTTACCTCTGCTGCAGAGGAGAAGTTCATTAGAGTTACCAGCCTCAGAAACTGCAGCCCAAATAAATGCTTCACAGAGTTCAAGTAACAGACACATCGCAACATCAACTGTTCAGAGGGGACTGTGTGAATCACGCCTTCATGGTAGAATTTCTGCAAAGAAACCACTGCTAAAGGACACCAATAAGAAGAACAGACCTGCTTGGGCCAAGAAACACGAGCAATGGACATTAGACCGGTGGAAATTTGTCCTTTGGTCTGGAGTCCAAATTTGAGATTTTTGGTTCCGATGTCTTTGTGAGACGCGGTGTGGGTGAACGGATGATCTCTGCATGTGTATTTCCCACCATAAAGCATGGAGGAGGAGGTGTTATGGTGTGGGGGTGCTTTGCTGGCGACACTGTCTGTGATTTATTTAGAATTCAAGGCATACTTAACCAGCATGGCAACCACAGCATTCTGCAGCGATACGGTTTGGGCTTAGCGGGACTATCATTTGTTTTTCAACAGGACAATGACCCAACACACCTCCAGGCTGTATAAGGGCTATTTTACCAAGAAGGAGATTGATGGAGTGCTGCATCAGATGACCTGGCCTCCACTATCCCCCAACCTCAACCCAGTTGAGATGGTTTGGGATGAGTGGGACCGCAGAGTGAATGAAAAGCAGCCAACAAGTGTTCAGCATATGTGGGAACTCCTTCAAGACTGTTGGAAAAGCATTCCAGGTGAAGTTGGTTGAGAGAATGCCAAGAGTGTGCAAAGCTGTCATCAAGGCAAAGGATGGCTATTTGAAGAATCTCAAATATAAAATATAATTTGATTGGTTTAACACGTTTTTGTTTACTACACGATTCCATATGTGTTATTTCATAGTTTTGATGTCTTCACTATTATTTTACAATGTAAAAAATAGTAAAAATAAAGAAAAAGCCTTGAATGAGTAGGTGTGTCCAAACGTTTGACTGGTAGTGTACATCAATTATTAATTTACTAAATCAATGGATGCATGTGAGACACAGAACTCATACTTACTGTTGCCAACACTCCTTCCACTGGAGGATTCTTTCTTGAAGAAACTAATGTAAATTAGGGAGCAGTCAGTATCTTTGAGAAATTATTATTGTTATTTGCAGAGACACATGTAAGCCTAATTTAGATGAGTCAAGTGCACACCATTGAACCACCAACAAATTCTGTAGAATTATATTTGTTCATAACAACCATTGACAACCAGCCCTGCCAGCCAAATACAGTGAGGGTCAATCTGTTTTCAGATTCTAAACTCTGTTTGCTGTAAACTCTACTCACTATATCTCCCCTTCATGCGGCGGAGCAATACTTTGGTTGTTATCTGTCTACAATGACCTATAGGAAATGGACAACTGCCCTTCAATTGACCTTTCCACAGCCTTCACACGTTGTTAATTACTATTTATTTTGAATCCCTCTCTTATTATGACTCATGACTGCATATCTGATTCCATTAATGTGTGTTTGGTTACTTGAACATTTTTGCATAAAATGACATACCCAAATCTAACTGCCTGTAGCTCAGGACCTGAAGCAAGGATATGCATATTCTTGGTACCATTTGAAAGGACACACTTTGAAGTTTGTGGAAATGAGAAATGAATGTAGAAGAATATAACACATTAGATCTGGTAAAAGACAATACAAACCAACAATTTTTGTTAATTTTTTTACATCATCTTTGAAATGCAAGAGAAAGGCCAGACAGTGATGAAGGAATCTGTGTAATTTAGATTTTGTCCACAAGATGGCAGCATTATGTGTGCAAAGATTAAGACTGATCCAGTGAAGAATTACAATACTACACAATATTTTGTATCATGTATGCCAGGAGTTTTCCCACATTTTCAGAATTGTTCAGAGCCAGAGACAGCAGGGGATCAAACTGTAGAACCCAGTTCCTATATTTGAATATAAAAATAGATTTTATCAAACAAAACTATGCTACATTTTATCTTTGGGACCGTCAGGATGACAAATAAGAGCAAGATTAGTGAATGTACATTATTTAACTTCAGAGGTGAATGTACCAAACCAGTTGCCGTGACAAAAGTGTTTTGTTGTGCACTATCCTCAAACAATAGCATGGTATTTTCTTGCTGTAATAGCTACTGTAAATTGGACACTGCAGTTAGATTAACAAGAATTTAAGCTTTCTGACCGTATAAGACATGTCTATGTCCCGGGAAGTTGGCGTTGTTTACCATTATAGTCACATATCGCATATTGAGCAGCAACCGTCCCGGTACAGGGACACGGATCCCGTAGAGGTTAACCACATAGAGAACATACCTGCCAATTTAGTGGAGTCTGCCACTAGCACAGTCAGTGTAGTAAGCTCAGCTATCCCCATTGAGACCGTGTCTGTGCCTCGATCTAGGTTGAGCAAAACTAAACATGGCAGTGTTTGCATTAGCAATCTCACTGGAATAAAGACCTCCTCCATTCCTGTCATTATTGAAAGAGATTGTGATCTCTCACATCTCAAAATAGGGCTACTTAATGTTAGATCCCTCACTTCCAAGGCAGTTATGGTCAATTAACTAATCACTGATCATAATCTTGATGTGATTGGCCTGACTGAAACATGGCTTAAGCCTGATGAATTTACTGTGTTAAATGAGGCCTCTCCTCCTGGTTACACTAGTGACCATATCCCCCGCGCATCCCGCAAAGGCGGAGGTGTTGCTAACATTTACGATAGCAAATGTAAATTTACCCCCCCCCCCCAAAATGACTGCGTTTTCGTGTTTTGAGCTTCTAGTCATGAAATCTATGCAGCCTAGTCAATCACTTTTTATAGGTTCTGTTTACAGGCCTCCTGGGCCGAATACAGAGTTCCTCACTGAGTTCCCTGAATTCCCATCGGACCTTGCAGTCATGGCAGATAATATTCAAATTGTTGGTGACTTTAATATTCACATGGAAAAGTCCACAGACCCACTCCAAAAGGCTTTCGGAGCCATCATCGACTCAGTGGGTTTTGTCCAACATGTCTATGGACCTACTCATTGCCACAGTCATACCCTGGATCTAGTTTTGTCCCGTGGAATAAATATTGTGGATCTAAATGTTTTTTCTCATAACCCTGGACTATCGGACCACCATTCTATTACGTTTGCCAACGCAACAAATCCTCTGCTCAGACCCCAACCAAGGACCATCAAAAGCCGTGCTATAAATTCTCGGACAACCCAAAGATTCCTAGAGGCCCTTCCAGACCCCCCTCCAATTGCTCAAGGACGTCGGAGTACAAAAATCAGTTTACGACCGAACTGAGGATCTAAATTTAACCTTGCGTAATATCCTAGATGCAGGCGAAACCATAAAAACAAAAAACATTTGTCACAGGAAACTAGCTCCCTGGTATACAGAAAATACCCGAGCCCTGAAGCAAGCCTCCAGAAAATTGGAACGGAAATGGCGCTCCACCAAACTGGAAGTCTTCCTACTAGCTTGGGAAGAAAGTACAGAGCAATATCGAAGAGCCCTCACTGCTGCTCGATCATCCTATTTTTCCAACATACTTGAGGAGAATAAGAACAATCCAACATTTCTATTTGATACTGTCGCAAAGCTAACTAAAAAGCAGCATTCCCCACGAGAGAATGCCTTTCACTTCAGCAGTGATGAATTCATGACGAAAACTTATTCGACGAAAAGATCATGGTCATTAGAAAGCAAATTACGGACTCCTCTTTGAATCTGCGTATTTCTCCAAAGCTCAGCTGTCCTGAGTCTGCACAAAACTGCCAGGACCTAGGATCAATGGAGACACTCAAGTTTTTGAATCCTATATCTCTTGACACATGAATGAAAATAGTAATGGCCTCTAAACCTTCAAGCTGCATACTGGACCCTATTCCAACTAAACTACTGAAATAACTACTTCCTGTGCTTGGCCCTCCTATGTTGAACATAATAAATGGCTCCCTATCCACTGGATGTGTACCAAACTCACTAAAAGTGGCAGTAATAAAGCCTCTCTTGAAAAAGCCAAACCTTGACCCAGAAAATGTAAAAACCTATCGGCCTATATCAAATCTCCCATTCCACTCAAATGTTTTAGAAAAAGCTGTTGCGCAGCAACTCACTGCCTTCCTGAAGACAAAAAAATTATACAAAACGCTTCAGTCTGGTTTTAGACCCCATCATAGCACTGAGACCGCACTCGTGAAGGTGGTAAATTACCTTTTAATGGCGTCAGACCAAGGCTCTGCATCTGTCCTCGTGCTCCTAGACCTTAGTGCTGCTTTTATAATAATAATAATAATATGCCATTTAGCAGACGCTTTTATCCAAAGCGACTTACAGTCATGCGTGCATACATTTTTGTGTATGGGTGGTCCCGGGGATCGAACCCACTTCCTTGGCGTTACAAGTACCGTGCTCTACCAGCTGAGCTACAGAGGACTTTTGAAACCATCGATCACCACATTCTTTTGGAGAGATTGGAAACCTTAATTGGTCTACACGAACAACTTCTTGCCTGGTTTAGATCTTATCTGTCGGAAAGATATCAGTTCGTCTCTGTGGATGGTTTGTCCTCTGACAAATCAATTGCATGTTTCGGTGTTCCTCAAGGTTCCATTTTAGGACTATTGTTTTCACTATATATTTTACCTCTTGGTGATGTCATTCGGAAACACAATGTTAACTTTCATTGTTATGCGGACAACACACAGCTCTACATTTCGATAAAACATGGTGAAGCCCCAAAATTGCCTACCCTGGAAGCATGTGTTTCAGACGTAAGGAAGTGGATGAGGGCAAAGTTTTTACTTTTAAACTCGGACAAAACAGAGATGCTAGTTCTAGGTCCCAAGAAACAAAGAGATCTTCTGTTGATCTGACAATTAATCTTGATGGTTGTACAGTCGTCAAAAAAAAAAACTGTGAAGGACCTCGGCGTTACTCTGGACCCTGATCTCTCTTTTGACGAACATATCAATAATATTTCAAGGACAGCTTTTTTCCATCTTCGTAACATTGCAAAAATCAGAAACCCTTTGTCCAAAAATGATGCAGAAAAGCTAATCCATGCTGTTGTCACTTCTAGATTAAACTACTGTAACGCTCTACTCTCCGGCTACCCGGATAAAGCACTGAATAAACTTCAGTTAGTGCTAAACACGGCTGCTAGAATCTTGACTAGAACCAAAAAATGTGATCATATTACTCCAGTGCTAGCCTCTCTACATTGGCTTCCTGTTAAGGCTAGGGCTGACTTCAATATTTTACTGCTAACCTACAAAGCATTACATGGGTTTGCTCCTAACTATCTCTCCGATTTGTTCCTGCCGTACATACCTACACGTACTCTACGGTCACAAGACGCAGGCCTCCTTATTGTCCCTAGAATTTCTAAGCAAACAGCTGGAGGCAGGGCTTTCTCCTATAGAGCTCAATTTTTATGGAATGGTCTGCCTATCCATGTGAGAGACGCAGACTCGGTCTCGACCTTTACGTTTTTACTGAAGACTCATCTCTTCAGTAGGTCCTATGATTGAGTGTAGTCTGGCCCAGGGGTGCGAAGGTGAACGGAAAGGCACTGGAGCGACAAACCGCCCTTGCAGTCTCTGCCTGGCCAGTTCCTGTCTCTCCATTGGGATTCTCTGCCTCTGACCCTATTACGGGGGCTGAGTCACTGGCTTACTGGTGCTTTCCATGCCGTCCCTAGGAGGAGGGGTGCATCACTTGACTGGGTTGAGTCACTGACGTGATCTTCCTGTCCGGTTTGTTGCTCCCTCGGGCTTGTGCAGTGGAGGAGACCTTCATGGGCTATACTCAGCCTTGTCTCAGGGTAGTAGGTTGGTGGTCTGTTGATATCCCTCTGGTGGTGTGGGGGCTGTGCTTTGGCAAAGTAGGTGGGGTTATATCCTGCCTGGTTGGCCCTGTCTGGGGGTATCATCGGACAGGGCCACAGTGTCTCCCGACCCCCCCTGTCTCAGCCTCCTGTATCTATGCTGCAATAGTCTATGTGCCGGGGGGCTAGGGTCAGTCTGTTATATCTGGTGTTATTCTCCTGTCTTATCCGGTGTCCTGTGTGAATTTAAGTATGCTCCCTCTAATTCTCTCTCTCCCTCTCTCCCTCCCATCCCGGAGGACCTGAGCCCTAGGACCATGCCTCAGGACTACCTGGCCTGATGACTCCTTGCTGTCCCCAGTCCACCTCGTCGTGCTGCTGCTCCAGTTTCCACTCTTCTGCCTGCGGCTATGGAACCCTGACCTCTTCACCGGACGTGCTACCTTGTCCCAGACCTGCTGTTTTCAACTCTCTCTCTACCGCACCTGCTATTTCAACCACTAAATGCCCGCTTATGAAAAGCCAAGTGACATTTACTCCTGATGTACTGACCTGTTGCAACCTCTACAACCACTGTGATTATATTTTGACCCTGCTGGTCATCTATGAACGTATGAATATCTTGGAGAAAAATCTGGCCTTAATGGCCATGTACTGTTATAATCTCCACCCGGAACAGCCAAAAGGGGACTGGCCACCCCTCAGAGCCTGGTTCCTCTCTAGGTTTCTGCCTTTCTAGGGAGTTTTTCCTAGCCACCGTACTTCTACATCTGCATTGCTTGCTGTTTGGGGTTTTAGGCTAGGTTTCTGTATAGCACTTTGTGGCATCTGCTGATGTAAAAAGGGCTTTATAAATACAATTTGATTGATTGATAGCAAATTGCAGTGACATTTATAACTGATTCTCCTTCAGATACTATTGGGCCTGCGTTGTTTTTCAATGTACATGTATACTACTGTTATACTATGCATCTAAAATGATCCACCTCAGATTTGGCCCTTAGCTTAGGTACCAAATGCTTTATGCCATAGATTTACAGGTGGTTGATTCTACATAGAATTGAGCAACAAACAAATTAGACTTCATTGGTTTACTGTACTGTATCTTAAAGAACTGCTAACTATTTGGTTGTCTGACAAAACAGCATTGAGCTAGTAAAGCTATTTCAAAGCTTACCCAATCAATTTAACCGAAATACACCATACAGAGCAAGGATAAATGCCAAAAATTAAGAATACACTAGTGAAATGAATTCCATTGTAAATATTTTCCATTCAAACAGTTGATAAATAATATTTTCTGTAATATCATTCTTTATTTATCCCTAAATAAAATAATCTGATTTCAAACTGTCTTGTCTCAGAATGAAAAATTGTCTTACAACAAAATATAATTGTTTTACTCACCCCTTTTTCTTCATGAAGTAGACTGCCACACCAACTGCCACTCCCACAACCAGCAATACTCCAATCACAATCCCAGCGATGGCACCAGCAGACAGACCTGGAGTAAGAGAGCCCTCCACTGCAGAGACCAGGGAGAGAACCATACACAGATGAGAGAAATTCTACACACAATGAACAAGCAGTAATGCACATTACAGTGCATCTGGGTAGCACCAGATATTGGTTCTGTGAAAGATAATGGTTATATTATGAATCAGATAGGTTGATTTGATAATATATTTGCATAGATTATAATGTAGATTATATATTATCTTGTCAAACAGTAACAGATTCCTGAAGACACAATGAGCACACGTGACATGAACATGCACCATGGTAAAGTGTGTGTATGATAAAGAAAGTAGGCCTGCACATGGTATATGAAACATGTTAATGAACGATTAAGGCTAAAAGTGTAATGCGGAAGAGCTGTTAAAGCTATACTAAGATCTACCTCATTCTGCCCATACAGTGCCTATAGAATATCTACAGTTGAAGTCGGAAGTTTACATACACCTTAGCCAAATACATTTAAACTCAGTTTTTCACAATTCCTGACATTTAATCCTAGTAAAACGTCCCTGTCTTAGGTCAGTGAGGATCACCACTTTATTTTAAGAATGTGAAATGTCAGAATAATAGTAGAGAGAATTATTTATTTCAGCTTTTATTTCTTTCATCACATTCCTGGTGGGTCAGAAGTTTATATACACAACATTAGTATTTGGTAGCATTGACTTTAAATTGTTTAACTTGGGTCAAACATTTCGGGTAGCCTTCCACAAGCTTCCCACAATAAGTTGGGTGAATTTTTTCCCATTCCTCCTGACAGAGCTGGTGTAACTGAATCAGGTTTGTAGGCCTCCTTGCTCGCACACGCTTTTTCAGTTATGCCCACACATTTTCTATAGGATTGAGGTCAGGGCTTTGTGATGGCCACTCCAATATCTTGACTTTGTTGTCCTTAAGCTATTTTGCCACAACTTTGGAAATATGCTTGGGGTCATTATCCATTTGGAAGACCCATTTGCGACCAAGCTTTAAGAACCTGACTGATGTCTTGAGATGTTGCTTCAATATATCCACATAATTTTCCTTCCTCATGATGCCATCAAATTTGTGAAGTGCACCTGACCCTCCTGCAGCAAAGCACCCCCACAGCATGATGCTGCCACCCCGTGCTTCACGGTTGGGATGGTGTTCTTCGGCTTGCAAGCATCCCCCTTTTTCCTCCAAACTTAACGATGGTCATTATGGCCAAACAGTTCTATTTCTGTTTCATCAGACCAGAGGACATTTCTCCAAAAACTACGATCTTTGCCCCCATGTGCAGTTGCAAACCGTAGTCTGGCTTTAATTTTTTTCACATTTTGCTGACTTAAAGTTACATCTAAAAAGGGATTCAAATTATTTTTTTTCCTACAAATCTACAGTGGTTTGCGAAAGTATTCAACCCCCTTGGCATTTTTCCTATTTTGTTGCCTTACAACCTGGAATTTGTAATGAATAGGTGTAGAGTCACGCGCAGAGCGCGGCAGGTGTTTATTTCTCCTTCGCAAAAGGCAGGAATCGTGGTCAAAGGCAGGCAATGGTCATACACAGGTAGGCAAACAGGCAGGAGAATCAAAAACTAGGACTGAAGGCTATAACTGGTTCTCACAAACGAGCTAGGAAAAGGCTTAGTAGAGTCAAAATGAACAATACCTCACAAGGCACAAACAAAATGAACCGAACTAAATAAGGAGCTAATGAGACCAGGTGAGTAACAAACACAGGTGAAATCAATGAACAAAAATGAAAGACAGGGCTACGTTCAAGAACACAAAGAAACAGGGCTACGTTCAAGAACACAGGGTTGAACGTAAATACAGAACCTTAAAGAATTAAAATTGATTTTTGGGGGGTTTGTATCATTTGATTTACACAACATGCCTACCACTTTGAAGATGCACATATTTTTTATTGTGAAACAAACTTGAGCGTGCATAACTATTCAACCCCCCAAAGTCAATACTTTGTAGAGCCACCTTTTGTAGCAATTACAGCTGCAAGTCTCTTGGGGTATGTCTCTATAAGCTTGGCACATCTAGCCACTGGGATTTTTGCCCATTCTTCAAGGCAAAAATGCTCCAGCTCCTTCCAGTTGGATGGGTTCCGCTGGTGTACAGCAATCTTTAAGTCATACCACAGGTTCTCAATTGGATTGAGGTCTGGGCTTTGACTAGGCCATTCCAAGACGTTTAAATGTTTCCCCTTAAACCACTTGAGTGTTGCATTAGCAGTATACTTAGGGTCATTGTCCTGCTGGAAGGTGAACCGCCGTCCCAGTCTCAAATCTCTGGCAGACTGAAACAGGTTTTCCTCAAGAATTTCCCTGTATTTAGCGCCATCCATCATTCCTTCAATTCTGACCAGTTTCTCAGTCCCTGCCGATGAAAAACATCGGCAGGGACTGGGAAATGAGAGGTGATGAGAGGTGTTGGGGTTGCGCCAGACATAGCGTCTTCCTTGATGACCAAAAAGCTCAATTTTAGTCTCATCTGACCAGAGTACCTTCTTCCATATGTTTGGCCAGTCTCCCACATGCCTTTTGGTGAACACCAAACATGTTTGCTTATTTTTTTCTTTAAGCAATGGCATTTTTCTGGCCACTCTTCCATAAACCCCAGCTCTGTGGAGTGTACGGCTTAAAGTGGTCCTATGGACAGATACTCCAATCTCCGCTGTGGAGCTTTGCAGCTCCTTCAGGGTTATCTTTGGTCTCTTTGTTGCCTCTCTGATTAATGCCCTCCTTGCCTGGTCCATGAGTTTTGGTGGGCGGCCCTTTCTTGGCAGGTATGTTGTGGTGCCATATTCTTTCCATTTTTTAAATAATTTAATGGTGCTCCGTGGGATGTTCAAAGTTTCAGATATTTTTTTATAACCCAACCCTGATCTGTACTTCTCCACAACTTTGTCCCTGACCTGTTTGGAGAGCTCCTTGGTCTTCATGGTGCCGCTTGCTTGGTGGTGCCCCTTGCTTAGTGGTGTTGCAGAGTCTGGGGCCTTTCAGAACAGGTGTATATATACTGAGATCATGTGACAGATCATGTGACACTTAGATTGCACACAGGTGGACTATATTTAACAAATTATGTGACTTCTGAAGGTAATTGGTTGCACCAGATCTTATTTAGGGGCTTCATAGCAAAGGGGGTGAATACATATGCACGCACCACTTTTCCGTTATTTATTTTTTATTATTTTTTGAAACAAGTTATTTTTTTATTTTCACCTCACCAATTTCGACTATTTTGTGTATGTCCATTACATGAAATCCAAATAAAAATCCATTTAAATTACAGGTTGTAATGCAACAAAATAGGAAAAACGCCAAGAGGGATGAATACTTTTGCAAGGCACAGTACACAGCCTAGTCCACAATTTCAAAGTGAAAGAAAGTTATATATTATATATTTTTTTTACAGAAATATCAGAATTGGATTAGTCTCAACCCCCTGAAATAATACTTAGTGGAAGCACCTTTGGCAGCCATTACAGCTGTGATTCATTTTCATTAAGATTCTACCAGCGAGACAATTGCACACATTTTTATGCCAAAGACACACCAGAATTCCCAACCAAATTGAATGAGGTTGATCAATTTTGATAAAAACGATAGATATATGTTGCACTAAGAGTTGTGTGAAGTTGGTAGAATCTTAATGAAAATGATTCACAGCTGTAGTGGCTGTCAAAGGTGCTTTTACAAAGTAATAAGTGGAGTAGGTTGTGTAGATCTGTAGGATTTATTTTTATGTAATCCTTTTTAGATTTAATTTTAAGGCAGCAAAATGTGAAAAAAGTTCAAGGGGGTGTAGACTTTCTATAGGCACTGTATGTGTTCATTCTTCTCAGTATATGGACACTATTCAGGCCATTGAATGGTAACAAAGGGACGATCATGTTGGGTGGTTTGCTTTTTCCTCACTGCATGACAGAGCATTGACCAGCTACAACATAGAATGCTCCTTTGGAAAATGTCCTCACAACCACAGCAACTTGACAACAAACGCTGCATGGAATAACCCATATACAGTACAGTATTAGCTAATAATCCAATGCTATCTGCTTTGTCTCATGTGCCACTCAGAGCTCTCTTCCCATGTGTTGAACACAGAGTCTGTTGGAAGGGACTTCTCTGCTACATACAGAAGAAGGCATCCCGTCCAAACGCTTTTACAAAATGGAAGGAAAAGGTGTACTCAAACACCTTGGATAGGACTTGAGCACAAACCTCAACTTGACAACAAACACTGCATTGAATAACCCATAACAGTATTCAGTACAGTATCAGCTAATAATCCAATGCCATCTGCTTTGTAGTCTTGCGTGCCACTCATAGATCTCTCTTCCCATGTGTTGTAGACACTGTCTCTGTTGAAAGGGACTATCTTCTCTGCTACACACAAGAAGGCTACCCATCCAAATGTTTGTACAAAATGGAAGGAAAAGGAAAAATGTGTACTCAAGGACCTTGCAAAGGACTTGAACACAAACAGTTCAACCACTGACTCCCTCAGAACCAGTCACTCTCTCTCCTCCCATGACTTTCTCCATCTCCATTTCCTCTCTACCACTTACCCAGCACAGTGATGTCATAGAGCTCAGTTGTCTGGTACATCAGGGCTCTGGTATTATGGGATGAGCAGCTGTAGCTACCACTCTGACTGGCCTGGATGTTCTCCAGCCTGAGTTCTGGTCCCTTATTGGACAGCAGTGTTCAATTCAGAGCCCACTGAAACTGGGCAGGAGGACTGGACTCAGCTGAGCAGGACAAATTGAGGTTTGATCCTGTTTCATAATGTACATCTGATGGGATCACCTTCATTACTGTGTTTTCTAGACCATCTGCAATGCATGATCCATGTTTAAGCTATTTGAGCTCAACAGTGGTATTAATAACAAATAGATTTGGAATTACATCACAAGCTGACCATATTCATTCTGAGAGGTACTGAATGTGTCTCCTCAAATATGTAGACAATGCATTTAACACACCTTTACTTCATTAATGATGTTGAGAAAAATGTAAATGTTGTGCACTAGGCAGATAACAGATTTGGCCTTGTTCAATAACATCATACACTAGTAATATACAACACATAAAAATAGCATAATTGTGAATGGGAAGAGATGGTCATAAGTAATGGTTGACACTTAGTGAAATCATTGGATTTGAGAAACACCTACTAATGCAAAGGTAATGACAAACAGTAGCTTAATACACTTACACAACATAACTTGAAAATCAACTAGATATGTCTGAGATTTGGCCAGAATAAATGTGTTCTTTACTTCAAAACCATTTACTAAAATATGGTGTGTCAGCATTATGGTATGGTAGTATGGTATATATATGGCTTTGAAATGTTTCTGCAGTCCAGCCTTACAATGAAGGATCTGGACTGATGATGTGAAACCTAAAGCTAGAAAATGGAGGGGAAAGTATTGACTGATAAAAGTAGAATACAAAACATCTTACCATACACTTCCAGTTTGGTGTTTTCATCCTATGATCCTGCTTCAGGTGTTATAATGGTCACTGTGTATTGTCCACTGTCAGTCAGAACAAGATTCATGAGCTCCAGGGATCCCGAGGATCTGTCCAGATTGATCCTGCCTTTGTATCCATTTTCAGGCTTTAAAGTGTCGGAAATGCTGACGTAGTTTAATATATTAGTTGTACCATTGACTTTCCATTGTAATGTTACAAATGGCTGGGCTGATGCTCTGTTAAATGTCACACTACCTCCTATCGCCCCAACCAGGGACCTGTCTGATAATACACCTGCTCCAATACAAAACCCTGGGGAGGCAAGAACAGGTTTGAGTTACAATGTGTGAGTTACATACAAATATTTTCATTGAGAGCCATAAAGAACATGAAAAGCATAAGTCTCGTTGAATGGGCTGAAATTGGCAATTTTTCTGCTCACCAAGATACATTCTAAACAGGCTGATCGGGCCTGAATTTAACGTCATTTACTTTTTATTCCATGAAATAGGCCACACAGCCAACAATGACAACGCACATTTATAATTTCACAAGGCAGAATAAGTCATTCAAATGATTCCCTCTTACCTATAACAGCCAGTAAATGAAGATAACATATATGGGGAAAATCCATTAGAAGAATCCGTCTCTAGGACATCCTGCTTGTGCAGCAGCAGTCTGTGTGTGTGCAGAATTTAGTTCAAGTGGAACACACCCAGTTGTAGAGTTCGAAGTCCTCCCACCTTCGAAATGGTAAAACCATTGACTGATATTACCTATTAGATTCACAGAAAACTTGATGAAATAGCGCAAGGTAGTTATTAGTATTGGTCAAATAGAATCAGAAATTGCCTGGTGATGGATAAAGAAGCCTTACAAAACAATTTTATTAGAAAAAATGTAGGTAACACTTTACATTACAGGAAGGATCCTTAAAACGCTGTAACTACTCATGTAATTGCAGTGTAACAAGTATTACTCATTATTACAATTAGTTACAATATACAGCAGTAAACTTAACCCTAATCCCTAACCATGACCAATAGGCCTAACCATAACCTAAGCCCTAACCCTAAATAGGCTACAATGTAAGTACAGTCCACTGTAACCATTGCCCCCAAAATATAGAATAGATAGCTATTTATACAGAGAAAAATGACACAGTCAACAGTAATGTGGAATAAAAGTACTGGCTGCAGTCAATTAAAAATACATGAAGCAATACTGACTCCTGATCGTGGTGGTGTAATATATTCATCTGGTTTAGTTACACTCACCTGCGTACATATGTGGACAGTGATGCTAAAACGTTTAATTTGGCTCCATACTCCAGCATTTTGGATTTGAGATAAAATGTTTTATATTAGGTGACGGTACAGAATGTTACCTTTTATTTGAGGGTATTTTCAAACATATCTGTTTTGTTGTTTATAGAAATGAAAGCACTTTATGTATCTAGTCCCCCATTTGAAGGTGTCATAAGTATATGGACAAATTTACTTATAGTGTATTAAAGTAGTCAAAAGTTTAGTATTTTGTCCCATATTCCTAGCCCGCAATGACTACATAAAGCTTGTGACTCTACAAACTTGTTGGAAGCATTTGCAGTTTATTTTGGTTGTGTTTCAGATTATGTTGTACCCAATAGAAATGAATGGTAAATAATGTACAGTATTCTGTCATTTTTCAGTCACTTTTATTGTAAATAAGAATATAATATGTTTCTGAACACTTCTACAGTAATGTTTTTATATATATATATATATATATATATATATATATATATATATAAATACATAGGGGAGTGTTCCTCTTTAAGGAATACCTGGGATAGGATAAAGTAATCCTTCTACCCCCCATTACCCCACCCTAAAGAAAGAGAAGAGAAAAAAAAAATGAAAAAATAAACATATTGTAAAGTGGTTATCCCACTGGCTATAAGGTGAATGCACCAATTTGTAAGTCGCTCTGGATAAGAGCGTCTGCTAAATGACGTAAATGTAAATGTGTACTGTATATTTGATGTTTAGTCCCTCCTACCATGAGGATGGATCTCATAATAACCTGTTTACCTTTTAACCCCCTAGAGTCTATGGACCCGGAGCTGTTTCTACTAAGCTAACATATGGAATTGTTCTAAGATGGTCATACCAAGGATCATTTAGCTAATTTTAGGAACCCTGTAGGTATATATATATATATATAAAAAACTGCTATTAGCCCATAAAAACGCATTGAATAACAGATTAATACACGGAAAAACTGATTTAAAGGCACAATCTTCTATTTCAACAGTCGGACCCTGCTGCCACTTTGTTTAATAAGCTGAGGAATGGGGCTGGGGAAATTTGAAACCACTCTCAAATTCATAGACAGAAGAATTGGTTTTATACAATTTGTATTTAATAATAACATTATTATTTCTTCCTCATGACAGGTTTTGGTGTTACCGGGAGACTGCTCTTATTGCAGCTTTGTCTTTGTAGTATCTAGACAATTTATGACTTTGCTGACGTTTGCAAATGGTGTGTTAGAGGAAGTTGACTCAGCTTGTGGAAGCATCTGGAGAGCATTTCTATAGGGGCACCCTAAAACAGAGGAAGTCTGTTATGTGGCGTCCTGGGATTGGTCTGTAGGGGAAACCACCCATATCATGTCAAAGATTATAAATACTATGGTTGGGACATAGGAGGGTAGTAACAACATATTAAGAGATTGGGCCGGTTGTTCTCCAGATGTCTGCAGAAGTCTGTAAATTGGCGCTGAAATCTTCAATGTAATAAACAATTATAATCGAAGACAGTGTCAGCGGATTTCTTGTCATCACAGCATCTCAGCATCGTTCTCGACACTACATCTTCTATTTGTGGAGCCAGACCTACAGTCTGTATGACAGACATTTGATAAATCAGAATTTCTCTCACCATTGCAATACTCTCAGCAGAGACTTAAAGGGGCAATCAGCAGTTTAAACAATAAGAAAGTGGATTCCCACCCCTGAGGGATGGGTCTGGAGAAATACAACCACTCTCAAATTCATAAACAGAGCTATGGATGCAAGGACTGACCATCCATGATATCAAAAGTATAGTTTTAACCATGTTTTGAGTTTTTGTTTACATTTACTTTGTTTACAAACACTGGCGTAAAACAAGCTTATATTTTGGGTTCTGATGGGGAACAACAGTTGAACTAAGCTCATGAGGCATTTATAAGTTATAGTCTTCAAGAATCAATAGGTACATATCATTAACTTATAAGTCCAATAATGGATGTAGAAACTGCACATTGCCCATTTTAAGAGGGACAATTGATCTATAAAAGGAGAAGAATGCAGAGAAAAGTGCAATGGACATACATCAATTGTTGTTCAGCTTTGGATCATTTTTATAGAGCTACCTTTAATACAAAAAAATAAACATGTTCAGTATTCTTCCATTTTTACAAATGTACAATATCAATAGCATTGATATCTCTTCACCTTTGTAGGACGCCTGATAATAGTGACATTCCCATAAGTATTTGTCAATAATGTATATTTTGTATACATTATACTGTATGTATAATATGTCACAGTCAACAGAAGGTATTAATTAATTAAACTAATATAGCATAGAAATTGGGGGTGAAATCTGTCAGGAGGCAATGGCCGTCGTCAATTAATATGAAATGAAACAATATTGATTCCCGATGGTGGTGGTTAGTTATAGGATAGGTAGTCCCTCCTACTGAGGAAGCATCTCAAACTAACCTATTTTCTATCTAAAGGCACAATCTTCTATTTCGACAGCCTGGACATGACACTGTTTGGTGGGTCTGTGGAAATGTAATCACTCTCAAATTCAGGGTTTGAAAAGTTGTGTTTTAACAATGATAGATTATCAAACTGTTTGCTTTACTAAATACGTCAACACCAAAGTCCAGTATTGTTATCTATATAATCAGTATAGTAATATACATGTAGAAGTCAACACTTTGACAGGGAAAATCCAGTGCAGCTTCCTTATTGAAGCGTCATTGGAGTTTGGTTATTTGTTCCATTGTGCTGCAGTATCACTTATGAAGACATTTTATCTCATTTGTATATAATATTACCGAATACCCTTATTAATTGTTTGGACAGATTCAGTCTGAATCACCAACACTTGTTACATCAGGAGAGATGGAAGCAACTACAGTAGTTTCTCTCACCATGGCAGTACTTTCAGGTGAGACTTTACCTGCCATTCTCCATAGACACAGACACACAGAGGTCAAACAGGGATGTTAATTGCGTAGTGGAGAGAGGCAGACCCGGTGCCAGAACAAATCAGTTGGACGGCATTTGATTTCCATAGGCAGGCCCGTTTATTCACCGGACCTCCTACGTGTGCAGGCGCTTTTTTAAATGGGTGTAATAGTAAAGAAGTTTGTGGAAGCTTACAATATACAGTGGCTTGCGAAAGTATTCACCCCCCTTGGCATTTTTGGCATTTTTCCTATTTTGTTACCTTACAACCTGGAATTAAAATGGATTTTTAGGGGGGGGATGAATAATTTGATTTACACAACATGCCTACCACTTTGAAGATGCAAAATATTTTTTATTGTGAAAGACAAAGTATGCGATAGTATAGAGACATAACCCCCCAAAGTCAATACTTTGTAGAGTCACCTTTTGCAGCAATTACAGCTGCAAGTCTCTTGGGGTATGTCTCTATAAGCTTGGCACACCTAGCCACCGGGAATTTTGCCCATTCTTCAAGGCAAAACTGCTCCAGCTCCTTCAAGTTGGATGGGTTCCGCTGGTGTACAGCAATCTTTAAGTCATACCACAGATTCTCAATTGGATTGAGGTCTGGGCTTTGACTAGGCCATTCCAAGACATTTAAATGTTTCCCCTTAAACCACTCGAGTGTTGCTTTAGCAGTATGCTTAGGGTCATTGTCCTGCTGGAAGGTGAACCTCCATCCCAGTCTCAAATCTCTGGAAGACTGAAACAGGTTTCCGTCAAGAATTTCCCTGTATATAGCGCCATCCATCATTCCTTCAATTCTGACCAGTTTCCCAGTCCCTGCTGATGAAAAACATCCCCACAGCATGATGCTGCAACCACCATGCTTCACTGTGGGGATGGTGTTCTCGGGGTGATCAGAGGTGTTGGGTTTGCGCCAGACAAAGCTCAATTTTAGTCTCATCTGACCAGAGTACCTTCTTCCATATGTTTGGGGAGTCTCCCACATGCCTTTTGGCGAACACCAAACGTGTTTGCTTATTTTTTTCTTTAAGCAATGGCTTTTTTCTACCCACTCTTCTGTAAAGCCCAGCTCTGTGGAGTGTACGGCTTAAAGTGGTCCTATGGACAGATACACCAATCTCTGCTGTGGAGCTTTGCAGCTCCTTCAGGATTATCTTTGGTCTCTTTGTTGCCTCTCTGATTAATGCCCTCCTTGCCTGGTCCGTGAGCTTTGGTGGGCGGCCCTCTCTTGGCAGGTGTGTTGTGGTGCCATGTTCTTTCCATTTTGTAATAATGGATTTAATGGTGCTCTGTGGGATGTTCAAAGTTTCGGATATTTTTTTATAACCCAACCCTGATCTGTACTTCTCCACAACTTTGTCCCTGACCTGTTTGGAGAGCTCCTTGGTCTTCATGGTGCCGCTTGCTTGGTGGTGCCCCTTGCTTAGTGGTGTTGCAGACTCTGGGGCCATTCAGAACAGGTGTATATATACTGAGATCATGTGACAGATCATGTGACACTTAGATTGCACACAAGTGGACTTTATTTAACTAATTATGTGACTTCTGATGGTAATTGATTGCACCAGATCTTATTTAGGGGCTTCACAGCATATGGGGTGAATACATATGCACGCACCACTTTTCCTTTATTTATTATTTAGAATTTTCTGAAACAAGTTATTTTTTTCATTTCACTTCACCAATTTGGACTATTCTGTGTATGTCCATTACATGAAATCCAAATAAAAATCAATTTAAATTACAGGTTGTAATACAACAAAATAGAAACAACGCCAAGGGGGATGAATACTTTTGCAAGGCACTGTATCCTACCATTTCTAACGATCTGCGTGCCAGTTATTAATATTTACACGTTCGTGGAACAGTTTCATTTCAATAATATCGTTTTCGTTTCTCTAAATCATTGTCACGTGGTTAACCATAAAAATCTGAAGTCAAATGATAAAACTCCAGAAGTTAAAATCAGGGCCGCTACTTTCACTGGGGACGGGGGACGGGGACGGGGGGGGTCATGGGACGGGGGGGACATGCGGACGCCTCAGAGTGGTCGGGTAGGCTGTTTGGTGGTTTCAGCCGGCTGGATTTAGGACCACGCAGACACCACAGAGTGTGCGAACAAAGGCAGCTGTTGTCTAACGTTAGATATGATTTTTGCCCCAATCACACTCAGTATAGCAATGGAACATTATTGATCTGTCAGATTCCCTAGTTAATTCCCTACTTTGCACACTGACACAGTATAAACAGCTCTACAGGCTTCACTGTAAGGTGCACATTCAGTACACATCACTATGCTTGTAATGAATACTCGGACAGAGTGGTAAGATCCAATCGCAGAATAGCGATGCTTTATTAGAGTACAGACAAGGGAATAGCTTAATCGTGGTCGGGCGGGCTGTGGTCAAAACCGGGCCAAGCAGAGACAGGCAGAGGTACCAAGGGAGCGGGCTTAGTCGTAGTCGAGGTCACAGACACAGGATCAGAGGACGGTAATCACTGGGGTAGACAAGCAGAGGATTAAGCAATTCGGGGAGTCAAACAACAAGGCACAGGTCGGATACACGGGTAATCAAAAACAACAATCTCTCTCTCTCTCGGAACAAAACGCTTAGCAAGTCACAATGGAACAATACCTCGCACCGACTGAACTTCTGAGCACACCTATATCCTACACTAATTACTGACAGGTGTGCTCAGAACTCAGATGAACCAGATCGAGTCTGATGACTCCCCCTCTCTGTAGATCGGGGAAGTGTCAGACTCTGCCTAGACACAGCCAACCCCCGATCCCTTACAATGCTCATCATGTCTTAGCAGGATCAGATGGTGACAGTGGTCCCAACAGGGTCAGACAGCCAGTGAAGACCAGTCTATGGAGCTCAGGTGAATTTTGCAGTATATTATAACAATCAGTGAATGGATACAAAGTTCCATCTTGAGTTGATGGGTAGGCTATAATCTGGGATCTGGGAAAAATGGTAATTTCAATAATTTAACCATTGATTCTATTCTTGGATAAATAATGTATAAATGTACACCAAGGTAATTCTTTGTCATGCCTCATCTGAGCAGGATCAGATGGTGACAGGGGTCTCAGCAGGGTCAGGCAAGCAGGGAAGACCTGTCTGTGACGGCACTGAGGTGAACTTTTGCAGATGCAACACTTCTGTGCACACTGGACAAGCCAGAAGCTTCAAAAAATTAAACTATTTTAAGGCAGTCTGACAAACCTCTAAAGTTGATTTCCAAACTGTATCAAGGGCTTTTCCCGATGACACAAAACATGTAAAACAAAAATGTGAGGAAGACCTGGTAGACACTACTGATGATGATGAATGGATGTAGATATGTTTGAATGTTCAGTCATGTTCATATAATCTCAGACATAAACTACTGCAGTTTAAGACCATCCATAGAACGTACTATATGCCAGAAATGTAGTTCCTCTGCTGGAGGTGTAAAACACAAAAGGGGAAATGTTTCAATATGTTATGCTCTTGTGAAGGCTGGCTGAATTCTGGCAAAGAGTATGTTCTTTTCTCAGCATGTCTACAGATTCTCCCTTCTCCTTGTTTTTGTTTGCTTGGAACTGTTGATACTAGAGACTTATCAGATGAAACTGTGTAACCTAGCATTTATAGCGGCTAAGAAATGCATTGCCATTAATTGAAAGGTTGGTTATCCTCCCACAATGTCACAATGGACGGCAGAAACGTTATGTATCACTAGACTTTAATTTATTACAAGATTAAAGGTATACTGTATAAATTTCATAAGGTCTGGATGCCTTATATGGAATACTGTATGACAACAACATGCCCACGTCAGGGGAGCAATGACTGCATCAAGCTTGAGACCGTACACATTTGTTGAATGCATTGCTCTTTGTTTTGGTTGTGTTTCAGACCATTTTGTGCCCAATAGAAATGAATGGTAAATAATGTATTGTGTTATTTTGGAGTCACTTTTATTGTAAATAAGAATATAATATGCTTCTAAACACTTCTACATTAATGTGGATGCTACCATGATTACGAATAATCCTGAATGAATCGTGAACAGTGGTGACCCGTCATTCAGGGCAGGTGGGGCAGAGTCCCACCTGTTTTCAGCCCCACCTGTTTGAGCCCCACCTGTTTAGCATTAATCTTTTTTTTGTTGTTCCCTGTTTTGCATATTATTTTGACATTAATACGTGTCACATATCAGTTTGCAAACAATGTAAAATAAATAAATAATTTACTTAATAAAGCCGCATTCAAACATGGTATCTTTTTTGCTTTCTTGAGTAAGGCAGCTCCAAAATGCAGATGTTTCAGCCTAGCTCAGTGCTTTCTGTGGTGGTGGGGCAGCCAGAGGAAAATACGGAGTGTAGGGGTTGGTAATGTTCTCTAGTTGTGCCGTGATTGGCTTAGTGTTCTGTCACTCATGGGGACACTACGTCACCGCAAAATCTACAAGGAGAGCTCGAAAATTCAAGCCCCTTGGGTGCTGCCAAGATTTACATTAAAAGTGCCCAAGAAGGCTCAAGGTCATTGGCCACAGATAAAATGACGTCAAATCACATTATATCTACCGTAGCTTTGATTGGACTAATCATGTCAACATCATACTTTCAAAATCTTAGCTAGCAAGCTAGTCAAGCAGTCATCATCATGAATCAAGTCGATAATCTACTGGCAAATCCTTTTCAATCCTTGTCATATGAAGTGAAATTATAGATAAAACGTATAGGTGCTCATCGGCCATTGGACATAAACATTACACAACAAGTTGGAAATCGCAAATTCAACAATGAGTGGTTTGGAAGGACTGCAAAGCTTTGCAAAGCAATCACTAGCCTGCTATTCAGTGGAGAGGGCGTGTGGTCCAAGTCTGGGTTTAAGGGTCTCTTTTCCAAGCTTAAAAGGATAAACATTAACTCGCAACACACCATGGGCCAGAAAAGGTTGAATACATTGGCCATAATGTTAATCCAGCATGACTTCTGCCGTTTTCAAAACAACTGGAAATTCGGGACTGGGAAATCTGTGACTTCACTGAGTTCAAGACTACTGGGAACTCTGAAAAAAACTAGCTCTGACTGGGAAAATAAGTTTTGAACGGTCATCCAACTCGGAATTCCAAGTCTGGAACTTGGGCCTCTTTCTAGAACTCCGACCTAAAGATCACCGACGTCATGATTCGACCTTGTTTTTTTCAGAGTTCCCAGTTGTCTTGAAAGCATCATAAATCCAGAGAATGCCAGACTTTGATGACAAAGTTTGATGACAAAATATGCCCACAAGAAGCACCGCCGCCCCACCTTCCTGTTCAAGTGAGCACAGCACAACAAGGTGAGTCCAAAAATGTCTTGTATGCTGCTGCATAAATGATGTAATATGCCAGGGAGATATGTATACTGTAGCTAAGAAAGTAATACTAAGTGTATGTTGTGTAGTAAGCTGTTAGTAGCCCATGTGCCTCACCCTAATAATTTGGTCCCTTTCCCCCTCATAACTTAGCCTACTGTTCTGACTTGGTTGTGCACATGTAGCCTATAGCCTGTTTTAGAGAAGTGTAATCATCGAATATTGTAAGAGCTTTCATTGTCTGCTTATATGCCCCCTTTATTTATCCTACGGTTCTGACTTGGTGTACAGGGAGAATACTGTAAGAACGGCCCACGTTTTGAATTCTGTCACTGTACATTTCAAAAGTGCTGAACAAATAGTTATATTGACTACGTCAGTCCTAGCTCGTTCATTAATGTCTTAATTGAAATTACGGATTGCCTCTTATACACTCGTTGTTCGCTTATGCCATAGTTTGTACATCTCAATTGTCAGTAGAAACCAAATTTGTTTAAGCAAGTCAGCCATATCAGCTATGTTTTAAAAAAAGGCACTAAATGAGGCTGAATGAACTGTTTCGCTGCCAGACAATGCTCCGCTGATAGCCAGGTGTAGCGGTGGTAAGGATTCACTCCATGGTGCTGAAAAGAAAGCTCTGCTGTGTTGGGACAGCTTTATGTAGGCCGTAACAGTTTGTGGGCACCGTTTGTCACCGCTGTAGTGCAGTTAATGTATTGTTTACTGTTGTGTAGTGGCTTTGCTGGCATGCATCTAAAAAAGAGAGGGAGTTTGCCCCACCAAGATTTACATTCTAAAATCGCCACGGATCGTGAATAATGACGAGTGAGAAAGTTACACACGCAAAAATCTGAGCAGGATCAAAAATATCATACCCCCAAGACATGCGAACATCTCACCATTACAATAACAGGGGAGGTTAGCATTTATTAGGTGGTATGATATTTGTGCGTCTATAACTTTCTCACTCATCATTGATCACGATTCATTCAGGATTATCCATAATCATGGTAGCATACACATTCATGTAGAAGTGTTTAGAAACATAGTCAGTGCCTAAAATTAAATTTTTGGTCCACCAACCACTGTGTCAGGTAGATTTAAAAATCTACCAGCCAAAATACATTTTCCCCGCTAAAATTACACCAACAAAACACAAGACACGTGGTAACGCGACTTGAGTCATGTTTGTGCATGTGAGTTTGAGAGTCTGACTAGTAGCTGCGTTGTCTTCTCTTCCCTAGCAGTTGAAACTCAAACATTGAAAAACAACCTAGCTTGTGAACAAAACAATGTAAATAGCCAAGAAACACAAGGACATAGTCTCACTTCAGTAGACTTTAGTTTCTGGTCAATTAGACCAACTTTTATGCCTGTGCGCAGCGCTTCTAAAAATGATTATTTAACTCAGATCTTCACGTACGCACAGCCCCTAGGCAGGTGGTGTTGCAGCACGAGGTGGGATAGGCTATATACGATTCGTAGTTCTTTGACTTTGTGCGATTAATTTACCAGCTATGAAACAAAGCGGCAGAAATACTTTGAAACAGCTACTGCTGCATTTATTTTACTATAAATGTGATCATACTTGACTATTTGCATTCACAAATGGGAGTGAAATGCTCTAAGACCAAAGTAGCGCCCCGGTTAAAATTAAACTATGGCTAGAGCACTAGCCTCTGCCATATGGACACATTGATACACTGTGATCCATTGGCGGCTAAAGAAATGAGAGCATAGAACTCAGAGATAGCCTATAGGCCAATGCAGCAGTAAGCCTATAACTTCCATCATCAACTAAGTAAAATACATAGGCCTAAAGCCTAAAAACATTAGAAAATATCCTGATGAAAATTCTGGTTCTTTCAATCACATTAATCTCTCTACTCCGTCTGTCTGCCTCCCTTTCTATCTGTCTTGACTTGAGCTATTGCTAGTGAAGTTCAACATTGTATAAAATGATCACAGGGTGCGGCCCGAAGCTCTCGATAACAAACTTGCAACATTGTATCAACTAGCCTATTCTGGGCCCTCAAAGTTTTTCACGAAAGCTGTCAGAAAGCTGTTTTTTTATGACGTTTCCACTGGATATATAGGATCATCAGATCATGATATTTTGATCTTTCAAACCGAGGCTTGGTGATTATTGAGGCCGGGAGTGTTGGAAAGATTTTTCAAATACTGAGGAACTATCATTCGCAAAGAATGTTAGAAAAACAGACTTTGTTGACTTGTGTGAGGTGAATAACAAATTTGACAGTAGTAATTATATAATTTTGGTGAAACATTTAGAGTATTCCAGCATCCTAACAGTGCACTGTGCACCCGCCAACTTTCCTTTCCAATTCGCAAGAGGCTGAACCAGAGATCTGTATATAATGATGAGATACTCATGTCTCCGCCCTAACAATGGGAGTCTTTGTCCCAAAGGCGGGAAGGCAGACGACAAGCTTAGGTCTGCATATTATTCCCATAGAAACGCATTGGGCTTATTCTGGACAGATTTTGGTTAGAGTGAGCCTTCTTGCTTCGCCTCTTCCTCTATGCTGAAACTATATCACCAGAGAAAGCATCCGAGCTAGCGAAACAGCGCCCCTCTATATGTAGCCCATGACATGCCATACTCTTTTGGTCCAGACAGCATCAGATACATGGTCTACAGATGCTGAGACAGGGGCAGTGTTTTGTTCGCTCGGATGCTTTAACTGAGATTGATCTGTCTTTCTGTCGGCGCTCGTCTTGGTCAAATAAATGATCAATATTTCTATATTTTATTTGGACAGACAAGGAGGTACGGTGGGGCGGGCTAGGCCCCTTAAGGTCCGCCCATAACGGCAGCCCTGGAGAGAGGTGCAAGAGAAGTGTTTAGCTATGAGTTACTTTACCTTCATAGTCATGTTTATTATTTTTAGTGTGCAAATATATGTTACAGCAACCTTTTTTGAATGTTCTTCTTTGGTAACACTGCACATTAAGTTGTCCCTATTACTATGTAACTACACACATTGGAACAAGGACTGTGTAATTACAAATCCACCTGTGTAATTACTTATTATATATTTTGTTATTACCCATTTTCTTGTTCCACTATGTAGCTAATATGTTTGGTAATTACATGTTTAAAAGTCAGCTACACGCATTGGAACAAGGACTCTGTAATTACGGTGTTAGTTCGCATTGAAAGTAGTTTTATCTTCAAAGCAAGTTTATCTGGTTACACTTGAACCTGTTGTTATAGTGGACAAGCTAACTAATACTATTTTTACATAAGGCACAGGCATTAGGCCTATGTCTTGAAAACAATTACAGCAGGATATATTTACTAAATGAACTGGTTTTATTCTAACTCAAACCCTACGTAAATGCCACTTGTTTCTGGGTATGCGCACCTTATGGAAGAGACGGCATGCCGTACACCTCGTCCAATTCTCCCTTGTGCCCATAGGGTGAACTGGTGAGAAGCTGCCAGCCTGTATGCTATGCAAATAAAATAATAAGAATCCACAACCTGAATCCCTCCACAGCCTCATAGAGGTTCTAGATACATTTTCTAACCTCTCTGGACTACAACCAAATTATGATAAATGTACTATATTACATATTGGATCACTAAAAAATAAAATGTTTACATTACCATGTAGTTTACCAATAAAATAGTCTGATGGTGATGTGGATATACTCGGAATACATAACCCAAATGAAATAAATGATCTCACTCCAATAAATTTGAATAGAAAGTTAGCAAAAATAGATAAGATCTTGCTACCATGGAAAGGCAAATACCTGTCAATTTGTGGAAAAATCACCCTGATTATCCCAGTTTAGCCATTTGTTTATGGTCTTGCCTACGCCTAGCGAACAGTTTTTTAAATTATATGAGAAAAAAATATTCAATTTTATTTGGAACGGCAAGCCAGACAAAATTAAACGGGCCTAGTTATATAATGAATATGAATTCGGAGGACAGAAATTATTAAATATTAAAGCATTAGACCTATCACTAAAATCTTCAGTCATACAAAAGTTATACTTAAGTCCGAACTGGTTCTCTAGCAAATTAGTAAGATTGTCTCACCCAATGTTCAAGAATGGCCTTTTTCCATTTATTCAGATTACAACCTCTCACTTTCAGTTATTTGAAAAGGAAATAATCTCCCAAATATCACTATTTCTAAAACAAGCCATAGAAAGTTGGTTGCAATTTCAATTTAATCCTCCAGAAACGACAGAACAAATAATACAACAAATATTGTGGTTAAACTCAAATATACTAATAGATAAAAAAATGTTTTGACAAACTGTTTAAAAAATGTATAATCTTCGTAAATGATATCATCGGTAGGACTGGTGGAGTTATGTCGCACATGCAGCTAACAAAAATATATGGAATTGCAGCATTACCGCAAAAATGGAAGAGGAAAGTGGAAGGGGGAAAAAGTAAGGAACTTGTCTGTCGGCCTTGCATTAAAGAACATAATTGGTTAAAGAAAACTGTGATAAATAAAAAAGTATACCAGTTTCATTTAAGGACCAAAGGATTGACAGTAATCCCATATAGATTGCAAAATAGTTGGGAAGAGATTTTTGACGTACCGATTCCATGGCATAGTGTTTATGAACTGATACGCAAAACGACGCCGGATTCAAAACTTCAAATTTTTCAATTTAAATGATTGTATAAAATTCTTGCTACCAACAGAATATTATTTATATGGGGGATACAATCTTCCCAGCTCTGCAGATTTTGCTGCGACGAGACAGAAACATTAGATCATTTGTTTTGGTACTGTCCATTTGTAGCTTGTTTTTGGACACAGGTCCAGGAATGGCTAAAGGATTGCATATTTACCTGGAGCTAACCCTGCAGATAGCATTACTGGGTGATCTGAAAAGTCATAGTCAATCGATCAATAATATTATAATAATACTTTTAGCAAAAATCTATATTTTCAATTTACAATCTGTAGAAACAATGAGAATAGAAAGTTTCAGAACTTTTGTAAAACATCACAGTACAGTTGAAAAATATATGGCAAATAGAAATCCAATATGGATGGTGTTAAGAGATAGATGGTTGGTGTTGAATGGAGTTGAAGGATGGGACTAAAAACAACAAGATAACTAATAATGTAAAGCATACTTTGTCCATAATAAGTATATAGGTTATAGGTTGAGAGCTTTTGTGAAAGAGCATAGAAAGATATGGCATATAGAAGCAAACCGGATGGACATCATGAAAATGATCGGAGACGTTGTGGGTAGAGGAAGTTCAGGAGTAAAAACTAACAAAATAGAATTATTGTAAAATTGACTGTGTCCATCAAATGTATATAGTATGTATAAACTGGAAGTAGAGGCCTAAGCATTGTTGTTCACTAGTTTACTCCAATTAGGGAAGGGGTGGTGGGGTTGGAAAGTAATAAAGGGAAATATATTTTTTTAAAGGATATGTACAGTTGAAGTCGGAAGTTTACATACACTTAGGTTGGAGTCATTAAAACTCGTTTTTCAACCACTCCACAAATGTCTTGTTAACAAACTATAGTTTTGGCAAGTCGGTTAGGACATCTACTTTGTGCATGACACAAGTAATTTTTCCAACAATTGTTTACAGACAGATTATTTCACTTATAATTCACTGTATCACAATTCCAGTGGGTCAGAAGTTTACATACACTAAGTTGACAGTGCCTATAAACAGCTTGGAAAATTCCAGAAAATGATGTCATGGCTTTAGAAGCTTCTGATAGGCTAATTGACATCATTTGATGTATTTCAAGGCCTACCTTCAAACTCAGTGCCTCTTTGCTTGACATCATGGGAAATTCAAAAGAAATCAGCCAAGACCTCAGAAAAAAAATGGTTCATCCTTGGGAGCAATTTCCAAACGCCTGAAGGTACCACGTTCAGCTGTACAAACAATAGTATGCAAGTATAAACACCATGGGACCACACAGCCGTCATACCGCTCAGGAAAGAGACACGTTCTGTCTCCTAGAGATGAACGTATTTTGGTGCGAAAAGTGCAAATCAATCCCAGAACAACAGCAAAGGACCTTGTAAAGATGCTGGAGGAAACGGGTACAAAAGTATCTATATCCACAGTAAAACGAGTCCTATATCGACATAACCTGAAAGGCCAGTCAGCAAGGAAGAAGCCACTGCTCCAAAACCGCCATAAAAAAAAGCCAGACTACAGTTTGGAACAGCACATGGGGACAAAGATCGTACTTTTTGGAGAAATGTCCTCTGGTCTGATGAAACATAAATAGAACTGTTTGGCCATAATGACCATCGTTATGTTTGGAGTAAAAAAGGGGTGCTTGCAAGCCGAAGAACACCATCCCAATCGTGAAGCACGGGGGTGGCAGCATCATGCTTTGGGGGTGCTTTGCTGCAGGAGGGACTGGTACACTTCACAAAATAGATGGCATCATGAGGATGGAAAATTATGTGGATATATTGAAGCAACATCTTAAGACATCAGTCAGGAAGTTAAAGCTTGGTCGCAAATGGGTCTTCCAAATGGACAATGACCCCAAGCATACTTCCAAAGTTGTGGCAAAATGGCTTAAGGACAACAAAGTCAAGGTATTGGAGTGACCATCACAAAGCCCTGACCTCAATCCTATAAAAAATGTGTGGGAAGAACTGAAAAAGCATGTGCGAGCAAGGAGGCCTACAAACCTGACTCAGTTACACCAGCTCTGTCAGGAGGAATGGGCCAAAATTCACCCAACTTATTGTGGGAAGCTTGTGGAAGGCTACCCGAAACGTTTGACCCAAGTTAAACAATTTAAAGGCGATGCTACCAATTACTAATTGAGTGTATGTAAACTTCTGACCCACTGGGAATGTGATTAAATAAATAAAAGCTGAAATAAATCATTCTCTCTACTATTACTCTAATATTTCACATTCTTAAAATAAAGTGGTTTTGGCTATGGTGTATGTAAACTTCCGACTTCAACTGTATATGTGTGTGTATATGTATGTGTATGTATGTATGTATGTATGTATATATATATGTATGTATATATATACATATATATTTGCGAGAAAAAAAACATATGGGGGATTGGAGATGATGCAGACAATTACATTGATGGAAGTTACAATCTATCTGCAATATTAAAGCTGATCTACCACCTAAAAATCATAAGAAAAGTTAGTCTGATACCGAAACTAAATCACAAAGTATTTATAATGAGCACACCCCATTATTGGTTAGAATGAGATTTCAAAAATCATGATGCTGTCTGCGATTAGAACTCTGGTTGTCTAATCAAAAGGTTATCTAATCAAAAGGTGAATGCGTTACCATCGCGCCCAACGGTGCGTAAATGTAGTAGTCAGAATGGATATCTATTTAACTAAATATCTCAATTTGTAGCTAACTTTAAAATAATTCACTGTGGGAATCGAACCTGATCATAATAAACTAATTTTAGAGGCCAAAATGGCTGGGGGTTTGTCCGTTCTGACGATCATAACTTACATAGGCTTTCTAGGGCAGACCAGGGCTTTTGGCACCGCTGGATTGCTACACAGTAGCCAACCAGTAGAGCTCGTGACGTCACGCTCCAGACATGGGAATCGAACTTGATCATAATAAACAGACTTTATAGCCCAAAATGGCCATCAACATTTGTTTTTGTTTGGCCGTTCTGGCGATCGTAATTCACATAGGCATTCTAGGGCAGACCAGGGCTTTTGGCACCAGGGTGTAAGGGTTGGTGTGAGGTGTGACCCAGGTGCGGTGCAGGATAGACAGTAGGCAGTAGGCAGAGATGGTGAAACAAGGATCTTTACTGATGGTCCCAAAACCAGGATACAAAATAACGGACTTGTCACGATAAAATAAAGGAGGAGCAAATTGGTCTCCAAAAACAGGCTGACAGCAAACAAAACAAAATACTAACTACGACTGAAAACAACAATGAAACAGGGAGAACACTTCTCAAGTACCTGTACATACGTCTCACGATCAGACACTGATTAGTACTGTTTGGCATCGAGAAACTAGCAGAGAAAACAGACTAAGGGAACACAGGGAAGTGAGGGCATAAATATACAGGTGAACAGGTAGACACAGGTGACACCAATAGGATAATGATTAGTCCAAACTGTGAGTGAGGAGGTGCCTAAGGTTGTCGGAGGATGACATCTAGTGGCTCGCTCCGGAACTGCGACCCCCTCCTGTAACAGTGCCCCCCCCCCGTTGTTATCAGCCCTGGGTCCAGAATGTCCCTCTTCGGCCCATAACCCTCCCAGTCCACCAGAAATTGGAGACCCCTCCCCACCCGCCGGCAGTCCAGGATCCGGTCCACAGTAAAAGCCGGCTGCCCTCCGACAAGGCGCAATGGGGGGCAGGACGAGGAGGGGGAGCCAGGGGACAGGTGGCGACGGGCTTGAGGAGGGACACATGGAACGTGGGATGCACCCGCATGGTGGGGGGAAGTTGCAGGCGGTAGGCCACTGGGTTGACCACTATAAATGGCCTGACGAACCGGGGGGAGAGCTTCCTGGACTCCACGCGGAGGGGAAGATCCCACGTGGAGAGCCACATCCTCTGTCCCAGGCAAAAAACCGGGGCCGGGCGACGCCTGCGGTTGGTCTGATGTTGAGACCTGACCGAGGCCCGCTTAAGCGACGCCCGTACCTGCCTCCAGGTGCGGCGACAGCAACTGATGTGGGCCTGGACCGCCGGGACCGCCGCCTCCTCCTTTTGAATAGGGGGGGTTGGTACCCGTATTGGCACTGGAAGGGGGGCAGGCCGGTGGACGAGCAGAGAAGGGTGTTGTGGGCGTACTCCGCCATCGCCAGTTGCTGAATCCACGTAGCTGTGTTGCTGTAGGCGTAGCACCTCAGCACCCCCTCCAGATCCTGGTTGACGCGCTCCGTCTGTCCGTTCGACTGGGGATGGAAGCCGGAAGACAAGCTGACGGAGGCGCCGAGACAGGTGGCGAACGCCTTCCAGAACCTGGAGGCGAACTGAGGACCCCGATCCGACATCACATCTTGGGGAATGCTGTGGACCCGGAAAATGTGCTGCATGACCAACTTAGCCATCTCCCGGGCCGACGGGAGTTTGAGAAGGGAAATGAAGTGGGCAGCCTTCAAAAACCAGTCCACAACAACCAGGATGACTGTGTATCCATCAGAGGGGGGGTAGGGCGGAAATGAAATCCAGCGAGATGTGGGACCATGGTCGCTGGGGATAGGCAGGGGTCGGTGCAGCCCTGCCACGGGCTGACGTGAGCTCTTCGTGCGCGGGCACACCAGGCAAGCAGCCACGAAGGCGCACGTATCCCCCTCAGCTGATGGCCACCAAAACTTCCTACGCAGGAACTCCAATGTCCTGGTGCCCCCAGATGGCTGGTGAGGTCGGACACGTGCGCCCACTGAGGCAGTCGCGAGCGCGCAGCCTTGGGTACATCCCCCTGATGGACCTCCGCCCGGATCGGACTCCCGCTGTAGCGCTGCACCTATCGATTCCCCACGAAACAGGGGCAACAATCAGGGCGTTGGGGATAATGAGGTCCCTCTCCACCAGGTCCACGGGGTCGAACTGCCGGGAGAGCGCATCAGGCTTGGTGATCTTCGACACCGGACGTTATGAGATCGTGAATCGGAACCTGGTGAAGAACAACGCACACATGGCCTTGCGCGAGTTGAGCCTCTTGGCCCCCTGAATGTAGGCTAAGTTCTTATGGTCAGTCCATACGACGAATGGATGGGGGGGCCCCCTCTAGCCAATGCCTCCACTCCCCCAGGGCGAGCTGTCCGCTAGCAGCTCACGGTTCCCCATGTCGTAATTCCGCTCTGCCGGGGACAGCCGATGGGAGAAAAACGCACAGGGGTGAGTCTTACCGTCCTTGAGGAACCGCTGGGACAGGATTGCTCCCACCGCAATGTCTGAAGCGTCCATCTCCACAATGATCGGCAGGGACGGATCATGATGCCCTAGGACCGGGGCCGATGTAAAGCGCCACTTAAGCGCATCAAATGCGTTCCCCGCTTCCGGGGTCCAGGTGAAGGAGCGCACGCTCGTCTGGGTGAGGGCTGTCAGGGGAGCGGCTAGGGAGCTAAAATTGCGAAAAAATTGGCTATAAAATTTTGCGAACCCTGAAAACTGTTTTAGTTGTTTGAGGGATGAGGGCTGGGGCCAATCCAGTACCGCGCTAACCTTGGCTGGGTCCATCCGTAGGTGGCTGGAGTGTTTATGGACATATTCAGTCTCTCCCTATCCCAGTCTGCTGTTCCCACTTGCTTCAAAATGTCCACCATTGTTGCTGTACCCAAGAAATCAAAGGAAACTGAACTAAATGACCATCGCCCGTAGCACTCACTTCTGTCATCATGAAGTGCTTTGAGAGGCTAGTTAAGGATCATATCACCTCTACCTTACCTGACACCCCCCAATAGATCCACAGACGATGCAATTGCCATCGCACTGCACATTGCCCTATCCCATCTGGACAAGAGGAATACCTACGTTAGAATGCTGTTCATTGACTATAGCTCAGCCTTCAACGCAATAGTACCCTCCAAGCTCATCATTAAGCTCGGGGCCCTGGGTCTGAACCCCACCCTGTGCAACTGGGTCCTGGACTTCCTGACGGGCCTCCCCCAGATGGTGAAGGTAGGAAACAACACCTCCACTTCACTGATCCTCAACACAGGGGCCCCACAAAGGTGCGTGTTCAGCCCCCTCCTGTACTCCCCTGTTCACCCATGACTACGTGGCCACGCACGCCTCCAACTCAATCATCAAGTTTGCAGACAACAACAGTAGTAGGCCTGATTACCAACAATGATGAGACAGCCTACAGGGGAGGAGGTGAGGGCCCTGGCGGAGTGGTGCCAGGATATTAACCTCTCCCTCAATGTCAACTAAATGAAGGAGCTGATCGTGGACTTCAGGAAACAGCAGAGGGAGCACGCCCTATCCACACCCGACGGGACCGCAGTGGAGAAGGTAAAAGCTTCAAGCTCCTCGGCGTACACATCACTGACTATCTGAAATGGTCCACCCACACAGACAGTGTTGTGAAGAAGGCGCAACAGTGCCTCTTCAACCTCAGGAGGCTGAAGAAATTCGGCTTGGCCCCTAAGACCCTCAGAAACTTTTACAGATGCACAACTGAGAGCATCCTGTCGGGCTGTATCACCGCCTGCTACGGCAACTGCACCGCCCGCAACCGCAGGGCTCTCCAGAGGGTGATGCGGTCTGCCCAACGCACCCCCCGGGGCACGCTGCCTGCCCTCCAGGACACCTACAGCACCCGATGTCACAGGAAGGCCAAAAAGATCATCAAGGACATCAACCACCCGAGCCACGGCCTGTTCACCCCGCTATCATCCAGAAGGCGAGGTCAGTACAGGTGCATCAAAGCTGGGACCGAGAGACTGAAAAACAGCTTCTATCTCAAGGCCATCAGACTGTTAAATAGTCATCACTAGCCGGCTACCACCCAGTTACTCAACCCTGCACCTTAGAGGCTGCTACCTCTAATACATAGACATGGATTCACTGGCCACTTTAATAATGGAACACTAGTCACTTTAATAATGTTTACATACTGCTTTACTCCTCATATGTATATACTGTATTCTATTCTACTGTGTTTTAGTCAATGCCACTCCGACATTGCTCGTCCTCATATTTAGATATTTCTTAATTCCATTATATTACATGTAGATTTGAGTACTGTTGGGAATTGTTAGATACTACTGCACTGTTGGAGCTAGGAACACAAGCATTTTGTTACACCCGCAATAACATCTGCTAAACATTTGTATGTGACCAATCAAAGTTGAAATTTGATAGGCTCTCTGCATACTCGGACACACCATGCCTCGGACTGCATTCACTTCCTGTGGCGGCTGCCTGGAATACCAAAAAAAGGGGGGTTTAAATACACACAGTTCAAATCACATGACAAGCCGCTTAACCAATAAGAATGGTAGTTTGATTAGTGCAAATAAGTCCCACCTGTGACATTCCCACCCACTTAAAATGAGTGTGTCTTGCACTGGTTGGGAAAAACAAGGTTTCACATCATCAGTCCAAATACCTAATTGTAAGGCTGGACTGCAGAAACATTTCAAAACCAATATATATATATATATATATATATATATATATATATATATATATATATATATATATATATATATATATATATATATATATATATATACCATACTACTATACCATAACACTGACACACCATATTTTAGTAAATGGTTTTGAAGTAAAGGAACACATTTCCTCTGGCCAAATCTCAGACATATCTATGTCGGATAAGTTGATTAGGCCACTGTTTGTCATTAATTTTGCATTATCAGGTGTTTCTCAAATCCAATGATTTCAGTCAGTGTGAACCATTATTTCTGTCCATCTCTTCCCATTCCCTATTATGTTATTTTTATGCGTTGTATATTACTAGTGTATGATGTTATTGAACAAGGCCAAATCTGTTATCTGCCTAGTGCACAATTATTTGTATTAATCTCAGCATTATTGATGAAGTAAAGCTGTGTTAGGATTCCAAGTTATGATAACTGCTTTATTGCAAATTTGTTTGAGATATGGAGCAGTTAGGTCCTGCTGGTTCCAAATATATTTGTTATAATTACCACTGTTGAGTTCTTCTGAATGACACTTACAGGTATTTTTAGATGCTCCATTCTCCATGTGTGAGACTGAAGCCAAGCCCTTGTGGTCCTCTGTAGCTCAATTGGTAGAGCATGGCGCTTGTAAAGCCAGGATAGTTGGTTCGATCCCTGGGACCACCCATACGTAAAAATGTATGCGCACATGACTGTAAGTCGCTTTGGATAAAAGCGTCTGCTAAATGGCATATTATTATTATTACTAAGCCCTGAATATTGTATGAAATAGTCTACCAAGGAAAGAGAAAGTTGTTACGTTTTTAACTCGGCGGCAGGTAGCCTAGCGATTATGAGTATCGGGCCAATAACCGAAAGGTTGTTGGTTCGATTCCCTGAGCTGACTAGGTGAAAAATCTGTCGATGTGCCCTTGAGGAAGGCAGTTAACCCTAATTGCTCCTGTAAGTTGCTCTGGAAAAGAGTGTCTGCTAAAATGTAACCCATAGTGCCAATAACCCAGCATGACAATAACCCCCAACAACACAGACTTAGTGGATAACAAGGCTTGGTGCTTTGTTATTGAATATTTTGCTTTCGGTTTTAGATAAAGTCTATGGAGATATTTTCTCTGCTTCATATATCATTAATTTACATATCATGTTTTAGAAATATGGTCTCATTCTGTGGCAGGTCTCAATGGCCTTATTCGGTCATTTCATCCTTGTATGTCCCTAAGGTGTCATCACTATTTCATGTGCTGGTGGCTGATTGCTGGTTGCTGGTGATGGGATGCTGAAACTAGGTACACACTAATATTGATAACATGGACTGATAATGAACCCATAATATTGGGCAATGGACATAAATAAATAGTTATTCAGTTTTGGATCCCTTTTATAGAGCTACCTTTATTACCAAAAAAATTACATTTTCAGTATCTTCAATATTCACAAATGTACCTTATCAATGGCATTGATATTGATATCTCTTAACCTTTTGTTGACGCCTGATATTAGTGATATTCCCATAAGTATTTGTCAATAATATATATTTTGTATGTATGTTATATTAATGAACAGTATGTATAATATGTCACAGTCAACAGAAGATATTAATTAATGAAACTAATATAGCATAGAATTGGGGGGAGAAATCTATCAGGAGGCAATGGCTGTCGTCAATTAATATGAAATGAAACAATATTGACTCCTGATGGTGGTGGTTAGTTATAGGATATGTAGTCCCTCCTACTGAGGAAGCATCTCAAACTAACCTATTTTCTATCTAAAGGTACAATCATCTATTTCGACAGCCTGAACCTGACACTGTGTCACGATTGTCGTAAGCAACGGACCAAGGCGCAGCGTGATATGCGTACATCTTTTAATGAGTACTTTAAACACTACAACAAAACAACAAAACGATACGTGAAGTCCTAAGGTTAACAAACACAAATCCCACAAATGACAAGTGCAAAACAGGTTGCCTAAGTATGGTTCCCAATCAGAGACAACAAGCAACAGCTGCCTCTGATTGGGAACCACCCCGGGCCAACATAGAAACACATGAACTAGAACTAAACATAGAAAATACAACATAGACAATCCACACCCTGGCTCAACATTAAAGAGTCCCCAGAGCCAGGGCGTGACAGTACCCCCCCCCCAAAGGCGCGGACTGCGACCGCGCCAACTAAACCCAACAGGGGAGGGGCCGGGTGGGCATTCAGACTCGGAGGCGGATCCGGCTCTGGGCGTGACCACCACTCTCTAGCTACCCCCCCGTAGCGCCCCTGGTCTGGTCTGGCCCCGCTGACTGGAGCTGGACTGGACATCGGTGAAGCGGATTGCTTAGGCTCCGGTGTGGAACAGGCACGGGCTGTGCCGGACTGACGACGCGCACCACTGGCTTGGTGCGGGGAGCAGGAACGGGCCGGACTGGGCTGACGACGCGCACCCCTGGCTTGGTGCGGGGAGCAGGAACAGGCCGGACCGGGCTGACGACGCGCACCACTGGCTTGGTGCGGGGAGCAGGAACAGGCCGGACCGGGCTGGTGACGCGCACCTCTGGCTTGGTGCGGCGAGCAGGAACAGGCCGGACCGGGCTGGCGACGCGCACCACTGGCTTGGTGCGAGGGGCAGGAACAGGCCGGGCCGGGCTGGCGACACGCACCACAGGCTTGGTGCGAGGGGCAGGAACAGGCCGGACCGGGCTGGCGACGCGCACCACAGGCTTGGTGCGAGGGGCAGGAACAGGCCGGACCGGGCTGGCGACGCGCACCACAGGCTTGGTGCGAGGGGCAGGAACAGGCCGGGCTGGGCTGGCGACGCGCACCACTGGCTTGGTGCGAGGGGCAGGAACAGGCCGGACCGGGCTGGCGACGCGCACCACAGTCTTGGTGCAAGGGGCAGGAACAGGCCGGGCCGGGCTGGCGACACGCACCACTGGCTTGGTGCGAGGGGCAGGAACAGGCCGGGCCGGGCTGGTGACGCGCACCACTGGCTTGGTGCGAGGGGCAGGAACGGGTCGGGCCGGACTGGGAACACGCACCACTAACTTAGTGCGGGGAGCAGGAACGGGTCGGGCCGGACTGGGAACACGCACCACTAACTTAGTGCATGGAGCAGGAACAGGTTGGGCCATACTGGGAACACGCACCACTAACTTAGTGCGGGGAGCAGGAACGGGTTGGGCTGTACTGGGAACACGCACCACTAACTTAGTGCGGGGAGCAGGAACGGGTTGGGCCGTACTGGGAACACGCACCACTAACTTAGTGCGGGGAGCAGGAACGGTTCGGGCCGGACTGGGAACACACACCACTGGCCTTGTGCGGGAATCAGGAACGGGCCGGACTGGACTGGTGACACACACCACTTGCTTGGTGCGAGGAGCGGGACTGGGTTTCCTCATAAACCTCCGCTCCCTCTGCTGCCTACTCAGTTCCTCTCGCCGTGCCTCCACACTCTCCTTCTCCCTCCTGACCAATGGCCCCTGTAACCTGGTGGCCTCCTCTCCTAGTCCACAAACTCGCCCTGTAGCTGCCTCCAGCAGCCCCGTCGTCCATGCCGTGTGCCCCCCCCAAAAAAATTTATTGGGGTTGCCTCTCGCCTGTCCGACGACGGCCCGGTTGGCGCCGCTTCTCCTCTCCTGCCTGGGTCTCCCCATTCATCGCCCTCCGGTAACGGACGGCCTCCACCTCTGTGATCTTCCCCCAACCGAGGAGGACATCCACTAGCGTTACCTCCGGCGTTTGCTCCTGGACACGCTGCTTGGTCCTTATTTGGTGGGATCTTCTGTCACGATCGTCGTAAGCAACGAACCAAGGCGCAGCGTGATATGTGTACATCTTTTAATGAGTACTTTAAACACTACAACAAAACAACAAAACGATACGTGAAGTTCTAAGGTTAACAAACACAAACCTCTCCGGAACAAGATCCCACAAATGACAAGTGCAAAACAGGCTGCCTAAGTATGGTTCCCAATCAGAGACAACAAGCAACAGCTGCCTCTGATTGGGAACCACCCCGGCCAACATAGAAACACATGAACTAGAACTAAACATAGAAAATAAAACATAGACAATCCACACCCTGGCTCAACATTAAAGAGTCCCCAGAGCCAGGGCCTGACACACTGTTTGGTGGGTCTGGGGAAATGTAATCACTGTCAAATTCAGGGTTGGAAAAGTTGTGTTTTAACAATAATGGATTATCTACTAAACATCTCAACACCAAAATCCAGTATTGTTATATATAATCAGCATAGTATTATACCAGTAAAGGGCAACACTGTATGACAGGGAAAATCCCACACAGCTTCTTTACTGAAGCGTAATTGCTGTTTATTCATTTGTTCCCTTGTGCTGCATTATCACTTATGAATACATTTAGTCTCAACTTTATATAATATTTTGATCACAAAGCAAACAGTCTGGTATTACCCTTATTATTTGTTGTTGTTGTTACATCAGGAGAAATGGAAGCAGCTATAGTAGTTTCTCTCACCATGGCAGTACTTTCAGGTGAGACTTTACCTGGCATTCTCCACAGACACAGACACACAGAGGTCAAACAGGGATGTTAATTACAGAGTGGAGTGAGGTGCAAGATAAGTGTTTATCTTTCAGTTATTAGTTTACCTTCATAGTTATTTTTCTTCTCCGTAGTGTGCAAATAAATGTTATAGCAACCTTTCTTCTATGTTCTTCTTTGGTAACACTGTACATACCTTTTCCCCTATTACTAGGTTACTACACACATTGGAACAAGGACTGTGTAATTACAAATATCCACTTGCTCAAGGTTATTCCACATGTGTAATTACTCATTATATTTTTTGTTATTACACATTTTCTTGTTCCACTATGTAGCTAATATGTTTTGTAATTACATGTTTGAAAGTTTCCTGTGAATTACCCTGTAGTTACATGACGTTGTTACATGTAACTACCATAGACATTAAAACCAGTAGATAGTGATATCGCTGATGTCATCCATGTATTCCTAAGGAATATTCCTGATGGTGCATGAAGCCAGAAGTATTACATTTGAAGCGTGCCATATTGCTAAATAATCATGGTGAAAGTATCCGTAACTAGCAAAGGATCATGGTCGATGTAGTCATTTTCATCCTGCCTGAGACAGTCAACCTTAAAAATATTTCCTGAGCTTTCTTATATCACCTAGATATTCGACAGACACATCTAAACCTTGTTTCTTAATATTTATTTTTCGACTGTCCTTTTTGCCATTAATTAATGTGTTCTAAGCCTGGGTTGAGCAGGCAGCATGAAGCAGAGGCAAACAACAAAAATGACATATTTTAAGGCATGTTTTTCATCACGGTTTCAGTACATTTCAGTTTCCCCGTTCATTTCAATTTATTTGTTTCAAAATGTTATTCCATAAATATATTTCTTACATTTAACTTAAAAAACCGTGCTAGTTCAAATCATACAAAACAACCAAGCCAAACAATACAAAAAGGGGCACAGGAAGTGATGCAGCCAGGAGGCAGGTGTCCATTTTCTCCAGTTCTCCATTAAAGCTCAAACTTCATTGGGAGAGGTTATACAGACATGCCTGGTGCCCAAATTGATGACGTATGTTGCGTAGCTGAGAGTCGAGTGTAGACGAACGGATTCAGTTCAGCCAGTTTTCCTTACTGAAACTGTTTACCATTTAAGAACCAAAGGAAGGCAAACAGCAAAACAAAAGTTTCCATTGGACAAATTCAGGTATGCCACTCCCCGTTTCGCTCCATTTGTATCCGTTTAAGAAATGTTTTGCAACGGAAATGTCTGAGTGAAGGGCGTTTGCCAGCTGCAGGTTCGGCAGCAGCTAGAAGGCCGGCGACGCTGAACGCCTGAGCTGGACAGGAGGGGGAGCCAAAGCGAAGGCTGGTGTGACAGTACCAACCCCCCCCGGAGACGCGTTGAGGGTCGGTCGGGATGACACCTGTGGAAATCCCGAATGAGAGAACGGTCCAGGGCGTCCCTCGCCGGAACCCAGCACCGCTCTTTGGGACAGTACCCCTCCAAGTCGACCTGGTACTGGAGAGACCCCCAACGACGCCTTGAGTCCAACAAGCTGCGGACGGAGTACGCTGGGGCTTCCTCGATGTCCAAGGGAGGGGGTGGTGCGTCGTGGGGTCCAGCACTAGCCAAGGGAACAGCTGCCACTGGCCTGAGGAGAGATACAGTGGCTTGCGAAAGTATTCACCTCCATTGGAATTTTTCCTATTTTGTTCCCTTACAACCTGGAATTAAAATTGATTTTGGGGGGGATTGTATCATTGGGTCATTTAATTTCACTGTTTGGGTGAGTAGAGAGGGAATCTGCCCTAGGGTCAGATTGCTTGCTCTGACTTAGATCCATGGTTGTCTTATCATATCAAAGACTGAAACTGGCTTGGGCCGTTTGTTTTTGTCTTCAAACACAGTGAAAAGAGCCAGGGTTGAACAGAGTTTGAACTAAACATGAGTGTTTTTGCAAGATAAGGATTGATTGATTGTAGTACTCTGAACTTAATGAAAGTTGAGTTTAGCTGCTCTCAGAGACAAAACTGAAGAGGACTATATAAGATGGAGGGAGACCGTAAGGGGGTGTGCCACTCTGCAGACTGGTATCGGCTTTGTTGAAAACTTGAATAAAGTCATTTATTGATGCAACACAAACTCTGTAAGACCTCATTTGTAATAAAGTATAGTGGTTATTTTCCACAACATAATTGGCGATCCCGGCAGGACTGGTTATAGAGATCTTTGATTGCTTTACCGATGGAGAATGTTTGAGCGACACACACAGATTCAGTGGCCACTGTTTAAAAGGTAAGCTATGTTCTTACTTAAACTGTGTGTTTCGATCAAGCTGAATCTGAGGGTGGGGTACGAAAGGGTTCTCTCCAGAAATGTAAGGACCAGATTTAGCAGAAGAAGCAGAGTTTTTGTTGGAATGAGGAATAAGCATGCATGCAATTGATTGTTGATGAGTTAAATCCTACGGATATCGCTTTGGGGAGCTAAAATTAGCACCCCAGAGGACAGCTCGGGGGTAGGTGGCTAGCCAAACGTCCACTACGGATACCGCTCTAACGTGTTGACCATTGTTAGAGGTTTCTCGGGGGTAGGTTGGACATACATTACTAAAACGGCCTACGGCTACCGCTATAACGTGTTTATCATTGTTAGAGGCTGCTCAGGGGTAGGTGACGCATCATCCTGGGTGAGGTGATGCACAAATTGGATGTTGCGCTTTTCATCCCTAGTAGGTGAACAGTTGTGAACGCCACCAGGGCTTCAAAGTATAGAGAAATAATAAGATAGAGTAGGTCTGCTCATCTCATACGGGTGAATGGTTAGCTTGAGCGGCTGTGAGTCATTCAGTGATTCATTTAAGCACGAGTGGCGGCTTATTTGTGTGGGTGATCGGCAACAAAAATAAATCCTGTAAATAATAGCCTTGTCTTTGTGGAGAAAGTGTAAAGAAAGGGACTATATTTTAGGTCGTTTGAAGCTTCTAAGGCTGGTGGAGAAAGGGCAAGCCCAATCTTGCATTAGGGAGAGAAGAATTAATAGTAAGTGGATATTCATTTACTAACGTAAAGGAGAGAGAGAGAAATCCTGTTGGAGGAACAGGTCACGTGTACGGGGGTGATCATATGATGTCGACACATTGAATTTCGGTCAAGCTTTTAAGGGGTAATTAAAGTTGGGAAATTTAGAAGGGATATAGGATTATGGTTAAATTGACCATAGTAAAGGAATATTCCTGTAGGTTATGCAAATAGTGATGAAGCGTGTTTGAGAACAACGTTGTGTGAATGTGATATGATGAAGAGATAAAGAGGTGTGTATGATAATGTTATATAGGTGTGGATAATAAGCTTTTTTATATAATAATATCTTGGGGGGTGTACAACGCGGCCTGGCATAGAATAGTGTAAGATCAGTGACCAGTCTATAGGATTCTGAGAGGATGCTATGACTGAGGGACGGGGGTCTAGGTTGTTAAATTGATGTTCCGCTGGGACTAGATTAGGGGAAATTAACATGTGGCAATAAAGAATCATTAGATATACGAATGCGGTGGATGAAATGAATAATATTGACATATGATGTATGTTATGTGTGGCTAATTGATTAATAGAGAGTGGATAAAAGTGGAATAATATATAAGTGCTGGCTTGCGCGCCCAAACACGTAGATGTACTTGGGGGGTGGGAGACAGTACATAGAGCGTGTGGTAGAAAAGGTTAAGCATTATAATAGCTATCTATCATTTCAGAAGCAGAGGTGATATAGTCAAGGAATTTTAGGATATTAGTGGGAAAATATAATTCATTTGGTTAAGGTGTTATATCTGTTTCCAAATCAATGAATGTGGGTTTGACTCGTTGACTGCTAAGTTACTTACCTTGAGTGTGTGAGATCTGTGTCCTTCAAAGCTATTTTGTGATAAATGTGGTATGTGCCAGATACTAAAAATACAGACCATTTATAATTGGGATAACGGAGGATTTACTTGTCATTCCAATAAAGCATAGATTCTGCATTACTGACTAAAATCTAGATTTTCTGATTATAGTCCAACTATGGTTGTGGGTTGCTTAGATTGATAGAACAGTCAGTGTTCATTTTGTGTTATAAGACTGGACGATTTAGCAGCTTGCTGATTTAAAATTGAACGACTCCCGTATTCAACCGGAATAGGGGGGGAGAAAGATATTTATTGGCTGTGACGCCGAATTACATATTTGTCAGTTCGCAGACGCTCTTATCCAGAGCAATTTACAGGAGTGGTTAGGGTGCCTTGCTCGGGGGCACATCGACAGATTTTTTGCCTGGTCGGCTCGGGGATTAGAACCGGTGACCTTTTCGTTGCAGGCACGACGCTCTTGACCACTAAGCTACCTGCCACCCGAATGAGTAGATAATTTGAAAACTAATGAGAATATAATTGGAATTTGGAATAGTGGATTGAATATGGATGTGAATTAAATGTATGCTTGTCAACGATACCAAGTATTTGTTTTATTAATTAGAGCGTACTCAGAAAGGACAGTTACAGAAATTGAATAGCGGACTGGCAATTGCGATAGAGCTGAGGCCGTGATTTGAATTGATAACAAAGGAAAGCAATTTAATAGGGAAGTTAGAATTTCAACTGTGAATTGTATGGGTAGACAGAGGAAAGTAATGTCTTTTAAAAATATGAATGCAAAAATACTATTAGGTATTGGTGGTTTGGGAATAGACTTTACTAAGGCCATGTTTTAGTTCGCGAGTAAAAGAGAGACACTAGCGAGTACAAATCTAGCTGTAAGGGAGATTAAAAATAGAAATCTAGTTAGGAGAATTTAGAATAGGGAGTAGCAGTCCAGATATAAACAAGGAAAGGGGAGAGTTGAAAGCCAAGGTTTGGGAATAAATGCAGAGACGAAGATTAGAAAGAGAACCACGGGAAAACAGATACAAAAGTTCAGATAGGGGGAAAATAGAGTTTGTTAGTACAACGGGAGGGTGTTAAGAGAATTTCTATCTCTAATTCAACCTAAGCTTGAATCATTACCAGAGGTTGTAAGGCTCTGGTTTCAATCATAAATGATTCAAGGTCCACAACCAACAAGAATGATCTGTATTTTTATTCATGGAGAGCTCTGGCGCCAAAACCCATACACTCCTGTTTTATACCTCTTGACACACAAAGGCACTTTGCTCCGCCCACCTTTAGGAGGCTTTCTTAAACATTCTACCTTTCTCCTTCACCCTGGAATGTTTAGTCCCGCCCCCCTCTGTTAGTGGGTTGATAATTGTAACACAGTTTACACATTTATACTGTATTTGGGGTGAAATCCTTTAGTCATTATTCTTAAAATACAAATTAATCTAACAATCCACCCCTTTGACTAAAGGTCTTCACCTTCAGGATAAATGTATTTTACAAGCATGATTAATCTCAGAGATCACGTCAGAACTAATAAACATTGCATCCAATTGCGGTCTTTCAGGGTCCAAATCCTCGTCATCCACCAAGCCTGGAGGATCGTTTTTCACATTCCCCTGGTCAGAGTCCGGAGTCAGTCCATCTCTCATCATTGTTTAGATACTGCATTTCACCAACGCCTGACTCCCCAATCCTCGGACACAGGGAACAAGACAACAACCACATAATACAAGAATAGCCATACAAACACTGACCGCTCCTAAGATGGTGGCTGCTATGGTTTTCCATTTACCAAATATTTCCTCAAACCACCATATCCACGATGTACTAACTTCTGAGTTCTCAGTTCATTCTTCACTTAGTGCAGTTAATTCTGTAAGAGCTCTGGTGACTGTCCCATCCAGTGTGGTGTTGTTAGGGATAAATGTGCAACAATGGTTTATCATTCTATAGACACCGGCCCTTTCTGCCTGATCTAGAACCAACCTCTACTAAGTTATGAGCGGGATGGCGGATAATCGCTCGGAGATCCCCTTTACTGCATCTCTAGTCTGGTCAATAAATCGTTGTTGGTTGTAATAGATATCATTTATCCAATCCATATTTTTGTTTATTGTCACCCACCAGAAAAATGTTGTGGTAAAACCCTCCCATATTTGATTCATAGCTTTGTATTCATCTGGAACACCCCTGGGGATGCCTATACCATCTATCCAAATTGGGCTATTTCCTTTCTGACCTATATTTCTCCTCCTCCTGATTATTCTTCCTGTCACTGGTCTTTGATGACTAATTCTTACAGGTTTGGACCAACAATACTGGTGCACAAGTACCCACCCATCCTTCTGGTAATGTCTGTCGAATGCTCCCTTTGTTAGTGCATGCCCACCAAACATCAGTCAGAGGATGGAGCATGCATAACAATTGGTCTCCCCCAAGGCCCTAGCGGTGTACTTCATCCACTTTAACCAGAGATTCTCATCAGGGACCCCCTCCACTTCCCCTTGGTTCCATTCTTGGAGGAGAAAATCTTTCATAGTGGACGGTTTAGTCGAATTGACTCCATCATCCCTTGACTGATCTACTCGGTCTATTGCTGTTAGTGGATTAATGACAGTACCTGTGCCCTCCATATCTTTTGACTCCATCAAATGTAATCTTAGACAAGTATCCCGTCCATATTCGTCCGCGCAAGCCCAGTAAGTTCTTTCCATGTCCTCTTTAGTGACCTTTACTATTGTTACTACCATCTCCGTGGGGATGTCGTTCTACCTTCTTATCCTCCATCTGGACGTCCAGACCCCCCCGTCTCATATCTCCGTCCCCCAGTATCTCTAAATACCTGAGCCCAGGAACAATCCGCCGAGGGAGCTGAACATAAATCAATCAATCAATTTTATTTTATATAGCCCTTCGTACATCAGCTAATATCTCGAAGTGCTGTACAGAAACCCAGCCTAAAACCCCAAACAGCTAGTAATGCAGGTGTAGAAGCACGGTGGCTAGGAAAAACTCCCTAGAAAGGCCAAAACCTAGGAAGAAACCTAGAGAGGAACCAGGCTATGAGGGGTGGCCAGTCCTCTTCTGGCTGTGCCGGGTGGAGGTTATAACAGAACCATGCCAAGATGTTCAAAAATGTTCATAAGTGACAAGCATGGTCAAATAATAATCAGGAATAAATCTCAGTTGGCTTTTCATAGCCGATCATTAAGAGTTGAAAACAGCAGGTCTGGGACAGGTAGGGGTTCCATAACCGCATATCCACCAATGGGATCTTATAATCCCACGTTGCTTGCTTATCCGTCCTGATAAGATCCCTAATCCTAATTTTGAATCTTACTCCCCACCCTTCTCTGACTCCTATTTTGTAGATCACTCGTCCTTGACGGTCAGTATGTCGGGTCGCTTCCCTTTTATTTCTTAATAATGGTAAGGCCATAGCGTAATTGATGCGAGGTGGTGGTGGATCTTGACATACCAAGACTATTGCAGAGACTATGATGCAGCTCAAGGTCACCCTTATTCCCAAAAACCGCCAACCCTCTCCTGCCTTTAGTCCTTCTGCTTGGTACCACCCCATACTCACACCCTAAGAACACACTACAGTGATGATAGGTCGGGGTAGGAGATCTTCGTTGACGGAGGTGATCCCCGGACCCTATTGGTCTAGTTCTTCTCTCCAACTCTGCGTGTGCTAAGTGGTGCTTGTATGTGGTCTTACCTTCTTGCAGTGGGTAACATGGACCCAGGATCCTCTCTCTGCTATTCTAATGGCAAAGGCGGTGACCAATATAACCTGATAGGGCCCTTCCCAACAGGCCTGCTTCCAGTTTTCCTTCTAGTGGTTAGATAGTGGGTCACCTTCTCCTTTAGTTCACCTGTGGGGCACAAAACCTCTGACATACGGGTGTTTTTAATAAACTATCTTCACACATGTTCAGATTAATCTAACAATTTCTGACTGCATTCTCTTTCTAGACTGTATCTAAAAAATGTTTTTTTTAACAGTATTTTGTCCTCTCCTTCGTATATTATTTAATCCTACAATTAGCCTCTTCCCCCCTCTTGACACATAGTTCTGCTCATGTGTTAATATTACCACCTACCTAAACAATCCCTTAGGTAATTTATCAACCAATTGCCATGCCTTTCATTTTTGAGATAGTCTGTTGCTTCTTTATTGCTCCTCCCACTTCCTTTGTCTTTATGGCGGCTAAATTCGACTTTCATCCAGTTCAGAATCAATTAGTAATCCAATCATCAATCTCTTATCTTGTAAAAACACTTATGTTTAGTTCAAACTCTGTTCTACCCCGGCTCTCCCGGGCTTGACCTGAAGACTGATTGTTGGACATGACAAGTCCATATTTAGGTCACCTAAGTCTTCTGCCTAGCAACAAAGAATAAAAACCTCTATGTTCGTGATTAACCCAGTTATATCTAATAGCCCACCAAAGAAAACTCATCATCTTTAAATCACGACCAATGTCATATCCCTCTTTACTTTCTACCATTTGGGTAACATCCCTGATATATGTATAAAAAGCTAAGACTGTTTGGGAAGAGAGCAACAACATAAACTGTTCTTCCTCCTCAGAGTTCCAAATGATTTTACCATGGGCTGCCATTGCCTTCCCATAGATAAGATCACTTAATTTACCAGTATGCAGTACATAATGGAGTACCCAAGCTTTACAGCAGTCCATCATCACCAAAAAGCTCATCATTCTTCATCTATTTTTTTATTTTTTATTCTCTAGTCCCTATCTTCCTGATTCTATTGCTAAATCAATGATCTAGGCAATAGCTGTCTCGCCTTAGATTGTACATTCCTCTGATTACTGCAGCTTATTGCATTAATTTATGTTCAAATATCCCCCAACAAACCGTTCCATCCTACAGCATAGCAAACACCACCCATGAACTGCTGAAAATCCCCTAAATTCAACATAACAACCCTTTATAAACATAATGCTGGGTGTGTTTTATTTTTTTATTTTTTTTATTTTTTTTTTACCCAATTGAAAAAAAACAATCAAAGATAGCCAGGCTCAACTTAATTTGGTAACTCCCTTTTATGATACAGATATCCCCAGTCCTAACCCATCAATAATGTTTGTATCAATCTAATTCCTCATAACTAATCCATAAAACCACTCAAAATTCCTCGAGTATTCAATGATTATTTAATTGATTACCCTAAATCTGCTACATGTGATCTCATTTCAAATGATCCACTATCAATTATTTGTTCAACCCCCTAGGAAAATCTGTCTCCCCTTCTATTGTTCCTATCCCCCTTGTAAATGTCATATTTCAGTTTTTAGCCAATACAATCACGGTTACATCAAATGTTCCCTCAGTTAATGGTATTTTCTCTCTAATATTTCATACTGTTCTTATTTCCCTAAATTAGATGTAATCCCTTGCCTTTCCTCTACTATCCTTCTATCATTACTGAATCAATGATAATAACTGTAATATCTATCAATAATAATTGTAATAACTATTACAAAAATTTAATTTAATTTAATTTAATAATATTTAATAATTTAATAATTTAATTAAAATTACAAATTATATTGTGCCCTTTTTCTGATGTTATAATTGTAGCCTATTCCATCACTTTAGTTTAAAATCTAAGTTTCTTTATAACAAATCCAGAACCCACCACAGGCTGGCGCTATTCTCCCAGCACAACAGCCAATGCCACTTGCTTCCCCGTGACAAAAATAAATTATCGTTCTAAAATGTACCAACTATTTGTATTTTCCCGCTAACCCATTTCAGTTCGCTATTCAATCTCTTTAACCGTTCTCTCTGATTCGGCCCCAATCAATAAAACAAATACTTGATATCGTTGATAAGCATACACTTAATGACATTCCTACCATCTGAACTATGTACTGTCTCTCACCTCTCCCCCCCTCTCCTGCTCCTTCCTACATTATGGGGGAGGCGCGGGACCTTCCCTACAAATCTTCCTTCTTAGGAAATAATTTCATTCGTACTTGTAACATATTTTCATAGACCTATTTAGAATACTACTAAAGCTATCTAATGCAACTTCTAATACATGTAAAAACTCTCTCTCCCTACACCCATTCCCCATTGAATAAGTGTGTCTTCCTAGTTACCCCCCAACCACGCCTCAAATCTTTTATTCAGCATTTAACCAACCAAATACTAAGTAGTATCCGGTTATCATTCATACCCGCCGTTGAATTCCCTCATACACACAGATTTCACCTTATGCCATTCAAATGCCCAACACAACATAATAGTTCAATGGAACCCTCTATTGGCTCTCTACTATTTATACATTACTTCTATAACCACTTTAGTTATGGTCCGATTACCCATTAAACCTTATCACAACCTTATCACCTAATCAAACAACGGCACAACCTTAAACTCATATCCGCCGGCTGGTAGCCCAGTAACCAAGAGCACCGTCTTAGTAACCGAGGTCGCCGGCTCCAACTCCCGAGCCAACCAGGCGAAAAATCCGCCGATGTGCCCCCAAGCAAGGCACCCAACCCCCACTGCTCCTGCAAGTCACTCCGGACCAGAGCGTCTGCCAAATGTCCAAAAATGCAAATGTAAATATTCTCTACTTTCTCACTCATGACGTACGTCTACGTTTGAGTGAGAAAGTTCATACATATGCATCGTTGGAATTTTATAGGTACCTCTCAAATAATCGCTTTGTGGTGTTTTTAGCCAATTCTTAATCGACACGAATAATTTTTTCAAACATTTTACCCGTTGAACCAAAAAATAGACTGTCCTATCTCCGACACTGCCCTTTCCTTTACCCCTGCAGTCACGATGGTTAAATATTCCTTTGTTACCGTAAAAGCACTTCCTCTCTCCTTTGCGCTTAAAAAAGACCCTCGCTGTCTCTAGCCCCTCCCCTCGCTGTTTTTTTCAAATTCGTTCCACAGTTTACATGCATCTGCCTAATCATAACTTCTAATTTTTTTACATCTAGATGCCCAATAAATCCATACCTCTTCTCCCAAATGGATCCATAAAACATATTTCTTCGATCTCTTCCTAACATATATCTTTCATCCCCCGTTAATTCTCGGACCTCTTTAGAAGATTTTTTTCCCATGGTGGAAAAATAAGAAATCCCCCCCTTTAGTAATAATTCAATCCAGAATTATTCTCCTAGGAGCTATTCTTTAGTGCGTCTCTTGAGCCAATGTTATGATCTGCTTTTGTAATTAACCATTTAAAATTATTTAACCCCTAACCCAGAGTTTTTTATTTAAAACTCCGGTTTCATGAAAAGAGTCAGATAACCATTTTTTCTCACGCGACCTATTTTTAGCTCCTTCCTTGAAACAATGATCACGAATTCCGATGGATTCTCAAGTCTCACACGTACACAACATTATACAATCATTAGCTAAACCTATTTGTAACCTAGAGGTCGTAGCTGCTCCAGTTTCATGAAACAGACAGAGTTATAGCAAATCCCCAGTTGTTTACGCGACTTTTGACCTGTTTAATGTATCCATAGCACACGACGAAAATCATCCCTTTCCCTGTTTATCGTAACACTGTACCCAGTACAATCTCAATAAAAACTAGTTTACATTGGTGATGTCCATTCACCCCGTGTCATTTCGGACTAGATTATTTTGGTAATAGCTCTTTACCTAGGGTCAATTACGGACCCTCCCCGTTTAGTAATAATTATTACTTCCTTTGCGATTTTGGTAACTATTCTCTGCCCTTCACAAGAATTACTATTCTTATACAAGTTCAAATCATTTAACCAAAACCATGAATAAAAATTACTGACCTTTTCCTTGCAGTTTGGATTTAAATGCTTTTTCAAACTCGTTAACGTCTTTATCGTTCATAAGAGTAATCACCGGCCTGTTTATAACCTTAACGTCGAAGGCCAGGACTATTCTCCACAGATGCAATCATCCGCCCGTGCACGGTTTCGGTGTCCTTAGAACGACAAAGACGTATTTAAGCTCCGCTCAAAGGACCACTCTGTTAAGAGAATTTATATCTCTAATTCAACCTAAGCTTGAATCATTACCAGAGGTTGTAAGGCTCTGGTTTTAATCATAAATGATTCAAGGTCCACAACCAACAAGAATGATCTGTATTTTTATTCATGGAGAGCTCTGGCGCCAAAACCCATACACTCCTGTTTTATACCTCTTGACACACAAAGGCACTTTGCTCCGCCCACCTTTAGGAGGCTTTCTTAAACAGTTTCCACCTTTCTCCTTCACCCTGGAATGTTTAGTCCCGCCTCCCCCCCTCTGTTAGTGGGTTGATAATTGTAACACAGTTTACACATTTATACTGTATTTGGGGTGAAATCCTTTAGTCATTATTCTTAAAATACAAATTAATCTAACAGAGGGTTTTTGAAAAGTAGAGTAACAAGGATATTGATCGGGGAAAGTAGGGTGTGGTCTAGCGACCTAGAACGAATAGGGTACTGGAAAAATAGCTAGGGACAGGAAAAGTCTCCAGTGCTATTTTATAGGTTTGGGATAAGATAAGGGAACAAAAAATAAAAAGAATATTAGAAGAGAGAGAAAGAGAGAAAATGGAGAGAGGGAGTGAACCAAAAAAGGCTGGTTCAACTACACCACCACCATACACAGAAGGGGGGCAGTATTCTCAGGTCACAGGTTTAGTCTCAATAACAGGGAATATTGAGATAGAAGGAGAAAAAAGGAAGCAGCAGGTTTCCACACCAAGGAGAGGAGAACAATCACATTTAGGTATAAACTGTTATTTTGGACTAGGGGAGAGGACTAACTTTTTTTAGGTTCTGGATTGATTACACAACAGTTTATATTTTTACTAAAATCAAGGCAGCAAGTTGAAATGATTAGAATACTGGAAAGTGGTTATGGGTTTGTTATGTTATAGGTGTATATTCCACTTAATGAAACATGAAAATGTCTGATGTGTCTTGATTGGGAGACTTTCTTCACGAATTGATGGAAATCCCCTACAGTATGAATGATGAGAGAGATGTAGGAGACCACGTCTCAAACAACATTTTAATAGATACTTGGGATCAAATATCACTGATTCCTTACACTGAGGAATTGACTGTATTTGTGAGAGGGAAAAGTATTACATTCAATGGGGTTAAAGAATCCTTCCGAGGGTCAAAGATAATGAATTCTGAAAGGTGGAATGTAAATTGACAGTATGTATGGGTGACAGCGCGAATGAGGGTTACAAATAGTCAAATGGTGTATCATGATGCATTTAAACAATCGCTAGAGGGGTTGAATTTGAGTGTTATAGATTGTAGTAAAGTGTTATGGGTGTCGAATGATGATGACGCTAATGGGCGAAACCATCATCACATTAGTAAAAAAATTTATAAGAGGTGGGCCACAGGGCATGTGGGAAAGTACAACCAACAAGGCAAGAGATAGCATATTTGAGTTTTTGACATCACAAAGCATGTTGGGGGTGATTGAGTGGTAGCAGTGCGGCTAGGGAAAAGCCTAGGGGTTTAAATCTTATGGGATTTTATTTCGTTTTATGTACACTGGATTGTGGAATTCACCGGAGAAGGGAGCAGTCACAAGTGATGTTCTTGGAGGTTGTCTGAAAGGAGGGATCAGGAGATGTGAGAATTTAAATTGTTTGGACTGATTAAGAGGTATCAACATGGAAACTAACTAAATGTGTACTTTTTCTTCCAGGAAAAAGGGGGGAGTGATTTTATATTTTCTTTGAAATATTTTCTGAGACTATAAATAAGGCCTGGCCATTTTTTGTTTGTTTATTGTTTTACTATATGGTGTTCAAATAACCACAAACAAACCACTTAGTATGAAATGTTAGCTGTATAGGATTTGTATTTGTATTTTAGGTTTTTTCACAGGATGGAAGTGAAATATCTTAAAGGGGCAAACACATGTAATTTGGGCTTTTATTTACTGAGGGACAAGTAAATACGTGTGATTTATTTTGTAATGTTTTGACGGTTGTTAATGAGTGGTATACTATTGATGGAACAATTCATTGAATGATTTCAATGACATCTGCAATCTGTCCTGTCTTTATAGTGTGGCCTGATCACCCGCACTGTAAATCTTGGGGGTTGGTTATAATAAGGAATTGTGAGGAAGTATATAATTTGGCATTAATCCTATATATCATCCCAAACAGGACAAGGATGAAGTGAGAGAGTTAGTCTTGAAGGAGAGATATCCTTGAATAATGTTTTTATGGAATTAAATTGGGTTAAGATATCATCAAGGGTTGTCATTTTAAGTTCAGTTATTATGTTTGGTTTAACAAGCAATATTGTTGTTGTTTTGTTTTTTGAACACATGAATCACGATGTGATGCATGTGTCCAAAGGGGGGAAGTTGTTAACGATTTTGTTTTTTGGGGTTTACAGGGGTTTTACAGGTATTTTAATGGTTTTTGGGCTTACAGGAGTTTTAATGGTTTTTTATGGTTTTAATATTTTTAATGTTTTTGTGGTAAGATATGCAAATTGTATTACGGATATGAGCAGTAGTAATAATGTGTTATGGGTTAGGTTAATTTTTTTTTGTTTTTGTGATAGGAGGCAGGGTGTAGAGGTGGTCTGTCTATGAAATGAGTGGACTACAACGAGCTGGAAACAGAGGCGCTTCATAATCTCAAGGCTTCTCCTGATGGATGAGAGGACATAAGTAGCATACTGTGTCTCACCTAACCTAACAATGTTCTTAAGATTTTTTTCCCATGGGTGAAGGGAACTCTGCCCAACGGAGTAGGAGAATCTGAGTATTTTCTGCGCCCTGGAGACTATGTGATGGTAAAAGACTACGGAAGAAAGAGTTGGAAAGACCCTATGTGGAGGGGCCTGTACCAGGTGTTGTTGGCTACCTCAATGATGGTAAAAGTGGCGGAGACAGATACTTAGATCCATGTTTCCCACTATAGGAGTGTTCCAACCCCAGGAGAGGAAGATGGCCCCACCATTGGGTAGCATTGTTGTCTTTTGTGTGTGTCCTTGCAGCAGTAACTCCAAGCTTCCCTATGGGTAGGCTGATAGAAGGACACTCTTCGCAGACCGATGTCGATAGATTGAGAGGGACTGGCTGATCCGGAGACCCTAGTGACGGAAGAAGGTTAACAGCTAAAGTGACCAGACATCGTCGTCCAGGTTACACCAACGGCGGTACGGATAGAGGGGAGCGTGACCTGGTATCATCTAAACCATTGTACCAGAGTGAGGGAACTGAGGACTGAGAGATGAGAGAGCTGAGGATGCTAGCGAGAATCAGATGGGGGAGGATGGCAATTACTGATGAGCTACGTGTTCTTGCTGATTCCCTCTGTGGAAGGGCAGACCATTGAGACCTTCGAGACCTTCGAGACTTTCAAGATTTTCAAGACCTTCTAGATCTTCGAGATATTCCAGACATTCAAGACATTCAAGACGCACCAGATATCCCCATCATTGATTTCTTTGCACTTGACTAGTTCCCTGAGAATAAGGGGAATGGGGTACTGAAAATAGTAAAGAGCAGAAGAACAAGACATAGAAGGGATATAGACAGGATTAGAATGTATATTCCTGCTCAGGCAGGAACCATAACTAAAATACAGAAATGGATCACTATTAAAATACAAGGTTTAAATGGTTATTGGTGTGGGAAGAACCAGCACAAGGGGTATGGGGAAATCACATGGGGTAACGGTGACCTTAAGATAATAAAATAAAAAGAAAGATGGATCATAGACATAAGTATAACAGTTCAAGACTTAGATAAACAATTTGATGTAGTACTTAGTGTTAGAGTTCCAGGGGGAAGTGTTGTTGGAGTAGTTATTCCTTGGGAAAGTGCACTAAACCCTGTACATGTTAGAGCCATACCAAATACAGAAGAAAGGGAATGGAAGGAGCCGTTAAACAATGATTGGTATAGATGAGTACAATATATTACATTACAATTAAATAAAGAAAATAGTCTAATATGCACCACATTTCCGTTTAAAGAATTAACAGTAGTTCAAAATCTTCACAGTTACCAGGACTGTGTGCTAGGATTCAATCACAACTTTTGTAATATTTAGGAAATTCTAACTATAAACAATTTTATGATCAACCAGGATGAGGAGAGAAGTGTAAGCAATTGTTAGAATAGGAACAAGGAAAAGGGAAACACCAGAGTAATATCAAATAGACTATGAGGAAATATAGGAATGTTACAATAAAACATTTGGGTTATATAATTTGGGAGAATTCAAGGGAGAATGTGAAACTAGGTGGCGTTTAAACAGATAGCCTTTGGAATACAGGGACCCCTCAAAGAAAAATATATCAGGCAGCAGGATCAAGTATTAGAAATTGGTATTAAGAATGAGTGGTGAAACATAATAATTTGTCATATAGTCAATACATATAGGGATGTTTTGGATTAGAAATGAACTCAACTAAACTGTTATTGTCAAGGTGACGTGTATGCGGTGAACGAAGTCAAGCGCAGGACACCGAGCTACTGGCAGACGTACTTTACTAGCACAGTAAAGGAACATACAAAACAAAACCTCCTAACAGGGAGGAACAAACGCGCATACAAACAGCAACTGCCGACCTCACGGATAACAATCACACACAACAAACAATGAGAGACAGGGGTACATAAAGGGAATACAATGTAACATAATGGGAAACAGCCGTTGAGTATCTGATTTTATGGTCGATTGTGGAGGAGGGGGGTTGAGTGTGTTGGAGTATGTGAGTATGTGCGTGTGTGCTTGTCTGGCATCTGTTGTGGGGGGGTGGGGATGTTGGGGGGGGGGTATGGGATGGACCACGGGAATTATTTGCTAAGATAATAATTGCTTGTCAATGAATTAATTGTAATACAATGGCAATCCGGGTTATATGTTAGAATCCTATGCGTGAACTGCCGACATTATTCCGCATATTAATTGATAATGATGGAAAATAGGATATGCATTTTTTTTTAAATAGTTATATAGATATACAGTGGGGAGAACAAGTATTTGATACACTGCTGATTTTGCAGGTTTTCCTACTTACAAAGCATGTAGAGGTCTGTAATTTTTATCATAGGTACACTTCAACTGTGAGAGGCGGAATCTAAAACGAAAATCCAGAAAATCACATTGTATGATTTTTTAATAATTAACTTGCATTTTATTGCATGACATAAGTATTTGATCACCTACCAACCAGTAAGAATTCCGGCTCTCACAGACCTGTTAGTTTTTCTTTAAGAAGCCCTCCTGTTCTCCACTCATTACCTGTATTAACTGCACGTGTTTGAACTCGTTACCTGTATAAAAGACACCTGTCCACACACTCAATCAAACAGACTCCAACCTCTCCACAATGGCCAAGACCAGAGAGCTGTGTAAGGACATCAGGGATACAATTGTAGACCTGCACAAAGCTGGGATGGGCTACAGGACAATAGGCAAGCAGCTTGATGAGAAGGCAACAACTGTTGGCGCAATTATTAGAAAATGGAAGAAGTTCAAGATGACGGTCAATCACCCTCGGTCTGGGGCTCCATGCAAGATCTCACCTCGTGGAGCATCAATGATCATGAGGAAGGTGAGGGATCAGCCCAGAACTACACGGCAGGACCTGGTCAATGACCTGAAGAGAGCTGGGACCACAGTCTCAAAGAAAACCATTATTAACACACTACGTCGTCATGGATTAAAATCCTGCAGCGCACGCAAGGTCCCCCTGCTCAAGCCAGCGCATGTCCAGGCCCGTCTGAAGTTTGCTAATGACCATCTGGATGATCCAGAGGAGGAATGGGAGAAGGTCATGTGGTCTAATGAGACAAAAATAGAGCTTTTTGGTCTAAACTCCGCTCGCCGTGTTTGGAGGAAGAAGAAGGATGAGTACAACCCCAAGAACACCATCCCAAACGTGAAGCATGGAGGTGGAAACATCATTCTTTGGGGATGCTTTTCTGCAAAGGGGACAGGACGACTGCACCGTATTGAGGGGAGGATGGATGGGGCCATGTATCGCGAGATAAGAGCAATAGTAAGAGCATTGAAGATGGGTCATGGCTGGGTCTTCCAGCATGACAATGACCCGAAACACACAGCCAGGGCAACTAAGGAGTGGCTCCGTAAGAAGCATCTCAAGGTCCTGGAGTGGCCTAGCCAGTCTCCAGACCTGAACCCAATAGAAAATATTTGGAGGGAGCTGAAAGTCCGTATTGCCCAGCGACAGTCCCAAAACCTGAAGGATCTGGAGAAGGTCTTTATGGAGGAGTGGGCCAAAATCCCTGCTGCAGTGTGTGCAAACCTGGTCAAGACCTACAGGAAACGTATGATCTCTGTAATTGCAAACAAAGGTTTCTGTACCAAATATTAAGTTTTGCTTTTCTGATGTATCAAATACTTATGTCATGCAATAAAATGCAAATTAATTACTTAAAAAACATACAATGTGATTTTCTGGATTTTTTAGATTCCGTCTCTCACAGTTGAAGTGTACCTTTGATAAAAATTACAGACCTCTACATGCTTTGTAAGTAGGAAAACCTGCAAAATCGGCAGTGTATCAAATACTTGTTCTCCCCACTGTATAAATATAGAGTTGAAAGCATTGGAAATGCTTTTGGCGGTTAATCTGCTTCTGTTTTGTGGGTGGCACTGTGTGCTGTTTTCGATGGATGGGTCCTGGCCTCTCGGGGCCTTAGGGATCCGAAGGGACGTGGGTGGGATGCTGATCACTGGGATGACGGCTCAACTTGGGATGGGGAGGGGCTTTAGCGGGGGAATTAGTGGAGAACAATTGAAGGGTTACTCCGTAGCAATGCAAATATCACGGTACAGCTATATGGACACTCAATCATTACGGTATTTTTTATTGGTAAATGTACAAACATATATAATGATAAATAGACTTGAAACTTGTATCTCATTATGGTGTATGGTGAAATAAGTATAGCCAGTTATAATTGTAATGGCTTAGCTGATAATAACAAAAGAAGAACAATATTTACATGGCTCAAAGAGAAGGAATATAATATCTATTGTATACAGGAAACTCATTCAACAATTCGAGATGAAGTAGCGTGGGAAAAAGAATGGGGGGGGGAAATATATTTCTCCCATGGGCAAAGAAATTCAAAAGGGGTGATGATATTAATTAATAGTAATTTCGATCCGAATGTGCAAATTGTCCAAATAGATAAGCAAGGTAGATGGATTATTTTAAATATGTTATTGGACCATAAACAGATATGGCTCATTAACCTTTACGGACCAAATAATGATAATCCACAATTCTTTGACAATATATATAATAAATTATCAACCCTGCAAGCAATTCAAGACAACATTATTATGGTGGGGGATTATAATACTGTTTTAAATAGCTCAATGGACCCTAAAGGAAATCACACCACAAACAATCACCCACATGCTCTTAAGGAAATTGTGAATGTCATGGATACATTAGAACTAGTAGATATATGGAGGCTTAAATATACTGATCTAGTGAGATATACATGGCGGAGACTGAATAAAGCTAGTCGTCTTGACATCTTTCTTATCTCATTCTCGTTGGCACCAAAAGTAAAAAAAAGTGTTGATAGGGGACAGAATGTGGTCGGACCATCGTATAATAGGCATATACATTACTCTTACTGAATTTCCACGTGGGCGAGGATATTGGAAATTTAATCAAAGCCTATTGGATGATAATTTATTTATATTTAGAACAAAGGAATTTATAACTGACTTTTTCCAAAATAACATAGGTACAGCAAATCCCCTTATTGTATGGGACACCTTTAAATGTGCCTTTAGAGGCCATGCAATTCAGTACTCATCTCGAAATCAAAAGCAATTTAGGTCAAAAGAGTTTATAGTAAGAAAGGAAATAGAAAGTCTAACTGAACAGATAGATGGCAATACAAACTGTAACATAGAGGCTCAGAATAAATTAGAGGAAAAACAAAAAGAAATGGAGAAACGTATTCAAGAAAGATCAAGTGTAATATATTATAAAAATAAAGCAAACTGGATGGAATATGGGGAAAAATGCACAAAATTATTTTTGAATCTTCAACATAGGAATGCTACCAAAAAGAACTTAATGAAACTGGTTACAATTGACGGAGTCACCCATAATTCACCAAATGATATTTTGAAGGAATAAACTAAGTACTTTAAGCATATGTTTTCTTTTCAGTCGCCTCCATCTCCTCTAACTGAAGCTAATTGTAGAGATTTTTTTTCTATTGATAATGTCAAATTAACAGCCACACAGAAAGACTCATGTGAAGGTGAAATTACAGAGGAGGAACTTATGGATGCAATTAAAGACTTTATGTCCGGGAAAACTCCAGGGTTGGATGGCATACCAGTCGAGGTATACAAAACCTTTTTTGATATACTAAGAGGACCGTTATTAGCATGTTTTAACCACTCCTATGTAAATGGTAGATTATCTGACACTCAAGAAGAAGATCTCATTATTACTGAAACAGGATACAAGTGGAAAATATAAAGATCCAGGCCATTTACAAAATTGGAGGCCCCTTACACTTCAGTGTTGTGATGCAAAAATTCTAGCAAAATGTATAGCGCATAGAATTAAAAAGGTATTGTCGGATATTAGCGTCTGGATAAGAGCGTCTGCTAAATGACTAAAATGTAAATGTAATATTATTCATTATAATTAGAGAGGTTTTTTACATGGAAGATACATTGGAGATAATATAAGGCAAGTATTGGAAACAATAGAACACTATGGAAAATATGGGAAACCAGGCCTGCTATTCATAGCAGACTTCGAAAAGGCATTTGATAAAGTTCGACTGGGGTTTATATATAAATGCCTGGAGCATTTCAATTTTGGAGAATCTCTTATAAAATGGGTCAAAATCATGTATAGTAACCCTAGGTGTAAAATAGTAAATAATGGCTATTTCTCAGAAAGTTTTAAACAGTCAAGAGGAGTGAAACAAGGTTGTCCACTATCGGCATATCTATTTATTGTGGCCATCGAGATGTTAGCTATTAAAATCAGATCCAATAATAATATCAGAGGATTAGAAATCCAGGGCTTAAAAACAAAGGTGTCATTGTACGCTGATGATTCATGTTTTCTTTTAAATCCACAACTAGAATCCCTCCACAGCCTCATAGAGGATCTAGATACATTTTCTAACCTCTCTGGATTACAACCAAATTATGACAAATGTACTATATTACTTATTGGATCACTAAAAAATACAATTTTTACATTACCATGTAGTTTACCAATAAAATGGTCTGATGGTGATGTGGATATACTCGGAACACATATCCCAAAGGAAATAAATGATCTCACTTCAATAAATTTTAATAGAAAGTTAGCAAAAATAGATAAGATCTTTCTACCATGGAAAGGAAAATACCTGTCAATTTGTGGAAAAATCACCCTGATTAACTCTTTAGTATTATCCCAGTTTACCTATTTGCTTATGGTCTTGCCTACGCCTAGCGAACAGTTTTTTAAATTATATGAGAAAAAAATATTCAATTTTATTTGGAACGGCAAGCCAGACAAAATTAAAAGGGCATATTTATATAATGAATATGAATTCGGAGGACAGAAATTATTAAATATTAAAGCATTAGACCTATCACTAAAAGCTTCAGTCATACAAAAGTTATACTTAAATCCGAACTGGTTCTCAAGCAAATTAGTAAGATAGTCTCACCCAATGTTCAAGAAAAAGGCATTTTTTCCTTTATTCAGATTACAACTCATTTGCAGTTATTTGAAAAGGAAATAATCTCCAAAATATCACTATTTCTAAAACAAGCCATAGAAAGTTGGTTGCAATTTCAATTTAATCCTCCAGAAACGACAGAACAAATAATGCAACAAATATTGTGGTTAAATTCAAATATACTAATTGACAAAAAAAACTTTATTTTTTGACAGAATGTTAAAAAAGGTATATTCTTCGTAAATGATATCATCGGTAGGACTGGTGGAGTCATGCAGCTAACAAAAACATATGGAAATGTCTGCTCTACCCAAAATTACAACCAAATAATTGCAGCCTTACCGCAAAAGTGGAAGAGGAAAGTGGAAGGGGGAGAAAGTAAGGAGCTTGTCTGTCGGCCTTGCATTAAATAATATAATTGGTTAAGGAAAACTGTGATAAATAAAAAAGTATATCAGTTTCACTTAAGGACCAAAGGATTGACAGCCGTCCCATATAGATTGCAAAATAGTTGGGAGGAGATTTTTGACGTACCGATCCCATGGCATAGTGTTTATGAACTGACACGCAAAACGACACCGGATTCAAAAATTTGAATCTTTCAATTTAAATTATTATATAAAATTATTGCTACCAATAGAATGTTATTTATATGGGGGATACAATCTTCCCAGCTCTGCAGATTTTGCTGTGAAGAGACAGAATCATTAGATCATTTGTTTTGGTTCTGTCCAAAGTAATAAAAGGGAGTATATATATAAAATACATGGGGGATTGGAAGTGATGCAGACAATTACATTGATAGAAGATACAATCTATCTGCAATATTAAGCTGATCCATCACCCCCAAAAAATTACAAAAAATTAAACATAATGGGAAACAGGTGTAAACAATAAAGACCAAACAAGACAAACACCGATCGGTAGTAGGTAGTACTCTGGGGATGACGAACGCCGAAGCCTGCCCGAGCAAGGAGGAGAAGCAGCCTTGGCTGAATCCGTGACAGAACCCCCCTTGACGCGCGACTCCAGCCGTGCACCGACCCCGGCCTCGGGGACGGCCAGTAGGACGCGGAGCAGGGCGAGTCGGATGACTCCGGTGGAAATCCCTCAACATGGAGGACCGTACCCCTCCCACTCCACGAGATACTGCAGGCCCCCCATCCGACGCCTCGAATCCAAGATGGACCGGACTGAGTACACCGGAGCCCCCTCGATGTCCAGTGGGGGCGGAGGAGACTCTCGTACCTCACTCTCCTGGAGTGGACCAGCTACTACCGGCCTGAGGAGAGACACATGGAACGAGGGGTTAATGCGGTAATTAATGGGCAGTTGTAACCTATAACATACCTCGTTCAATCTCCTCAGGACTTTAAATGGCCCCACAAACCGCCGACCCAGCTTCCGGCAGGGCAGGCGGAGGGGCAGGTTTCAGGTCAAGAGCCAGACCCGATCTCCCGGTGCATACACCGGAGCCTCACTGCGGTGGCGGTCGGCGCTCGCCTTTTGCCGCCTTATAGCCCGTTGCAGATGGACATGTGCAGCGTTCCAGGTTTCTTCTGAGCACCGAAACCACTCGTCCACTGAAGGGGCTTCGTACTGGCTTTGATGCCAAGGTGCCAGGACCGGCTGATACCCTAGCACACACTGAAAAGGCGTAAGGTTAGTGGAGGAGTGGCGGAGTGAGTTTTGGACTATCTCTGCCCAGGGGATATATTCCGACCACTCCCCCTGCCGGTCCTGGCAATAGGACCTCAGAAACCTACCCACATCCTGGTTCACTCTCTCCACCTGCCCATTACTCTCGGGGTGAAAACCTGGGGTAAGGCTAATCGAGACCCCCAGACGTTCCATAAATGCCCTCCAGACTCTAGAGGTGAACTGGGGACCCCGATCAGACACTATATCCTCAGGTACCCCGTAGTGCCGGAAGACGTGTGTATACAGGGCGTCAGCAGTTTGTAGGGCTGTAGGGAGACCTGGCATAGGAATGAGACGGCAGGCCTTCGAAAACCGATCCACAACGACCAAGATCGTCGTGTTCCCCTGGGAAGGGGGAAGGTCCGTGACAAAATCCACCGATAGGTGAGACCACGGCCGCTGTGGAACGGGTAGGGGTTGTAACTTCCCTCTGGGCAGGTGTCTAGGCGCCTTACACTGGGCGCACACTGAGCAGGAGGAACCATAAACCCTCACGTCCTTAGCTAAAGTGGGCCACCAGTACTTCCCACTAAGGCAGTGCACTGTCCGACCAATACCAGGATGACCAGAGGTGGGTGACATGTGAGCCCAAAATATAAATCGATCACGAACCTCGAGCGGCACGTACTTCCGACCCTCTGGACACTGTGGGGGAGTAGGATCGGTATGTAACGCCCGCTCGATGTCCGCATCAACCTCCCACACCACCGATGCCACCAGACAAGACTCCGGAAGTATGGGAGTGGGCTCAATGGACCTCTCCTCTGTGTCATATAGTCGGGACAGGGCGTCTGCCTTAGCGTTCTGTGACCCTGGTCTATAGGTGAGCTTAAATACAAATCGGGTAAAAAACATAGCCCACCTTGCCTGGCGAGGGTTCAGCCTCCTCGCTGCCCGGATGTACTCCAGGTTACGATGGTCAGTCAGAAGGAGAAAAGGGTGTTTAGCCCCCTCAAGCCAATGCCTCCACAAATTCAGGGCTTGAACCACAGCTAACAGCTCCCTGTCCCCCACGTCATAATTGCGCTCCGCCGGACTGAGCTTCTTATAATAGAAAGCACAGGGGCAGAGTTTTGGTGGCGTACCCGAGCGCTGAGACAGTACAGCACCGATCCCAGCCTCGGACACATCCACTTCCACTTGGAACGCCAAAGAGGGATCCGGATGTGCCAGCACTGGAGCCGAGGTAAACAGGTCCTTCAGAAGTCTGAAAGCCCTGTCTGCCTCAGCTGACCACTGCAGACCCACCGGACCCCCCTTTAGCAGGGAGGTAATGGGAGCTAATACCTGTCCAAAGCCCCGGATAAATCTCCGGTAGTAATTGGCAAAACCCAAGAACAGCTGCACTTCCTTCACCGTGGTGGGAGTCTGCCAATTACGCACGGCTGAAACGCGGTCAATCTCCATCTCCACCCCTGACGCGGACAACCGATGTCCCAGGAAGGAGATGGACTCCTGGAAGAACATACATTTCTCCGCCTTCCCATACAGGTCATGCTCCAACAGTCTACCAAGCACCCGACACACCAGGGACACATGCTCGGCTCGTGTAGCGGAGTATATTAGAATATCATCAATATACACCACTACACTCTGTCCATGCAAGTACCGTAAAATCTCGTCCACAAACGATTGGAAGACTGAAGGAGCATTCATTAAACCGTATGGCATGACGAGGTACTCATAGTGACCCGAGGTGGTACTGAATGCTGTCTTCCACTCATCTCCCTCCCTAATGCGCACCAGGTTGTACGCGCTCCTGAGATCCAATTTTGTGAAGAATCGCGCCCCATGTAATGACTCTGTCATACTAGCAATCAGAGGGAGAGGATAGCTGTATTTGATTGTGATCTGATTGAGACCACGGTAATCAATACACGGGCGTAAACCCCCATCCTTCTTCTTCACAAAAAAGAAACTCGATGACGCAGGGGAAGTGGATGGCCGTATGTATCCCTGTCTCAGAGATTCGGTGACATATGTCTCCATAGCCGCCGTCTCCTCCTGAGACAGAGGATACACATGACTACGAGGAAGCGCAGCGCCTACTTGGAGGTCTATCGCACAATCCCCCTGTCGATGAGGTGGTAATTGAGTGCCAAATCGGCATACTCAGGTGGAATGTGCATGGTGGGAACTTGGTTTGGGCTTTCCACCATCGTTGCCCCTACGGAAACACCTACACACCGCCCGAAACACTGATCAGACCATCCCTTGAGAGCCCTCTGTTGCCATGAAATGTTGGGGTCATGAGATGTTAACCAGGGAAGCCCCAACACCACAGGAAACACAGGAGAATCAATCAAATTACAATTTACAACAAATTGTAATTTCAACAAACAAATTATCTCCTCATGGCCCTCCTGCGTTTTCATCCTGAGAGACGCTGTGACCTTCCTAATCAATCCTGACCCCAAAGGGCGGCTATCTAGGGCATGGATGGGGAAGGGCACATCAACGGGTACAATAGGAATCCCTAACTTATAGGTGAACTGGCGATCAATAAAATTCCCAGCTGCGCCTGAATCTACTAGCGCCTTATGCTGGGAGTGAGGAGAAACCTCCGGAAACACAACTTTAATACACATACAGTGGGGAAAAAAAGTATTTAGTCAGCCACCAATTGTGCAAGTTCTCCCACTTAAAAATATGAGAGAGGCCTGTAATTTTCATCATAGGTACACGTCAACTATGACAGACAAATTGAGAGAAAAAAATTCTCCAGAAAATCACATTGTAGGATTTTTTATGAATTTATTTGCAAATTATGGTGGAAAATAAGTATTTGGTCACCTACAAACAGAAAAAGATTTCTGGCTCTCATAGACCTGTAACTTCTTCTTTAAGAGGCTCCTCTGTCCTCCACTCGTTACCTGTATTAATGGCACCTGTTTGAACTTGTTATCAGTATAAATGACACCTGTCCACAACCTCAAACAGTCACACTCCAAACTCCACTATGGCCAAGACCAAAGAGCTGTCAAAGGACACCAGAAACAACATTGTAGACCTGCACCAGGCTGGGAAGACTGAATCTGCAATAGGTAAGCAGCTTGGTTTGAAGAAATCAACTGTGGGAGCAATTATTAGGAAATGGAAGACATACAAGACCACTGATAATCTCCCTCGATCTGGGGCTCCACGCAAGATCTCACCCCGTGGGGTCAAAATTATCACAAGAACGGTGAGCAAAAATCCCAGAACCACACGGGGGGACCTAGTGAATGACCTGCAGAGAGCTGGGACCAAAGTAACAAAGCCTACCATCAGTAACACACTACGCCACCAGGGACACAAATCCTGCAGTGCCAGACGTGTCCCCCTGCTTAAGCCAGTACATGTCCAGGCCCGTCTGAAGTTTGCTAGAGTGCATTTGGATGATCCAGAAGAGGATTGGGAGAATGTCATATGGTCAGATGAAACCAAAATATAACTTTTTGGTAATAACTCAACCTGTCGTGTTTGGAGGACAAAGAATGCTGAGTTGCATCCAAAGAACACCATACCTACTGTGAAGCATGGGGGTGGAAACATCATGCTTTGGGGCTGTTTTTCTGCAAAGGGAGGGAGGGCATTGAAGATGAAACGTTGCTGGGTCTTTCAGCATGACAATGATCCCAAACACACCGCCTGGGCAACGAAGGAGTGGCTTCGTAAGAAGCATTTCAAGGTCCTGGAGTGGCCTAGTCTCCAGTCTCCAGATCTCAACCCCATAGAAAATCTTTGGAGGGAGTTGAAAGTCCATGTTGCCCAGCGACAGCCCCAAAACATCACTGCTCTAGAGGAGATCTGCATGGAGGAATGGGCCAAAATATCAGCAACAGTGTGTGAAAACCTTGTTAAGACTTACAGAAAACGTTTGACATGTGCCATTGCCAACAAAGGGTATATAACAAAGTATTGAGAAACTTATGTTATTGACCAAATACTTATTTTCCACCATAATTTGCAAATAAATTCATTAAAAATCGTACAATGTGATTTTCTGGATTTCTTTTTCTCATTTTGTCCGTCATAGTTGACGTGTACCTATGATGAAAATTACAGGCCTCTCTCATCTTTTTAAGTGGGAGAACTTGCACAATTGGTGGCTGACTAAATACTTTTTTTCCCCACTGTATGCGCAACAGAGAGCTCTGGGTGAGTTGGGTGCCTACTCACCTGGAATGACTCATCAGTGCGCTGCCTACTGCCTCAATTCCTAGGAGACCCTCCCCAGCACCGACCAGCAGTGTGTCCTCTACGGCCACAGTTGGTGCAGGGGACGGCCTCTCTCCTGGTCTCCCCAGCACCAGCACCTCCGAGCTCCATAGGGGTCAGCTCGGAAGTGCTGGGGGATGGAATGGACGGCCCTGAATCCGGACGTCCGCGGGTAGCCAACAGGGTATCCAGGCTAATTGACATGTCGACCAGTTGGTCGAAGCTGAGGTTGGTGTCCCTGCTGGCCAATTCCCGATGCACGTCCTCCCTTAGGCTACATCTGTAGTGGTCGATGAGGGCCCTCTCATTCCATCCCGCGTTGGCAGCCAGCGTGTCCAGTGCGAACTCCTGTGCGCTCCTCCTCCCCTGTCTGAGGTGGAATAGACGCTCAGCCGCCGCTTTACCCTCTGGTGGATGATCGAATGCTGCCCTGAAGCGGTGGGTGAACTCCGCATAGTTGACAGTAGCGGCGTCTATTCCCCCCCCCACTCGGCGTTGACCCACTCCAGCACCTTGCCGGACAGACAGGAGATGAGGGCGGACACGCTCTCATATCCGGAGGGCACCGGGTGGATGGTTGCCAGGTAGAGTTCAACCTGGAGCAGGAAACCCTGACACCCGGCAGCTGTGCCATCATAAGCCCTCGGGAGCGAGAGCCGAATCCCACTGGACCCCGGAGGTGAAGCGATGGGCATCGCCATTGGTGGTGGTATCGTCGGAGGAGGTGTAGGCAGACCCCCTCTTTCCCATCGCTCCATAGTGCTCACCACCCGTTCCATGGCGGTGCCGAGAGCCTGGATCATGGCCGCTTGTTGTTCGACGCGTTCTTCCATTGATCCAGCTGGCACCGTCGCTCCTGCTGACTCCATGTGGGGTGTGTGATTCTGTCAAGGTGATGTGTATGCGGTGAACGAAGTCAAGCGCAGGACACCGAGCTACTGGCAGACGTACTTTACTAGCACAGTAAAGGAACATACAAAACAAAACCTCCTAACAGGGAGGAACAAAACGCGGATACAAACAGCAACTGCCGACCTCACGGATAACAATCACACACAACAAACAATGAGAGACAGGGGTACTTAAAGGGAATACAATGTAACATAATGGGAAACAGGTGTAAACAATAAAGACCAAACAAGACAAACACCGAAACATCGATCGGTAGTAGCTAGTACTCCGGGCACGACGAACGCCGAAGCCTGCCCGAGCAAGGAGGAGGAGCAGCCTCGGCTGAATCCGTGACAGTTATGATCTGTCCTTTCCTGAGGTTGCTGCGGATGGTGTTGTAATGCATAGCAGAGATAATTCGGTCCAGAACGGTGTAAACCTCAATAAAAACCAAAAACCCTCTACCCGGCTGAAGAGGAGCAACAAAGGCGTTGAAGACGTTCCTGTCCGACACCACCTCTGCCAGGAGACCTGAATCCAGCATCAAATCAAAGCAATCAATTGCCTTCTCTTTTGTACCTTTTCTCTCAAGAATGTGACAGGAGTCCATGTGGAGTGGGCAGGAAGAGAGATCTATGCAAATACAACATTCTTCATAGTTTGGGTATACTGGTTGGCAAAATGGACAAAACAGAATGATGGTGGAGGTGGGGCGGCTCAGGTGTGACATTGGAATTGTGACATTGCCATGGGCAATCCAAGATGAACTATGAAGCTATCTGAAGAACATAAGGAGGACGCCACAAGATTGAGTGCCGGTAGAGGAAGGGAGTGTTAGTTGAGGTAGTATGTTGAACTGAGGAGGTAGTATACAATGCTACATTTATAGTAATTTAGATTAGGAATGCATTGGGATACTGATCTGTTGTAATACTCGTTATGAGGAAGGTCATGTTAGAACTGTGATAATATAACTATACAGTATGCCAGTGTCAATATGTGCCAAGGTGAGAGTTTTGTGGGGATCTATTTTCTTACAACTAGATGTGATGCCTAGCTTAGAAAGAATACATTAATGATTAAACATAATAGGTTTGTGCTGTACTGATATAGATTGTTTAACATAACAAGCTGTGATTAATGTGAGGAACCGTTAGTGGGTAGGCTGAGATAGACTTGTGACTAACACAAACACTGCCTCTTTGTTAAACCGCTCAAGGACATGTGTACTGCAACAGAAACAACTAACACCTGGCAACAGTGAAGCGCCCAGAGGCTGGGACCAGCCTGAGCGCCAATGATAGGTTGGGTAAGTTTAAACCACACCCAGCCTCTACTCTGACAGGCCCAGCCTAGAGCAGGAACTATCTCTGTCAGAGTATTAAAGAAGAACCTTGGGTTGAAAAAGTTAGTTCTCTGTCTGCCCTGTGTGGTGTTTCAGTGGACCCGTATATACGAACATCATATTTACCATTCAAGTGTTTGCATTAATTAAAATACTAGTCTATTTTAGAAGACGTGTATTGACCACTTTTTGTTCCTATACCAGATTTGAATTGACGCAATTTGACAGTTTTAACTTTGAATGATGGAACCAAGGTGACTATAAGAATTGTCATTCTAAATTTGTTTTGGGTAATTAATTTGAGTAATGATTATGAATTGTAAGCTGACTGATTGATCTGAATGAAGTTATGTGAGTTAAAGATATTGATATTATTCTTAAACATGTCCTAGTATGGCTAAAACAACGCTACGTTAGTTTTAATGTGTTAGGATACTAACACTTATATTGGAATTGGTTTGGGTAGAAATATTAATATTGTTCATTACAAGTATAACTTTGAATGCAAGGATGGTGATTGATAGCATAAGCATAATATACTTTTGTAAATTTATGGGATTAGTAATCCCATGAGGAGGGATATGTGGTGAATGATTATTAATGAACTGTAGAGTTTAATTGACTATGAGGTAGAACTGGGTTAATCAAGAGCATAAGGTTAGAATTCTTCGTTACTGGGCCAGAAATAGTATTGGGTCATTTAAATTCACTGTGTGGGTGAGTAGAGAGGGAATCTGCCCTAGGGTCAGATTGCTTGCTCTTACTTAGATCCATGGTTGTCTTATCATATCAAAGACTGAAACTGGCTTGGGCCATTTGTTTTCAAACACAGTGAAAAGAGCCAGGGTTGAACAGAGTTTAAACTAAACATGAGTGTTTTTGCAAGATAAGATCCAGGCTCTGTCGTAGCCGGCCGCGACCGGGAGATCCATGGGGCGGCGTGCAATTGGCCCAGCGTCGTCCAGGGTAGGGGAGGGAATGGCCGGCAGGGATGTAGCTCAGTTGATAGAGCATGGCATTTACAACGCCAGGGTTGTGGGTTCGATTCCTAAAAAAATATATATAATGTATGCACTAACTGTAAGTCGCTCTGGATAAGAGCGTCTGCTAAATGACTAAAATGTAAATGTAGTACTCTGAACTTAATGAAAGTTGAGTTCAGAGACAAGGGAAGTGGGCGGAGCAATAAAAGAGCGGGAAAACTGAAGAGGACTATATAAGTTGGAGGGAGACCGTAAGGGGGTGTGCCACTGTAGTATCTAGACAATTTCTGACTTTGCTGACGGTTGCAAATGGTGTCTTAGAGGAAGTTGACTCAGCTTGTGGAAGCATCTGGAGAGCATTTCTATAGGGGCACCCTAAAACAGAGGAAGTCTGTTATGTGGCGTCCTGGGATTGGTCTGTGGGGGAAAACATCCATATCAGGTTACATAGGATATATATACCTTGGTTGGGACAAAGGACTGAGAGAATAACATTTTAAAAGATTGGGCCGGTTGTTCTCCAGATGTCTGCAGAAGTCTGTAAATTGGCGCTGAAATCTTCAATGTAATAAATAATTATAATCGAGGGCAGTGTCAGCGGATTTCTTGTCATCACAGCATCTCAGCATTGTTCTCGACACTACACCACTCTGCAGACTGGTATCGGCTTTGTTGAAAACTTGAATAAAGTAATTTCTTGATGCAACAAAAACTCTGTAAGACCTTATTTGTAATAAAGTATAGTGGTTATTTTCCACAACATGCTTCACTGTGGGGATGGTGTTCTCGGGGTGATGAGAGGTGTTGGGTTTGCGCCAGACATAGCGTTTTCTTTGATGGCCAAAAAGCTCAATTTGAGTCTCATCTGACCAGAGTACCTTCCTCCATATGTTTGAGGAGTCTCCCACATGCCTTTTGGCGAACACCAAACGTGTTTGCTTATTTTTTCTTTAACCTCTTCATCACGAGGTTCCCCATATCCGGGGTACTCCTCCCGCAATCTCAAACAATGACGGTTTTTAAACGTGTGAATACCTGAATGTTATACACTACTGGAACGAGAAGCGTCTCAACTGTGAATCTAGCTAAACTGTTGTTGCCCAAATGAAATAATATTCAGACTCCAAGTAAATATATAAGCATATAGCAAAACCAGTACTGTATTTTGAAACCGTGCTTGCCCGTATATTCGTAGACAGATAACTTATTTTTCTCAACCTATCTACACAAACGATACTCCATTCGAAAGCTGCTACCTCACAGATTCCAACAGTGATAGCCGTGTTCCTCTATGACCAACACTCACTCAACTATTAATCAAAGAACGTCAATAACAAACTTCAATTTTTTTTATCACAACAAACTGCGTCTTACCTTTGTTGTTTTTGTTACCAAAAGTAGTGTCTGAGCGAATAAAACCACTTGAAAAGATACTCTAGTGTCTCTCTCTCATTCCGAGTCGATTTCAATGAGTTTCCATCGTTTTACATGGCCAAGAATGTGTTTGAAGATGAAGTCAGTAATTTGTTTCAGTCACAACAGGCACTGTTTTGTCGCCATCTTCTGGATATATAATGCAATCCCAGTGGTTTGCAATTGTGCTAATGTAATTCTACTGATCCAGAGCTTTCGATAGTCAAAATCGACCAACCGGTTGTTGAAATATCCATGGGCGCACCTCATTGTATCACATTAGTTGACTTGCTGCATTATGCACGGTTACGCAAAGCGCACAACAGCACTTGAATTTCGAAGGTAAAACGCTAAGTTTATAAAAAATATGGCAGGCTCTAGTAAGAAATATACAGTTACAGAGGCGTTAGCAATTGTAACAGATGAAAGTTGGACTCCATGTATCCCCATTGACTCTGAATCGGACGATGAGGACCTGCTTAGACTGGACGAACCAGACCCCAACGACGAGAACGAAGGCATCAGAATAGTATGTAATCGCATTGTTATTTATTACTTCTAATAATACTATTACTAATTTATTGTATGAGTACAAAACATACATTCTAAAATATCTATTTGAGTAACTAAAGCTCAATGTACGTTAGCGCTAGCGTAGCTTAGCTTAGCTAGCTTAGCTTAGCTCGCTAGCTAGTTTAGCTCAGTTTAGCTCAGTTTAGCTCAGCTTAGCTCGCTAGCTAGCTTAGTTTAGCTAGCTTAGCTTAGCTCGCTAGCTAGCTTTGCTTAGCTCGCTAGCTAGCTAACTAGTCCTGCAAGGTTTACAATCGAGTCTGTGTTTATTGTATGATAACACTTATTGGTTAAATAGAGGCCCACACGCAAGTTTACTTACAATAGAATGCTATGTATATTATTTTGTGTCACTGAATTATCACTTTAGTCAACACGTATAGAGGTCTGGGAGAACATTGGAAACAACATCAAAACAGTTGTATTTTGATGGAATGGATATAGTGATATGTTAGTGAAATTAAATGACTTTTGCTGTCTAGTACCTGATAAAAGTCAAATGACACTGATGGTGCCCAAATCTACCCAAATGTCTCCATTTGGTAATCCGCCTAAACATACTTCAACTAAAACCCCTACAACTTTGGTTTACTTTACTTTATTGGCATCAAACTTCACATAAGTACTCATCAGATATTGGGCTATGGTCCCATAGTGTTTAGGGGCTGCAGCTGCATAAGTCCAATAAAGCATTCCCTATAAAACCTGAAGGGATGTAGCTCAGTTGGTAGAGCATGGCGTTTGCAACGCCCGGGTTGTGGGTTCGATTCCCACGGGGGGTATGAAAATAAAAAAATAATGTATGCACTCACTGACTGTAAGTCCCTCTGGATAAGAGTGTCTGCTAAATGACTAAAAATTTAAATGTAAAAAAAGTTCAGGCGGAATCAAAACCTCCCAATTTATGCTGTGTCCTAGATTCATGTACTCTGACACAGTAATACCCACATTAATTATTTCACTTCAAGATACATCTCACATGTGTTACCTTTCTTTTGCTACCAATATTATTTTCATAGCCCTTGTCGTTTTGGAGATATACTCTATTCAATTTGGGCATGCATTTTCGAGGCAGGCACTTTAGCCAGGTGCCTAGTGATGAAGAGGTTAAGTAATGGCTTTTTTCTGGCCACTCTTCCGTAAAGCCCAGCTCTGTGGAGTGTACGGCTTAAAGTGGTCCTATGGACAGATACTGCAATCTCCACTGTGGAGCTTTGCAGCTCCTTCAGGGTTATCTTTGGTCTCTTTGTTGCCTTTCTTATTAATGCCCTCCTTGCCTGGTCCGTGAGTGTTGGTGGGCGGCCCTCTCTTGGCAGGTTTGTTGTGGTGCCATACTCTTTAAATTTTTTAATAAATGGCTCTGTGGGATGTTCAAAGATTCAGATATTTTTTTATAACCCAACCCTGATCTGTACTTCTCCACAACTTTGTCCCTGACCTGTTTGGAGAGCTCCTTGGTCTTCATGGTGCCGCTTGCTTGGTGGTGCCCCTTGCTTAGTGGTGTTGCAGACTCTGGGTCCTTTCAGAACAGGTGTATATATACTGAGATCACAGGTGGACTTTATTTAACAAATTATGTGACTTCTGAAGGTAATTGGTTGCACCAGATCTTATTTAGGGGCTTTATAGCAAAGGGGGTGAATACATATGCACGCACCACTTTTCCGTTTATTTATTTTTTCAAATTCTTTGAAACAAGTAAATTTTTTCATTTCACTTCACCAATTTTGACTATTTTGTGTATGTCCATTACATGAAATCCAAATAAAAATCCATTTAAATTACAGGTTGTAATGCAACAAAATAGGAAAAACGCCAAGGGGGATTAATACTTTTGCAAGGCACTGTCCATGAAATGAGGGTGAGATACGGTAATTGACGGGGAGCTGTAAACTGTACATCACCTCATTGATTCTCCTCAGGACTTTGAACGACCCCACAAACCGCGGGCTCAGCTTCCAGCAGGGCAGGCAGAGGGGCAGGTCCTTCGTAGAAAGCCAGACCCTGTCACTGGGGTGAAAGACCGGGGCCACACTGCGGTGACGATCGGCCTGCGCCTTCTGCCGGAGGACGACGCGCTGGAGACGGGTGTGTGCTGTGTTCCATACATCCTCGGCGCACCGGAACCAATCGTCCACCGCAGGAGCCTCGATCTGATTCCGGTGCCAGGGCCAGCTGATAGCCACTGAAAGGGTGTGAGGTTAGTGGAGGAGTGACGGAGGGAGTTTTGTGCGTATTCTGCCCAAGGAAGAAACGCAGCCCACTCCCCCGGCCGGTCCTGACAGTAACTACAAAGGTAACTACCCAGTTCCTGATTGACCCTTTTGACCTGCCCATTTGATTGGGGACGGTACCCGGAGTTGAGGCTGACCGTGACCCCCAGTCGTTCCATGAAGGCCTTCTAGACACGGGAGGTGAACTGAGGACCACGGTCAGACATGATGTCCTCCGGGATCCCGTAGTGCCGGAAGATGTGAGAGAAGAGAGCCTACATGGTCTGCATGGCCGTAGGGAGACCAGGCAGAGGAATCAAACGACAGGCTTTGGAAAACCGGTCCACAACGACCAGGACGGTGGTGTGCCCCTCTGAGGGGGGAAGGTCTGTGACAAAGTCCACGGAGAGATGGGACCAGGGTCGTTGTGGAACCGGCAGTGGGTGGAGTTTGCCATAGGGGAGGTGTCTCTGTGTCTTGCTCTGTGCGCAGGTGGAGCAGGAAGAGATGTAAACCCGGACGTCCCGGGCCAAGGTGGGCCACCAGTACTTGGCGGAGAGACAATCGATAGTACGGGCTATACCCGGGTGCCCCGACACAGGTGTTGTGTGTGCCCAGGCGAGGAGACGGTCCCGCACATCAGAAGGCAAGTAGATACGCTGCTCGGGACAGTGGGCAGGTGAGGGCTCCTGTCGCAGGGCTCGACGGATGTCCGCGTCCACATTCCACACGACAGGATCCACAATGCGGGACAGGGGAATAATGGGTGTCACTTCCTCCCTCAAATCCTCTGTGTCATGCACCCGGGACAACGCATCGGCCTTAACGTTCTTAGATCCTGGCCAGTAGGAGAGGGTAAAGTCAAACCTGGTGAAGAATAGGGGCCACCTGGCCTGACACGGGTTCAGCCTATTCGCTGCTCGAATGTACTCTAGGTTCCGGTGGTCCGTCCAGACAAGGAATGGGTGTTGAGCACCCTCCAGCCAGTGCCGCCATGCCTTCAGCGCCTTCTTGACGGTGAACAACTCCCGCTCCGTGGGAGACAGCTTCCGTGAGTAGAAGGCGCATGGATGGAGTTTAGGGAGCGATCCAATACGTTGGGAGAGAACAGCCCCTACTCCAACCTCGGGGATGTCCACCTCTACGATGAAGGGCAGAGACGGGTCAGGGTGAGCCAGAACCGGTGCGTTTGTAAACCGTTCCTTGAGCACACGAAAGGCTTCGTTGGCCTCCCCAGTCCAGCGCAGCTGTCGAGGACCTCCCTTCAGGAGGAAGGTGAGAGGGGACACCACTGTGCTGAAACCCCTAATGAAGCGCCTGAAATAGTTGGCAAAACCGAGGAAGCGCTGCACCGCCTTGATGTTGGAGGGAACAGGCCACGACCAATCTGCACTGACACTCTGTTCTTCCATCTCCACTCCCGCTATGGATATCCGATAGCCCAGGAAGGAGACTGCCTGCTGAAAGAAAAGGCACTTCTCCGCCTTGGCGTACAGGTGATGCCCTTTCAGCCTCTACAAAACGGACCTGACATGAGAGACATGTTGCTTGCGTGTAGTGTAGTACACCAAGATGTCGTCTATGTACACCACTACAGAGCGACCCAACATGTCTCTAAACACCTCATTAATGAAGGTAGGGCATTACCCTGTATTCATAGTGCCCGGTGCTGGTGCTGAAGGCGGTCTTCCAATCATCCCCCTCTCTGATGCGCACCAAGTTGTAGGTACTGCGTAAATACAATTTGGTTAAGTACTTTGCACCGTGCATCTGTTCGATCACAGTGGGTATGAGAGGCAGGGGATAACTGAATTTAACCGCAGCCTTACTCATTGTCCGGTAATCAATACAGGGGCGGAGACCTCCATCCTTCTTCTTCATGAAAAATAAGCTTGAAGAGGCCGGAGAAGTGGACGGACAGAGGAATCCTTGGGCCAGCGCCCGCTGGATGTAGACCTCTATGGCTTCGGTCTTTGCATGCCAGAGAGGGTAGACGTGCCCCCGCGGGAGGGTAGAACCAGGTAGTAGGTCAATAGTGCAGTCCCATGGGCGATGAGGGGGCAGGCACGTGGCACGAGTCTTCGAAAAAGCCACCTGTAGGTCGCAGTATTCCTCCGGGATAGGGACGTGGGTGGCCTGGTTGGGACTTTCCACGAAGGTGGCACAGATAGACACAGATAGACACCTCCCCTGACACTCCTGTCCACGATATACTGGGGTTATGCAACTAACCAGGGGAGACCTAAAATGACGGGGTGTGCAGGAGAGTCTAAGATGAGGAACGTGATGCGTTGATGGTGGTTGTGATCAACTGTGAGAGAAATGGGAATCGTGGTCTGGCTGACCAGTCCTGTTCCTAAGGGACGGTTGTCTAGGGCATGGATTGGGATAGGGGGTTGTAAATGGACTAGTCAAAATGTGTAATGATAAGGCCACTGACCGGTCTAGGAAATTGCCTGCAGCACCTGAGTCCACTAGGGCAGGACTCAGTGGGGGACCAGGATAGTCCGGGAAAGTGACAGGGAGGAGGACGGGCTGGGTGGACAGAGAGGAGCAAGGCACATCCATGCCTACCTTGGAAGGTGCAGGAACACTTCTCGGCCTGTCGCTTCCTCGCCTGGTTCTCCTCATGGGACAGGTGTTCCAGGAGTGGTCTGACTCACTGCAGTAGGAGCAGAGACCCTGTTGACGTAGTTGACGTTCCTCTGGGGGTAGGTGCATTGTGCCCATCTCCATGGGCTCAGTCTCGCTGGAGGTTCCTGGGAGAGACCCGAACCCCTGGGATGGGCTACGACGGGCACACAGGAGATATCCAGGCGGATGACCATGGCGATGAGCTGGTCCAGCGCGAGGTCCTCATCGCGACAGGCCAACTTGGTCTGGACATCCGCCTGTAGCCTACTGCGGAAAACCGTCAACAGGGCCTGGTTGTTCCAGCCAGTGGACGCAGCCACCGTCCGGAAATCCAGAGCGTACTCAGACGCTGTCCTGGACCCCTGGCACAGACGGAGGAGACGCTCACCTCCCTCTTGGCCCTCTGTTGGGTGGTCGAAAACGGCACGGAAGAGTTGGGTGAAGCGCTCATAGGACTGTACTTCTGGACCGTCCCTCTCCCAGACGGTGTGCACCCACTCCAGAACTCAGCCTTTCAGCACTGAAATCACCAAGGCCAGCTTGTCCCTCTCAGAAGCCGTCCCGGCATGACGTGCAAGGTGGAGGTCACACTGCAGGAGAATCCCCCTACAGTGAGCTGGGGTGCCGTCAAACCGCTCGAGGAGGGGCAGATGGACGTTGCTGATCAGACCGGGTGATGTAGCTGGTGGTGGGGTGGCTGGAACGACCGTGAAGAGTATTGGGGATTTTTCAGTAGACTATAACTTAAACTATATGTTAAACATAGTTAAATATTTTCAGACTATAAGTTAAACATAGTTAATCACAACATGACAAGTGTTAAGACTAAGTGGTACAGAAGGAAGAGGCCTGGAACAGAGCCAGGAAATGGACCTGGGAATGGGCCTGGGAATGGGCCTGCTATGTGTGAGAACCGCCTGCTATGTGTGGGAACTGTATATGTTTGAGAATTGATTGTTGGTCAGAAAATGGACCTGCCATATTTAAGCCATGTTTAAGTATCGACTGATATGTTTAAGAAACAATTAAAGGGTCAGAACAGAGCCAGGAAATGGCTCTGTTCTTTTTACGTGACAGGGCTTGGTCCCGCCACTATTGTTTCCAGAAACTGAATACATAGACGGAAGAGAAGTCAGATTTCGCCACTATTATAAAATAAGGAAGTGGGCGGAGCGGTCAAGAGGTGAAAACTGGAAACAATGGTGGAGGAACTAAACAGGGAGGGATTAAGCTAAAAATTATGTCAAATGAGCAAGAATGGAACTGTATATAAACTGAGAGTGTTGGAAAGTTAGTTGCTCTGCAGACCGGCTTGGCTCTATTGCTTGTGTAATAAAGTCTATCTTGATTCTACAAAAACTCTGGAAGTACTTTGTTTTTTTAATAAGTGTAAGGACAATTTTCTACAACAGGAGCTGGGAAGGTGGAGGTGTAGCTTGCAGTTGGCATACGGTCCGGATCACCTCGTCCATGGCAGTCCCGAAGAGAGGTCGGGATGTCCTGCTGCCTCCTGTTTTCTTAGGTCGGTCATTCTGTCACAAGTGTAGAGAGGAGTAGGCAGTAACAGGTTTAGAACTACTGAATTTATTAAAGCACCATAGCTTAAAGCGGGACGAAACACACAGTGTAAAATATAAAGTACTCAGGAAATAGTAGGAGAGATTCCTCTCAGGAAAACAAGCAACATATACAATGACCGACAAAAGACAAATGACAGAGGGAGTATATATACAGTGATAGAGTGGGGATTGGAACCAGGTGTGAGTAATGATGATGAGACAAGTCCAGGGTTGATGAGTGAAGGGCGTTTGCCAGCAGCAGGTTTGGCAGCAGCTAGAAGACCGGCGACGCCGAACGCCTGAGCTGGACAGGAGGGGGAGCCAAATTGAAGGCTTGTGTGACATTATCGGAGTAATCTCATTAATGCCGTATAGTTGAAGATTTTGAGTGAACATCACTACAATCGATGTGCTTCACCCTGGCCTGATATTGGCTACAGTATCTATCACTACATCCCTCTCCTTACTGCGGCAAGCAGGAGCGAAGGACACTCTCCACTTTAAGCAGTAGACTGTATCACGGTGAAATCCAGATGGTTACTACCAATATAACAAGTTATTTATTGTGTAGGCTGCTATTCTACTCTAAATAAAATCAAGTGCGATAGAACAAATTGGCCATGTTAGCTTCCGCCGGCGACATGTGGTACAGCTTCCCAGTGGGAAGCAACTGCTGCCCAGTGGGTATGAAGCAACTCACTTCGGCAACCACCTCGATACAACACCGTTGTACTGGTCATTCACACCGGCTTGTCATAACTTTAGCTAATTGGCATGTCATGGTGACATCCAGATGGTGACAAATACTACAAGTTATTTCTCCCTACACGTTTTAACTAACGCCATGCTGCTGTTGTTGCCAGCTAGCAAGCATAAACTAGCTAGCTGGGAAGGGCTCATCAGGATGACTGACTTAACTAACTGAACCGAATCCATTCGTTTCCACTCTACTCTCAGCTTAACAATATACAGTTGAAGTCCGAAGTTTACATACACTTAGGTTGGAGTCATTCAATTCGTTTTTCAACCACTCCACAAATTTCTTGTTAACAAACTATAGTTTTGCCAAGTCGGTTAGGACATCTACTTTGTGCATTACACAAGTAATTTTTCCAATAATTGTTACAGACAGATTATTTCACTTATCATTCACTGTATCACAATTCCAGTGGGTCAGACGTTTACATACACTAAGTTGACTGTGCCTTTAAACAGCTTGGAGAATTCCAATAAATGATGTCATGGCTTTAGAAGCTTCTGATAGGCTAATTGACATAATTTGAGTCAATTGGAGGTGTACCTGTCGATTTATTTCAGGGCCTACCTTCAAACTCAGTGTCTCTTTGCTTGACATCATGGGGAAAATAAAAAAAAATCAGCCAAGACCTCAGAAAAAAAATTGTAGACCTCCACAAGTCTGGTTCATCCTTGGGAGCAATTTCCAAACGCCTGAAGGTACCACGTTCATCTGTACAAACAATAGTAAGCAAGTATAAACACCATGGGACCACGCAGCCGTCATACCACTCAGGAAGGAGACGCGTTCTGTCTCCTAGAGATGAATATACTTTGGAGCGAAAAGTGCAAATCAATCCCAGAACAACAGCAAAGGACCTTGTGAAGATGCTGGAGGAAACAGGTGCAAAAGTATCTATATCCACAGTAAAACGAGTCGTATATCGACATAACCTGAAAAGGCCGCTCAGCAAGGAAGAAGCCACCCCTCCAAAACAGCCATAAAAAAGCCAGACTACGGTTTGCAACTGCACATGGGGACAAAGATTGTACTTTTTGGAGAAATGTCCTCTGGTCTGATGAAACAAAAATAGAACTGTTTGGCCATAATTACCATCTTTATGTTTGGAGGAAAAGGGGGGTAGCTTGCAAGCCCAAGAACACCATCCCAACCGTGAAGCACGGGTGTGGCAGCATCATGCTGTGGGGGAGCTTTGCTGCAGGAGGGACTGGTGCACTTCACAAAATAGATGGCATCATGAGGAAGGACAATTATGATGGATATATTGAAGCAACATCTCAAGACATCAGTCAGGAAGTTAAAGCTTGGTCGCAAATGGGTCTTCCAAATGGACAATGACCCCAACCATACTTCCAAAGTTGTGTCAAAATGGCTTAAGGAGAAAAAAGTCAAGGTATTGGAGTGGCCATCACAAAGCCCTGACTTCAATACTATAGAAAATGTGTGGGCAGAACTGAAAAAGCGAGGTTCAATGGCACACGTGCAAAAGTACATTATACACTGGTTAGAAAAGCAAATATACACACATGAATAAAGACACCCTGCATATACTCAAGAAACAAACAACAACGTCTCCCTGAAAATACAGTCCCCCAATACCGTAAGCAGCTCGCCCATTTACATTTCACTGTAATGTCAATGCACCTGTTGTATTCGGTGTATGTGGCCAATAAAATTTGATTTGATTTTATTTGACATGGTGTCCTGGGGCAGCCAGGCCATTCGTCACATATCTTCATCCCCTGTTTCCTCTTCTCCTGGTTGACCTGGGGCATCAGGCTTCCGATGGCCCCAACTCCGCCTGGCTGACATCCTGACTGCCAGGAACGATGGTGTGACATCCAGCACTCCGCCCCATCACCGGTCACCTCAACCCCATTGCTCAACCACTTTGAGCCACTCTATCCAGCTGTCCGCGGGCCCCCATGGCAGTGCTGACCTGTTCTCTTGCTGGCACATTCCCCTCACCTCACCAGGCCACACACCTCCAGCCATGTCCTTTGAGTCGCCAACGGGGAGACTGGTGGAAAGTGATAGGTTCTATGTCTGGAGTTCATTACCAATAGGAATGCTAGTTAGATTAAACATGCAAATAAGTCACACCTGTGACAGCTACATTGTATCAAATGTTATGTAATTACAATGTTGTTAAAGAATACACTTGTTATTATAATCAAGAAAAGTAATTATAATCAAGCAATGTAATGTAAAGTGAAACACAGTAGGAATGACTTTTTAATTACTATGTAATTACAGTGTAACAGCCTTTGCAGACAATAGGCTAACCAGGAGGTGAGCTTTAAACGTGTAATTACAAAACGTCATAGTGGAACTACAAAATGTGTAATAAGAAAATGTGTAATAACAGCTGAGGCTGCACGACAGGATCGAACCGCTTTTCCAGCCCCGAGACGGAAAAAATAACACTACTGCTTAGACTGTCTGCCTGCCCTACTGCTATTTGTGATGATGTAATAGTCATAGATATGCTTGATGTAATCGTCATTATATATGCTGCCATATCGTAGCCTGAAAAGCTTTGACCGCCTTTCGATCTTGTCGTTTATAGTTACAGCAGACAAAGAAGTTTGCACAACAGGCCTTTCACCGTAAAGTAGCACATGTGCAGAAGGTACGGTTGTTTAGCTATTTGGAAGAGGAGTCAAGATAATCCAGCCACGCAGCCACTCCGTAACATAAAATAGATCATTAGTAATTACACATTTGGAATAACCTTCAGCAAATGGATTTGTAATTACACAGCCCTTGTTCCAATAGTCTTATAACCGATACCGCTAAACCCTATTACCATGTAAATAGGCCTACATAGCAATTCCTATGTAACTACTATGATGTTACTAGTCATTACTGTGTAGTTACATAGTAATAGGGGCCACTTAATGTACAGCGTTACCAATCGACCCAAAATGTAAAATAAGGATGCTGATATAAACTCAGGCAAATGCTGCTGTTACTGTTGCCTCATTCGTTTTAATTTACTATAACTTACTGTATGATTTAGCCAATTTAAAGCTAGGCCTGATTAGGTGGCATTTTTATCTCCTATCTATCATTGACATCAGTGGCCAGGTGTGTTACACAATAATTTTGTGGAAGTGACATCATTCAACCGACATACAGAGACAGGATCACTTGTGTGCTACGGTAAAGTCGACACACATTGTTACTCAAACCTGTTCTTGCCTCCCCAGGGTTTTGTTATGGAGCAGGTGTGTTAGCAGACGGGTCCCTGGTTGGGGCGATAGGAGTGTGACATTTAACAGGGAGTGTGACATTTAACAGAGCATTAGCCCAGCCATTTCTAGCATTACAATGGAAAGTTAATGGTACAACTACTATATTAAACTATATCAGCAGTTCTGACACTCTAAAACCTGAAGGACAATCTGGACAGATCCTCAGGATCCCTGGAGCTCATGAATCTTGTTCTGACTGACAGTGGACAATACACAGTGACCATTATAACATCTGAAGCAGTATCAGTGGAAGAAACACCACACTGGAAGTGTCTGCGAAGATGTTTTGTATTCTACTTTTATCAGTCAATACTTTCCCCTCCATTTTCTAGCTTTAGGTTTCACATCGTCAGTCTAAATATTTGATTGTAAGGCTGAACTGCAGAAATATTTCAAAGCCATATACAGTGGCTTATTTGATACACTGCTGATTTTGCAGGTTTTCCTACTTACAAAGCATGTAGAGGTCTGTCATTTTTATGATAGGTACACTTGAACTGTGAGAGACGGAATCTAAAACAAAAATCCAGAAAATAACATTGTATGATTTTTAAGTAATTAATTTGCATGTTATTGCGTGACATAAGTATTTGATCACCTACCAACCAGTAAGAATTCCGGCTCTCACAGACCTGTTAGTTTTTCTTTAAGAAGCCCTCCTGTTCTCCACTCATTACCTGTATTAACTGCACCTGTTTGAACTCGTGACCTGTATAAAAGACACCTGTCCACACACTCAATCAAACAGACTCCAACCTCTCCACAATGACCAAGACCAGAGAGCTGTGTAAGGACATCAGGGATAAAATTGTAGACCTGCACAAGGCTGGGATGGGCTACAGGACAATAGGCAAGCAGCTTGGTGAGAAGGCAACAACTGTTGGCGCAATTATTAGAAAATGGAAGAAGTTCAAGATGACGGTCAATCACCCACGGTCTGGGGCTCCATGCAAGATCTCACCTCGTGGGGCATCAATGATCATGAGGAAAGTGAGGGATCAGCCCAGAACTACACAGCAGGACCTGGTCAATGACCTGAAGAGAGCTGGGACCACAGTTTCAAAGAAAACCATTAGTAACACACTACGCCGTCATGGATTAAAATCCTCAGCGCACGCAAGGTCCCCCTGCTCAAGCCAGCGCATGTCCAGGCCCGTCTGAAGTTTGCCAATGACCATCTGGATGATCCAGAGGAGGAATGGGAGAAGGTCATGTGGTCTGATGAGACAAAAATAGAGCTTTTGGTCTAAACTCCACTCGCCGTGTTTGGAGGAAGAAGAAGGATGAGTACAACCCCAAGAACACCATCCCAACCGTGAAGCATGGAGGTGGAAACATCATTCTTTGGGGATGCTTTTCTGCAAAGAGGACAGGACGACTGCACCGTATTGAGGGGAGGATGGATGGGGCCATGTATCGCGAGATCTTGGCCAACAACCTCCTTCCCTCAGTAAGAGCATTGAAGATGGGTCGTGGCTGGGTCTTCCAGCATGACAACGACCTGAAACACACAGCCAGGGCAACTAAGGAGTGGCTCCGTAAGAAGCATCTCAAGGTCCTGGAGTGGCCTAGCCAGTCTCTAGACCTGAACCCAATAGAAAATATTTGGAGGGAGCTGAAAGTCCGTATTGCCCAGCGACAGCCCCGAAACCTGAAGGATCTGGAGAAGGTCTGTATGGAGGAGTGGGCCAAAATCCCTGCTGCAGTGTGTGCAAACCTGGTCAAGACCTACAGGAAACGTATGATCTCTGTAATTGCAAACAAAGGTTTCTGTACCAAATATTAAGTTCTGCTTTTCTGATGTATCAAATACTTATGTCATGCAATAAAATGCAAATGAATTACTTAAAAATCATACAATGTGATTTTCTGGATTTTTGTTTTAGATTCCGTCTCTCACAGTTGAAGTGTACCTATGATAAAAATGATAGACCTCTACATGCTTTGTAAGTAGGAAAACCTGCAAAATCAGCAGTGTATCAAATACTTGTTCTCCCCACTGTATATACCATACTACCATACCATAACACTGAAACACCATATTTTAGTAAATGGTTTTGAAGTAAAGAACACAATTCCTCTGGCCAAATCTCAGACATATCTATGGTGGATAAGTTGATTAGGACACTGTTTGTCATTACTTTTGCATTATTAGGTCTTTCTCAAATCCAATGATTTCACTCAGTGTGAACCATTACTTCTGTCCATCTCTTCCCATTCCCTATTATTTGTATTTTTATGGGTTGTATATTACTAGTGTATGCAGTGGCGATTTTAGCATGTAAATCTTGGTGGTCCATACAACTAAAACATGTTGGATGCATGCCAGCATAGCCACTACACAACACAACACCAAACAATACATTCATTGCACTATAACGGTGACTAAATGTACCCACAAACTGTTAGGGCCTACATAAAGCTGTCCCAACAGCAGAGTCCCAACAGCAGTCCCAACACCTTACCACTGCTACACCTGGCTATCAGCAGAACCTTGTCTGGCAGCGAAACAGTTCATTCAGCCTCATTTACTGCCTTTAAAAAACAAACATAGCTGATATGGCTGACTTGCTTAAACAAATTTGGTTTCTACTGACAATTGAGATGTACAAACTATGTCATAAGGGGACGAAAAGCGGATAAGAGGCAATCCGTAATTTCGATTAAGACAATGAGCGAGCTACGACGGACGTAGTCAATACAATAATTTGTTCAGCACTTTTGAAATGTACAGCGACAGAATTCAGAACATGGGCCGTTCTTACAGTGTTCTCCCTGTACACCTAGTCAGAACCGTAGGATAAATAAAGGGGGCATATAAGCAGACAATGAAAGCTTTTACAATATTCGATGATTACATTTCTCTAAAACAGGTTATAGGCTACATGTGCACCACCAAGTCAGAACAGTAAGCGAAACTAAGAGGTGAAAATAGACCAAATTATTAGGGTGAGGCACATGGGCTACTAACAGCTTACTTCACAACATACACTTAGTATTACTTTCTTAGCTACAGTATACATTTCTCCCTGGCATATTACATCATTTATGCAGCAGCATACAATACATTTTTGGACTCAAGTTGTTGTGCTGTGCTCACTTGAACAGGAAGGTGGAGCGGCGGTCCTTCATGGGCAAATTTTGTCATCAAAGAAAGAGAAAGAGGCTGGATTTACAATTCCGAGTTGGATGACCGTTCAAAACATATTTTGCCAGTTGGAGCTCGTTTACTCCCGACTTCCCAGTTGTCTTGAACTCACTGGAAGTCAAGTTTTCGCAGTTCCGAGTTAACGGTTGTTTTGAGCGCTGCACAAATCATGCTTCATTGACAGCGTGACCAATGTTGAATGTTTGTCATTTTAATCTTGGAAAAGAGCCCATTAATCCCAGATTTGGGACCACACAGAACCTCCACTGAATAGCAGGCTAGTGATTGCTTTGCAATGCTTGCAGTTAGCCACTACCACTCATTGTTGAATTTACGATTTCCAACTTGTTTATGTCCAATGGCCAAAGAGCAGTGATACGTTTTATTTATAATTTCTCTTCATTATTTCTAAATAAAATAAAAATATGGATGGAACTCTGTAGCTCAGCTGGTAGAGCACGGCGCTTGTAACGCCAAGGTAGTGGGTTCGATCCCCGGGGCCACCCATACACAAAAAAAAAATATAATAATGTATGCATGCATGACTGTAAGTTGCTTTGGATAAAAGCGTCTGCTAAATGGCATTTTATTAATTTTTATTATTTCTCTTCATATGACAAGTATTAAAAAGGATTTGCCAGTAGATTGTCGACTTGATTCATGATGATGACTGCTAGCTAAGATTTTGAAAGTATGATGTTGACATGATCAGTCCAATCAAAGCTACTGTACATATAACGTGATTTGACATAATTTTATCTGTGGCCAATGACCTTGAGCCTTCTTGGAAGGGCACTTCTAATATAACTCTATGGCAGAACACAAAGGGCTTGAATTTTCGAGGTCTACCCTTAGACTTGGCGGTGATGTAGTGTCGCCATGAGTGACAGAACACTGAGCCATACATGGCGCAACGCTCCGTATTTTCTGCTGGCTTGCCCCACCACCACAGGTACATTTTCAAATAGACACATTCAGTATCACTCAGAATGAAGATAGTCATGGTCAGCTTGTGATGACCTACTTGGCTCCCAAGTTATGATAACTGCTTTATTGAACATTTGTTTGAGATATGGAGCAGTTAGGTCCTGTTGATTCCAAGTCTATTTGTTATTAATACCACTGTTGAGCTCTTCTGAATAACACTTATAGGTATTTTTAGGAGTTCCATTCTGCTCTGTTGATGAAAATGTGTGATACTGAAGCCAAGCCCTGAATATTGTATGGCTTTGGATGAAATAGGCTACCAAGGAAAGAGAAAGATTGTTATGCTTCTAACTCGGCGGCAGGTAGCCTACTGGTTATGAGTATTGGGCCAATAACCGAAAGGTTGTTTGCTCAATTCCTCGAGCTGACTAGGTGAAAAATCTGTTGATGTTCCCTTGAGCAAGGCACTTAATCCTAATTGGTCCTGTAAGTTGCTCTGGATAAGAGTGTCTGCTAAATGACTAAAATGTAACCCACAGTGCAAATAATCCAACTTGACAATAACTCCCAACAACACAGACTTAGTGGAGTTCAGCAGCTCTGTCAGTCTGTCCTGCTCCTCCTCTGGCTCCTCCCCCTTATCTTACCGCTGGCTGAATGGCAGCTCTGAGGTCACAGCCAGGGATGGAGTTCAGCTTGGTGATAGAGGATGTATTCTCACCATAGTCAGTGTGACCCAGTATGACAAGGGGCTGTTCATGTGTATTGTGTCCAACCCCATCAATAGTGACAACCAGACACTTAACATCAGCTGTGAGTCTCTAACCTTATATCTGCATGTCTACCTCTTCTTAATTATCTGCATTTCGATTGAGCCATTTAGGTCAACTCTGATAATGACCCTTCATGTAGTTAATGTAGTCATCTCATGATTAAGCTCCCTTTAAACGACACCTGCTTAGAAATAACAAGGCTTGATGCCTTGTTACTGAATATTTTGCTTTCAGTTTTAGATAAAGTCTATGGAGATATTTTCCCAGCTTCAAATCAAATCAAATCAAATTTTATTGGTCACATGCGCCGAATACAACAGGTGCAGACATTACAGTGAAATGCTTACTTACAGCCCTTAACCAACAGTGCATTTATTTTAAACAAAAAAGTAAGAATAAAACAACAACAAAAAAGTGTTGAGAAAAAAAGAGCAGAAGTAAAAATAAAGTGACAGTAGGGAGGCTATATATACAATAGAATAAAGTGACAGTAGGGAGGCTATATATACAGGGGGGTACCGTTGCATAGTCAATGTGCGGGGGCACCGGCTAGTTGAGGTAGTTGAGGTAATATGTACATGTGGGTAGAGTTAAAGTGACTATGCATAAATACTTAACAGAGTAGCAGCAGCGTAAAAGGATGGGGTGGGGGGGCAGTGCAAATAGTCCGGGTAGCCATGATTAGCTGTTCAGGAGTCTTATGGCTTGGGGGTAGAAGCTGTTGAGAAGTCTTTTGGACCTAGACTTGGCACTCCGGTACCGCTTGCCGTGCGGTAGCAGAGAGAACAGTCTATGACTAGGGTGACTGGAGTCTTTGACAATTTTGAGGGCCTTCCTCTGACACCGCCTGGTATAGAGGTCCTGGATGGCAGGGAGCTTTGCCCCTGTGATGTACTGGGCCGTACGCACTACCCTCTGTAGTGCCTTGCGGTCAGAGGCCAAGCAGTTGCCATACCAGGCGGTGATGCAACCAGTCAGGATGCTCTCGATGGTGCAGCTGTAGAATTTTTTGAGGATCTGAGGACCCATGCCAAATCTTTTTAGTCTCCTGAGGGGGAATAGGCTTTGTCGTGCCCTCTTCACGACTGTCTTGGTGTGTTTGGACCATGATAGTTCGTTGGTGATGTGGACACCAAGGAACTTGAAGCTCTCAACCTGTTCCACTACAGCCCCGTCGATGAGAATGGGGGCGTGCTCAGTCCTCTTTTTTTCCTGTAGTCCACAATCATCTCCTTTGTCTTGGTCACGTTGAGGGAGAGGTTGTTGTCCTGGCACCACACGGCCAGATCTCTGACCTCCTCCCTATAGGCTGTCTCATCGTTGTCGGTGATCAGGCCTACCACTGTTGTGTCGTCGGCAAACTTAATGATGGTGTTGGAGTCGTGCCTGGCCATGCAGTCATGGGTGAACAGAGAGTACAGGAGGGGACTGAGCACGCACCCCTGAGGGGCCCCCGTGTTGAGGATCAGTGTGGCAGATGTGTTGTTACCTACCCTTACCACCTGGGGGCGGCCCGTCAGGAAGTCCAGGATCCAGTTGCAGAGGGAGGTGTTTAGTCCCAGGATCCTTAGCTTAGTGATGAGCTTTGAGGGCACTATGGTGTTGAATGCTGAGCTGTAGTCAATGAATAGCATTCTCACTAAATGACTAAAATGATATATATATTCATATATCACTAATTAACATATCATGCTTTAGAAAGATGGTCTCATCATGTGGCAGGTCTCAATGGCCTTATTCGGTCATTTCATCCTTGTGCGTCATCACTATTTCATGTGCTGGTGGCGGATTGCTGGTTGCAAGTGATGGGATGCTGAAGCTAGGTACACACTAATATTAATAACATGGACCCATAATGCACCCATAATATTGATAAAATGGCCCAATGGGTCTTTTGAACATGGTCTCTAGAAATTATCTCTGTAAATCACTGTTGCTCAACCTCCCCTCTTTCATGCTGGGCCCTTAATACCAGAACCCTGAGGTACCAGAGGAGACGGAGATGGAGACAGTCAGGCGAGGAAGGAGAGTCACAGGCTCTGCGAAGCACCTCCACAAAGCGGAATGGAAACCCAACGCACCCTAATCACCTCCAGCACACCTGCACCTCATCTCATCACTACCCCTATTTAGCCCTGGACTGTTCTGTAGGATGTTGTGTGTGATTGTTTTGCTTCATGTCATGTACTCTATCTTTGTTCATTCTCTTTGTCATTGTTTGAGTAAACCTTGACCTTGTTAATTTCTGCGTCCTGCCTCTTCGTATCCTCAGTACTCGTCACAGCATGCATGTGTTTATGAGTCGGTTATTAAAGAATGTGAAACAAGTCGTGTATGTTAACTATTTCCTGATTGTGTTCATGAGTCTGTTATGAAATGTGTATTCTTATTGCTTTTCAATAAATCATGTATGGCTACAAGTATTGTATATGCATTCCTTCATATGGACAGTATATTGTAGCCTAAGCCTATATACATAATATGGGCAGAATGTATATACATTTGTTAATGTGGTTATATAAATGCTGAAGGCTAAAAACAGCCAATATCTATATGTTTTCGTTTTATCTCGTTTTTACTCCATCCATTAACACCAACCATTCACTATAAAACCTTTATTTATCAACAAAAAGCTTAGCAAAATACAAAAAATGATGGGGCAAAAATAAGTAGGCCTAAAACATGTATTTCAAAAAACCCAAAAAATATATACAAAAATAAGAGTAAGCCTTGTTATTGGCCTTGGGCATGATGTCATCAATAATAAGAATAATAAAGCCATTATTATGTTAAACAAGACATAGCCTATGGGAAACATTGACTTTCTTCGAATGCGTCCAACCTTCTCCCCTCTATTACACTGCTGCTACTCTCTGTTTATTATCTATGTATAGTCACTTTAATAACTCTACCTACATGTACATATTACCTCAATTACCTCGACTAACCGGTGCCCCCGCACATTGACTCGGTACCGGTACCCCCTGTATATAACCTCGCAATTGTTATTTTACTGCTGCTCTTTAATTATTTTTTTTTTATATATATATATTTTTTGGTATTCTGAGTGCCCTCGCCAGCCAGGGTAGGGTGTTTATGAGTTGGTTATTAAAGAATGTGAAACAATGTTGTGTATGTTAACTATTTCAATGTTATAGTCTTGTGAATCTCACAGGCATTGTATTGGAATGGGAACAATGGGAGAGATGGACAAATACAGATTTTTTTTTTTATGGACTATATTCTCATTCATATTATTAAGACATGAGGTGAGTATCAAAATAGTTTTAAAAGATGCCTTTCCTTAAAGTTGAACATCGGGTAGATCTTTACTAATAGTCTATAGTCAACTCAAAATATGGTATTCTGTTATTTTGAAATAGCCTACATTTTCTGTATCATAATGAGACTAAATGAAATGACATAGGCCAAATGAATTAAATTAAATTGACTTATTAGACTGTTGAAATGTAGGGGGAAAGGCTGACATTTTATTTAAACATTGGATTTCTGTGCCTCGAATTTCATAATAATTTCAGTTTTCAGACGTTTTCTTTTGGTGTCTCTCCTCAATTGGAAAGCCTGCTACTCTCTGATCTCAATACCAAAGCTGATAATTGTGAATTGATTGAATTGGAATGATGTGAATAATGAAAATGATGATGAGAGCTCAGTATAGCCTAACCCTTTAATCATAGGATATTGTTACTCTGTGTCTCTAAAATCACTATGTTTAAATTTCTATAGTCATTCGACAGTCTCTTTTAATTGACACATCCAAATGTCGGCAGCAGATAAATTTTTTTTGCATTGAATGTTCTATTTTCGTAGCTGATCAGAATTCGATATGCTATAGACTATAGATAACATTCTGCCCATATGAACACATTTATTTTAGGCCATATATTTTTTTTTTAAATGCATGATTTTATGAAAGGCAGCAAACAGACACAACATTGTTTCACATTCTTTAATAAAATATTCATAAACAGGCAATGGGCTATACAGCTCGTATCACAGAACTACAGCCCTGAACCATATGTCAATCTGAACCTAACAAAAGGTGAAAGGTCAGTTTGTGAACAGCTAAGATCCAGCACCCTCCCTCTGGCAATAGAGACGGGTAGATTTAACAGTCCCTGAAGATGAACGATTTTGTTTATTGTGTGATCTTGGGGAAATCAAAAATAAAATCCAATTTGTGTTTTATTTCCCCATATATGATGATCGGAGAAGTTCTGTCTTGTGTTCATGCTCACCCTGAAGTGTTCTGGCTACATGACAAACACAGGCTATAGTCTTTTTTTAGATATTGCCCAATTTATTTTCAAACCCTGGGGGAAAAGGAGAAGTTTATTGTTTGTACAATGTGACAAGGTGATTGATAGCTGTACTTTGTTATGGTGATTAACTATGCGTCTAATTAGGGTTTGACAGCAAAGCTATTGTTATTCTTCGATAATTTTTTCTTCCTTTCCCATGGTTAAATAACTTAAGCATTGATTGGAACCTCTTTTTTTGCACACAGAAACTAAAGGCCATGAGTAACTTGGTAAAAAAGAATGGCAGCGATTGGCATATAGGTGGAGCTGTTATAAACAGTCTCACTTAAACTGTCCTATCCACCGCCTCGTTTGACCTATAGACTTGAAACTTTGTATGTGTCACGTCTACTCCTGCTTCTCCCCTCCGGCGTGCGACGTCACCGGAATACTGACCACCGGTCCTGGGATTCATCATTACGCACACCTGGCATCCATCATTACGTGCACCTGCAGATCATTATGATTCACACCAGGACTCCATTACCTTCCTCATTACCTCCCCTTTATCTGTCCCTCCCTTACGTTTATTCCTCAGTCGGTATTGTTCCTGTGTTCATGCTACAGTGAGGGAATTAAGTATCTGATCCCCTGCTGATTTTGTACGTTTGCCCACTGACAAAGACATGATCAGTCTATAATTTTAATGGTAGGTTTATTTGAACAGTGAGAGACAGAATAACAACAAAAAAATCCAGAAAAACGCATGTCAAAAATGTTATAAATTGATTTGCATTTTAAAGAGGGAAATAAGTATTTGACCCCTCTGCAAAACATGACTTAGTACTTGGTGGCAAAACCCTTGTTGGCAATCACAGAGGTCAGACGTTTCTTGTAGTTGGCCACCAGGTTTACACACATCTCAGGAGGGATTTTGTTCCACTCCTCTTTGCAGATCTTCTCCAAGTCATTAAGGTTTCGAGGCTGACGTTTGGCAACTCGAACCTTCAGCTCCCTCCACAGATTTTCTATGGGATTAAGGTCTGAAGACTGGCTAGGCCACTCCAGGACCTTAATGTGCTTCTTCTTGAGCCACTCCTTTGTTGCCTTGGCCGTGTGTTTTGGGTCATTGTCATGCTGGAATACCCATCCACGACCGATTTTCAATGCCCTGGCTGAGGGAAGGAGGTTCTCACCCAAGATTTGACAGTACATGGCCCCGTCCATCGTCCCTTTGATGCGGTGAATTTGTCCTGTCCCCTTAGCAGAAAAACACCCCCAAAGCATAATGTTTCCACGTCCATGTTTGACGGTGGGGTGCTTGGGGTCATAAGCAGCATTCCTCCTCCTCCAAACACGGCAAGTTGAGTTGATGCCAAAGAGCTTGATTTTGGTCTCATCTGACCACAACACTTTCACCCAGTTCTCCTCTGAATCATTCAGATGTTCATTGGCAAACTTCAGACGGGCCTGTATATGTGCTTTCTTGAGCAGGGGGACCTTGCGGGCGCTGCAGGATTTCAGTCCTTCACGGCGTAGTGTGTTACCAATTGTTTTCTTGGTGACTATGGTCCCAGCTGCCTTGAGATCATTGACAAGATCCTCCTGTGTAGTTCTGGGCTGATTCCTCACCGTTCTCATGATCAATGCAACTCCACGAGATGAGATCTTGCATGGAGCCCCAGGCCGAGGGAGATTGACAGTTATTTTGTGTTTCTTCCATTTGCGAATAATCGCACCAACTGTTGTCACCTTCTCACCAAGATGCTTGGCGATGGTCTTGTATCCCATTCCAGCCTTGTGTAGGTCTACAATCTTGTCCCTGACATCCTTGGAGAGCTCTTTGGTCTTGGCCATTGTGGAGAGTTTGGAATCTGATTGATTGATTGCTTCTGTGGACAGGTGTCATTTATACAGGTAACAAGCTGAGATTAGGAGCACTCCCTTTAAGAGTGTGCTCCTAATCTCAGCTCGTTACCTGTATAAAAGACACCTGGGAGCCAGAAATCTTTCTGATTGAGAGGGGGTCAAATACTTATTTCCCTCATTAAAATGCAAATCAATTTATAATATTTTTGAAATGCTTTTTTCTGGATTTATTTGTTGTTATTCTGTCTCTCACTGTTCAAATAAACCTACCATTAAAATTATAGACTGATCATTTATTTGTCAGTGGGTAGGGGATCTAATAAACAAAATCAGCAGGGGATCTAATACTTTTTTCCCACACTGTATGTCGCCACTGTTACGCTGTCTCGTTTCATGTTGGTTGTTTTATTGAACGTTTCTCCTGCACCTGCATCTCGACTCAGTGTCATTGTTACAGTCTGTAGGTGTCTTTTCTCATGCTGAACAAATTTGCCCCAAAGACCCATACGGTGAGTCAAGATAGGTTTTCCTCCATCTTGGAAATTTTTGAAAACCTTTGAAAAACGTCTTCTCATGTAAACAGTATATGGACAAGGTATGCAGCAATCCATTGTTTGGTTTAGTTTCCCTGGCACTGTTTTAGCATTTGTGGCACAAATCCCATTTTTTGAAATTGGACCAATTTTAGCATTTTTTGCATATCATGATCAAATCATATATAAGGGACTTTTTTGCGCTTCAAATTAATTTTAGATACTTTCAGATTATTTGGACATGATGTGTGAAAAATGCTGATGAACCATAAGTCAGATTGACTCCAGATTTGGTATATAGACTCAATACATTTTCCTCTATAAAAGGAAATGTTGCATTCAAAGTCGGCCATGCTACACCACTAAATGGCACCATATCACACCTGGGCAATAACAACTTAACCGATGGACATGAGGCCATGAAATGTGGTATGTAAACCTTATGTACATGTCCTTAGAAGCTTTGTGAATATAAAGTCACTGCAACCTTAGATGGCACCCACCAGACCAGTTGGTGGCACTATAGATGTAATTTGCACCTATATACTAGAGCAAAATCTTTTGATCAAGTGGACTTTGTCTCATAAAAATTAATGTTAGATTTAAATTATGGAGAGGAACAATATGAAATATTGTGAAAATAACACAGAAAATATTTCACAAAGCTTAACATAAACCATTAGTCAAATTGTCTCCAGAATTGGTATATAAACTCAATACATTAGGTAATGACTTTAAGAATGATTACCTGCTGCATTCAGCAACCTACAGCACTAGACATACTTCACTTGCATCATCCTTGTGGTATTGAGAGATAAACATGGTAATGTATCACTGGTTGCACATAAAGGAAGAGACTGTAGTCCCTACATGATAGAGGGCTGGCTTTGTTATCCAACTGATCTTGTGTCCTTTCCGTCATCCTGTGAACCCCATTATTTGCTGCTCACAGCTATATTTTGTAAATGTAATTTTATTTTGTGTTTTGTGCATATGTTCTTGTTTTAAAAGCCCATACCGGCTGGGCACCAATTGCTGAAATCAAATAAATAAATCCATCAAAACGTAGACCTAGTAAAGTATTTAATCTACACTGTAGTTCTTTGAGTAATACTGACACCTTGTGGTGTTATATGGTCCCCTCTGCGTCTAGTTTGACTGTATTTGACTCCTCCCCTCACTGAGAACGCACACACTAAACCTTTCCATTCACAGGGGACATTTCGGGAAGGTAATATATAGTGTAAAGTGATACTTTGATTTCATTGAATAGCGTCCAACATTTTCTATGTTGACCAATATTATGTTTGATTTACTAAAGAATTGACCAAATTCAAACATTGAATTGAACATTGAAATGCTTGGGTTACCACTCTAAATGGAAAACAACACAGCTTCCTTATTTTTAACACCATAAAATATTCAAGTTTGGTCATGTGTGTTATGACACAATAAGTCATTTCATCTTAACATCTATCCATATTATGCAAATTATTTTAGACAGGATGTACAGGGTTTGGTTTTGCTAACCGAAGACCCCTCTTATTTGACTTGATTGAATCAAAGCTATTGATACATCAGGAGAGATGGAAACAGCTACAGTTGTTTCTCTCACCATGGCAGTACTCTCAGGTAAGACTTTTAAAGTATTCACAGTAAGGCACAGAAACTTGGCTTTCAGAGACAGACAAAAGTCAAAAGAAGGGAAAAGGACAGAAGTGCAGGAGACATTATAAAAAGTTTTGTAGAAATGTTTAAAGATTTGACAGCCAAAGTTTATTTTGCTTACTGACGAATGTATAAATCACATATTAACACTTTCAATATAACCAATACTCGTCTCCAATTAAACCTATAGGGGTAGGAATTGTTCTTCAATATTGACCATTATGTACCAAACTTCAATAACATATGTACCATTTCAGTTATAATGTTCATTTTTCATGATACAGTACAACAAAGTTATAGAATACATTTTCCATGATACATTACAATTGCATGACTATTACAGTTGGCATTTCATGAATTGCTATCAGTCTTGTTTGATAAATGTTTTATATATTTGCTAAGTGGCATACAGGATAAGATCACCCTCTGTATGACTTACTGTGTAACTGCAATTTGGTTCACAATATGATAATGAAAAAAAGGGGGGGAACATTGACATCCTTTTTAATACTGTGTAATATAGATAGGTTGATTGCTACTTAAATCTTTATTTGTCTCAGGTTTCTGTCATGGAGACTTGTTACCAGCCGGACCCCTGAATGGAGCATTAGGAGAGAATATTACATTTAATGTAACCCTAAGCCCCCCAGAACCACCTAAAACAGTCACCTGGAATGTTGATGGAGGCACTATAATAATTCTATCTGGTGGCACTGAAACTGTATTTGGTAATTACAAAGGCAGGGTCACCCTGTCTAGAACTACTGGATCTCTGGAGCTCAGGAATCTGTCCCTGGATGACAGTGGAGAATACTTAGTGAATATTATTACTGCTGCAGATGTATCACTGAAAAAAACTACTAGACTGAAAGTATTTGGTAAGTACATTGTGCTGCTGTATTCCATACCCTTTCATTTCTCAGCATTCCTTAGCAGTCACATTGTACCTTTGATATGGAGTTTTTAATTCAGAAGGTTTTCTTATGTAATTACTGTAACATGATACTGATACATCATCCTTAAAGTGATAGTTAGTGCCAAAGTTATACATTCTACCATTAGAAAAAAAGAGGTCAAACAAGGCCCTTTGACATCAAGTCAGAGTTTATTTGTCACATACACAGATTAGCAGATGTTAAAGCAGGTGCAGTGAAATGATTGTGTTTCTAGCTCCAGACATGTTTTGTCATTAAATTATTGATCAAAAGGAGTATAAGATCAGTAGACCAGACCACACAGTCCTCACAGACATTTTTCGGTTTTTCTTCTCATCACTGATGAAGAGCATGTGTGTGTGTGAGGATTTTATTTTGACACCACTGAAAATGAAAATGATCGTAGAAGAAATAAGATCATGGTCAGCTTGTGATGAATCGCTCCCATTACATTACTGCCAAATGGTTTGAAATGGGTTGGACAGTTACTGGTTCCAATTACATTTAGTTACTACTGAGCACTTCTGCTGTACAATGTCTTCACTTTGAAATTCTCTATAATTGATGTAAGATGTTTTCAAATGAAGCCAAGCACTGTATTTGGCTTTGAATTCAATTTAAATTGTCTGCTAAGCAAAAAGGAAGTTATTGTCTTTTTAACCCACAGAGCGAGTCTCCGATGTGATGCTAACTTCCAATGACAGTGACATATTAGTGGAGTTCAATAGCTCTGTCAGTCTGTCCTGCTCCTCCTCTGGCTCCTCCCCCTTCTCTTACCGCTGGCTGAATAGCAGCTCTGAGGTCACAGCCAGTGATGGAGTTCAGGTTAGAGATGGGAACAGCACCCTCACCATAGTCAGAGTGACCCGGTATGACCAGGGGCCATACACGTGTATTGTGTCCAACCCCATCAGCAGTGTCCCCAGCCAGAATGTAACCCTCACCATCAGCTGTGAGTCTCTAACCTGCATGTCTTATAACCTTCTTAGTTTACTGCTTGTGGATGAACCCATTCATATAACCTTTGTTTACCATGTAGTTCATGTATTCATCTGGATAGAGCTTCCTGCAGAGCCTGCTAGTGTACACTTCATCTGTTTAGAAATAACAAGACTCAACATCATATAAATACACCCACTACAATATATTCTGGAACATGGTGCTTTAAGTTTATATCAAGTCTATCAATATATTATCCCTGTTCTATATAGCACTAACTTATCATGCTTTGGAGTAGCGTTGTCGTCCTGTGGCTTAAATTTCTACTGAATCAAGCCTGCCTATTGTATGTTTTGGGTGGATGATTGCTTGTGATGAAATAACTTAACTAGATAGATGCATTCTAACGTTGATAACATTGACAGAACTTGGATGGGTCATTTCAACATGGTGTAGAATATTGCTGTTTTGGTTGACCTACCTTCTTCAATGCTGGTGTTTGACATGGAACATTCATTACAGATGGTCCAGATAGAACCACAATGAATGTGACACCTCCAGATGTACTGTATGGATCAGGGTCAAACCTCACTCTGTCCTGCTCAGCTGAATCCAGTCCTCCTGCCCAGTTTCAGTGGGCTCTGAATGGAACACTGCTGTACAATAGGGGACCAGAACTCAGTCTGGAGCACATCCAGGCCAGTCAGAGTGGTAGCTACAGCTGCTGGGCCCATAATACCAGAACCCTGAGGTACCAGATATCTGAGCCCTCTGACATCACTGTGCTGGGTAAGTGGTAGAGAGGAGATGGAGACAGACATGGGAGGAAAGAGAGAGATTGGCTCTGAGGGTTTCATAGGCGTACTATGTAGAGCAGTCACAGCTGAATGTATTGACATTTGTGGGGTTATGCTGAAGTCCTTTGTAAAGTCTTTATTTTCCTTCCATTTTGTACAAACATTTGGATAGCTAGCCTGTTCTATATGTAGCAGAGCAGAGTCTCATTCAACAGAGACAGTGTCTATGACACATGAGAAGAGAGACCTATGAGTGGCATGTGAGACTACAAAGCAGATGACTTTGGATTATTAGCTGATACTGTGCACTGTACTGGATATTGGCCAATACAAGTATAGCGTTGGTTGTCAGGATTTTGTGGCTGTCTCTTAGAAGGACAGTCTCTGGTGGAACATTCTAGAGTTTAGAAGGTGATCATGCAGTGAAAAAAGTTAACCACACTACATTATGTAATTGAACTTTAATCATTCAATGGCCTTGTAAATATTGTCCATCTTTACAGAAAAGGATTAAGATGCTTTATGGGCAAAGTAGTATTTTTGCAGTATGATTTTTTTTCTGTCAAGTGTCGACACCTATTATATAAGTAACTAATCATTTTTCATGCAAACTTTACCATGTTGCTTGTCATTGTTCATTTCACGTGATTCTGATTAATATAACCATCATTTTTACTCCTTTCACAGAAAGAATATCTAATGTTAACATCCCTAATCCCACAAACCTGCCAATTATCGAGGGGAACTATGTCACCTTAACCTGTGATGCTTCTGGCTCCATCAGTACCAGAGAGTGGATGAAGGCTGGTCAGCCTCTGTCTCTTAGTGACAATATTTTATTCTCTGAGGATAATAAGACAGCATCTATCAACCCTGTGAAGAGAACCGACAGTGGGATTTACATGTGTTGAGTCAGCAACCCTATCAACTCTGATAATGCCAATTATAATCTGACTGTAAACTGTAAGTACTCTGCTGTTAGCCTGGGGTTATGTCTATACACAATTACTGTGTTTTAACTCCTTTTGCATTCAAATCTGACAAATGTAAATGCTTAGAGAAGATATACAGTACATTCTATTATAAAACGGGTTGTTTGGATCCTGGATGCTGATGGGCTGAAACAGCATTCCAGCCATGTGTATATCAGACAATATACCACGGCTATACATTTGCAGTGTATTAAACAGAATACATAATTTATGAATGAGACTCATTAAGACGCATTAACCATCCTGACCCCAAAATCATACTGATTACAAACACATGGCTACCTCTTATTGGAACTGGTGATATGTGTTACAGATGGACCTGACGGTTTAGAAATCAAGGGTCCAACTGAAATAGAAGTAGGACAGAAGTTTACTGTTACGAACCCCGTGGCTCTAAACGTCTAGGGTGGATGGACATGAGACCCGTAACATAAATTATGCAAATTAGGAGTGTGGCATGGAGCAGTGAGAACAAATGTGACAACAACCATGAACTACCGTCAAACACAAATGGTTTATTTCAGAACACACGGTAAGGGTTTGGGAAAAAGGGCTGAGCAGGACCCAAGAAATGAAACAATAGTGTAAAACCCCCTAAACTGATCTAGCCTGCCTGAAGAACCGCTAGGCTACTGCTAGTCATACAAAAGTACAGTGGGTGGTCCGCTCAGGTCTAACTAGTGTTTTTAGACAGATTTCTTCCTACGGGTAATGTACGCCCAAGGGCAACTAGCTTAAACTCCCCTTTTCCCAGAAACACACAAAGCTACCAAACAGGGTAATCAGCAATTAAGTAGTACACACTACACAGGACACAACAGTATCCGCACTCACATAACAAAACAGTAGTCTAACAGAATTACCAATCATAATAAACAGCAACTTTAGTGAGTAACCAAAAACAGGACACCACCGTGTCCATACTCACATCCGGAAATATTCTCTCTCTCTCAACAAACACAAGACTGGTTTTTATAAAATGGGCTGTGTGATTGAACAAACGAGTAACAGGTGGTGCAATGCACAGGAATGTTCACTGATTGGTCCAATCAGCAGACACCTCAACGACCACCAATCAGGAACATACAGGACACCTGTGATTAGGGCAGAAGGAGAGAAACACACAAAAACACAGGATACCTGTATCCGTAACACTCCCACCCTTAAAAGAGCAAACCACAATGGTTTGCGACACACGTACTATCACAACACCCAAATTCACAAATCATCCTATCGGGATAACAAAAAAAAACCTAGATCATTACACACGAGACAAAGCATCTGCCAACACATTCTCCAACCCCTTTTTGTGGCGGATCTCCAAATTATAATTTTGCACGACAAGTGCCCAACGCATAAGGCGTTGGTTCTGGTTGTACATCCGGTGGAGAAAACCTAAGGGGTTATGGTCAGTATACACGATTACTGGTAATGCACTGGAACCAACATAAACTTCAAAGTACTGCAGAGCTAACAACAAAGCTAGAGCTTCTTGTTCAATGGTGGAATAGTTTGTCTGACATTTGTTAAATTTCCGTGAAAAATAACAGACAGGATGGTCCACTCCACTCTGGTCTTGCTGCAGTAGAACAGCCCCAGCACCTCTGGCACTTGCATCTACCTCCAGTTTAAACGGTCGTTCAAAATCTGGCGCAGCAAGAACAGGAGTACTACATAAGAGTGCTTTAGCAGTGTTGAAAGCAGTACAACAATCTTCAGACCATACAAATTTTCTCGCCGGACTGTGCAAATCCGTTAATGGAGCAACTACCGCAGAGAAATTTTTACAGAAACTACGGTAGTAGCCAACCATCCCTAAAAAACGGCGTAGCTCTCTTCTGGTGGTAGGTGCGGGAAATGCGTTTATAGCTGAGACCTTGGCATCTACAGGGCGCACCTGACCATGGCCGACCTGTTTACCAAGATAAGTAACAGTGGCCTTCCCAAACTCGCACTTTGCTAAGTTCAGGGTTAGAGAAGCGGTTGCTAGACGTTCACACACTACCCTTAGAGTGTTAACATGATCAGACCACTCAGTTGAATAAATTACCAGATCATCAAGGTAAGCACTACAATTAGGAACTCCAGCCAATACTGTGTTAACCAGGCGTTGGAAAGTGGCTGGTGCGTTCCGCATCCCAAATGCCATAACAGCATATTGTAGGAAGTGATCTGGGGTCACAAAGGCAGAGATGTCGGAGGCACGTGGGGTTAACGGCACCTGCCAGTAACCTTTAGAAGATCTAGTTTGGTTACATAAGTAGCAGCACCAACAGTATCAATACAGTCATCCAGTCTGGGTAACGGGAACGAGTCGGGCACTGTGACAGCATTGACTTTCCGATAGTCCGTACATAATCTGGATGTCCCATCAGGTTTAGGAACCAGAATGCACGGAGAACTCCAAGGACTTGAACTTGGCATAGCCAGGTTATTCTCCAGCAAATAACCGACCTCACCCCTCATTATCTTTCTCTTAGCGACGTTGACACGATAAGGATGTTGCTTGATAGGTGCAGCGTTTCCAACATTAATGTCATGTTCTAACACATTTGTACATGTAGGAACATCATTAAAAAGACATGGAAAGCTGTGTAATAGCCTCACAATATCATCTGACTGTCTGTCCGTTAAATGAATCAGGCTTGACGGGAGAGACAGCAGCATCTCTGAATTGGGCAATCTAGCACACTGCTGCTGAGTATTGCGCAACTCCAAACCATCTCCGTCCACATCATTAACATGACCTCCCACTACAGCCGTAGCAGCAATAGAGACAGCCGACTCGGCCAGTTTCTCTGGACTGTCTACCTGAGTGACGGGTCTGGTGTGGTATGTCTTCAACATGTTAACGTGGCACACACGAGATTGACGTTTTCTATCAGGAGTCTGTATCACGTAGTCAGTTTCACTTAGTTTCTTTTCAATGACATAAGGACCAGAGAAACGTGCTGACAATGACGCTCCTGGCACAGGCAACAATACAAGAACTCGGTCACCTGGCTGCAGTGAACGAGAAACAGCCTGTGTGTCATAGTGTCGTTTCATCCGTTTCTGTGAGGAAGACAGCGCTTCCTTTGCTAGAGCACAGGCAGCATGTAGGCGCTCACGAAAGCGACTAACGTAGTCCAACACATTTTCTTTCACACACAACTCTTGTGACAAAAACTGATCCTTAAGGACTTTCATAGGTCCTCTCATGGTGTGTCCAAACACCAGTTCAGCTGGGCTGAACCCTAGGGATTCCTGTACTGTCTCACGGACAGCAAACACTAGAGGAACTCCCTCATCCCAATCTTTCTCAGATTCCAAGCAATATTTACGGAGCATAGACGTCAGGGTCTGATGCCAACGTTCAAGCGCACCTTGAGACTCTGGGTGATATGCGCTTGACACACGGTGTGTAACTGACAAGGATTTTAACACTTGTTTGAACAGTGTAGAAAGGAAATTCGTACCCTGATCAGTTTGTATCACCTTAGGTAACCCAAAAGTTGAGAAGAATTTGATCAACGCTTTACTCACCACCGGAGCAGTAATCCTTCGCAGAGGAATGGCCTCTGGGTACCTGGTGGCCACACACATAATTGTTAACATAAACTGGTTACCAGATTTTGTTTTTGGTAATGGTCCAACACAATCAACCATCACATGTTCGAAGGGTTCACCTATGGCCGGTATGGGACAAAGAGGCGCGGGGGAAATAACCTGGTTCGGTTTCCCAACTACTTGACAGGTGTGGCAAGTCCGACAGAACCGAGCCACATCTTGTTTTAAGCCAGGCCAAAAGAAATGTCGCAAAACACGATCATAAGTCTTGGTGACTCCCAGATGTCCGGACCACTGGTGATCATGAGCGAGGGATAAAACATTTTGTCGAAAGGCTGTAGGAATCACTATTTGGTAAACAGCATTCCAATCTTCGCCAGCGTCAACATGGGATGTCCATTTACGCATGAGGAGATTACCATCAATGAAGTATGCCATGTTTTTCTTCTTTAGCTCCTCCTCTGAGACAACACTAGAAAAACATTTAGCCAGGCTAATGTCAACCTGTTGGTTAGCGATCAGCTGCTCACGAGTAACTGGTAACTGTATTGCCTCAGCAACAAGTTCCACATCCTTCTTCCTTTCTCTGGGCTGTTGGTCAGACTGCACCAGCTTACCAGAGGTAGCACCCGAACTATCCTCTGGGTCACACTCTCTGAATAGAATCGTGTTCGACAAATCTATCACTTCACCCACTTGTCGTGCTTGAGCACGTGTGACAGCACAAGCGGGGAACACATCTGGATAACCCTGTGCCAGCTCCTCGGAGAGAGCCTGGTCACTTTTATCCAATACCTCCAATATGGGTATCACCTTTCCTCCGGCAATATCGTTGCCCATTATAAATGTCACACCTTTTACTGGCAACATAGGACGTACGCCCACTCTGAACAATCCACTGACTAACTCAGAGTGTACGTTCACAAAGTGCAATGGCACTGGGACGAAACCCATTTCAATTCCTTGTACTAACACACTGGAACCACAATATGTATTACTGGACAAGGACAAAACATCAGATAGTATGAACGACTGCGCCGCACCAGTATCTCTGAGGATTCTAACTGGACGCTGAGACGCTTCGTCATCTGATATAGAAACAAACCCCTCAAAAATGAACGGTTCATAACTGTGATCTGGGACAGGGACTTTCAAACCACATTCACTATGAGGCTTCTGTCTTGATTCCGGCCTTACAACCGCATTCGAATCAGCCCAACACCCGTTGGCGGCCTGGCGTGCTGAGGCATCCCCGGTTTGCGTTTTAGCAGAAAGCAATCATTAACCATATGTCCCACCTTATGACAATAGAAACAGTGACGCACATCTTTTGGGCGTGCTGGATGTACTGCTGGTCGACTAGGATTAAAAGTTAGCAACTCCGCAGCCCTGCTCTCCGTACGAGCCGAAAACACGCTCTTATGCGTCAACACAAACTCGTCTGCCAATACAGACGCTTCCGACAGTGAGGATACTTTCTGTTCGTTCAGATAAACTACAATGCGTTCCGGTAAACAATTTTTAAACTCTTCTAACAAGATTAACTCCCGTAGAGAGTTAAAATCAGTTACCTTACTAGCACTGTGCCATTTGTCAAACAGATTTCCTTTGTCTCTAGCAAACTCCACATAAGTCTGAGTAGGAGACTTTTTATGAGACCTAAATCTCTGTCGATATGCCTCAGGAACAAGCTCATAGGCACGAAGAACAGTAGCTTTGACCACTTCATAATTCAAACTGTCTTCAAGAGGTAGCGCTGCCAGAACCTCTTGGGCTTTACCTGATAGTTTACACTGAAGTAATAGGCACCATACCTCTTCGGGCCATTTCAATGCTACCGCTATACGTTCAAACACACTGAAATAGGAATCAACCTCTGACTCCCTAAACACAGGTACCAAGGTGATCTGCCTACTAATATCAAACGTAGCAGATGACACAGCTGGTGAGGATGGCTCACTAGCAGGCATAGTATTAGCAGAGACTAACCTCGCTGTTTCTGCCTCTAGTTCCATTTTACGCACCTCCAGTTCCATCTTACGCATCTCCAGTTCCATCTTACGCGTCTCCTGTTCTGCCTCTAGCTTACGCGTCTCCTGTTCTGCCTCTAGCTTACGCGTCTCCTGTTCTGCCTCTAGCTTACGCGTCTCCTGTTCTGCCTCTAGCTCCATTTTACGCATCTCCAGCTTGTCTTGCCTGATTTGTGCCCGCTCTTCCGCCTCCATTTGGAGCCGTGTCGAGCGGACATCCATCCTGGCATCACTGTCAGTCAGTGGGGAGAGTGGGTCATAACGGGGCAATGTGGCTGGAGCCTTAGTCTCGTCCTCAGACACTGATGGGCTTACAGGAACAGCAACCACATCCCCTACAGGAGCAGCAGACTCAGGCGGCGGTAACTCAAGCACTCGCTCGTTTAACAATATCGCTAGCACTACTTCCCTAACTTCTGCTTTCACTAAACCCCTCGGTATGGGTACAGAAAAGTGGTCAGCCAAAGCCTGTAGATCCACTCTACGGCAATTATCAAAAACCTCCCACGTAGGGTTTTCCAAAAATGCCTCCAACTCAAAAGTAGCCATCCTACTAGCAACACGAGCCGTCGACTACTGAACACAAAAAAAAACAGGTAGTACCGCTGCCAAGCTCAACACTGAACCAGACACTTACTAATTTGCATGAGTAACATGGGATAGATCCCGGACGAACCCCCACTTTATGTTACGAACCCCGTGGCTCTAAACGTCTAGGGTGGATGGACATGAGACCCGTAACATAAATTATGCAAATTAGGAGTGTGGCATGGAGCAGTGAGAACAAATGTGACACAACAACCATGAACTACCGTCAAACACAAATGGTTTATTTCAGAACACACGGTAAGGGTTTGGGAAAAAGGGCTGAGCAGGACCCAAGAAATGAAACAATAGTGTAAAACCCCCTAAACTGATCTAGCCTGCCTGAAGAACCGCTAGGCTACTGCTAGTCATACAAAAGTACAGTGGGTGGTCCGCTCAGGTCTAACTAGTGTTTTTAGACAGATTTCTTCCTACGGGTAATGTACGCCCAAGGGCAACTAGCTTAAACTCCCCTTTTCCCAGAAACACACAAAGCTACCAAACAGGGTAATCAGCAATTAAGTAGTACACACTACACAGGACACAACAGTATCCGCACTCACATAACAAAACAGTAGTCTAACAGAATTACCAATCATAATAAACAGCAACTTTAGTGAGTAACCAAAAACAGGACACCACCGTGTCCATACTCACATCCGGAAATATTCTCTCTCTCTCTCAACAAACACAAGACTGGTTTTTATACAATGGGCTGTGTGATTGAACAAACGAGTAACAGGTGGTGCAATGCACAGGAATGTTCACTGATTGGTCCAATCAGCAGACACCTCAACGACCACCAATCAGGAACATACAGGACACCTGTGATTAGGGCAGAAGGAGAGAAACACACAAAAACACAGGATACCTGTATCCGTAACATTTACATTGACCTGCTCTGCTGACTCCAACCCCCCTGCTAGTTACACCTGGATGCACAATGAGACAAAGATACCTGGACATTCACCTGAGTTCACTAAAGAGAATAGTGAATACTTTGACAGTGGGAATTACACCTGTACAGCAACAAATTATGTCACTGGGAACAACACATCTGCGGTCCATGAACTGTCAGTAAAAGGTAAAGTTAGCAGAAGCTTTTAAGACAATATGAACATAGTAGGTGTCTTTATTGTGTTGTAATTGTCACCCAGATGCATTGTAATGTGCAGTACTGATTGTTCACTGTGTGTAGCCTTTCTCTCATCTCTCTATGGTTCTATCTCTGGTCTCTGCAGCGGAGGGCTCTCTAACTCCAGGACTGTCTGCTGGTGCCATCACTGGGATTGTGATTGGAGTGTTGCTGGTTGTCGGAGTGGCGGTTGGTGTTGCAGTGTTCTTCATCAAGAAAAATGGGTGAGTTAAGAAACTTATCATAAAGATGGAACCTAGACATTTTCATATGTTAAAATTTGTAAACCTATTTGAAATATATTTTCATTTCATTTAAAAAGTGTATTTTCTATCACTGCAGGTAGTGGAAAATATAGACTCTATTTTCACATTGATCAAAGTTGGTCACTAAGAAGGCCTTGGTGTATTTCAAAAGCTGTTAATAAAAACACTGTAGCATTATATTCTTATAACTTTCTAAACAGCAACCTTTCAATGTGTATTTCTTGTTGTATATAGAACCAATGCTGACCCAATACATCGAAGAGGTAAGCATATATCTATCTATCTTAAAGGTCGTCATATTTAATAATGTCTTAAAAGCTTTGCTTACTCCATATTTACATTCATATTTTAGTCATTTAGCAGAGCGACTTACAATTTCCACAAAGAAATGAAAAGGAATCAGACAGCAGAAAAGCACCATTATATATGGCAATGCTTAAAGAGGCAATCAGCAGTGAAACAATAACGATGTGTTTCCCCGCCCCTGTTTCGGTAAAAAGTTAAGGGATGGGACTGGAGAAATGTAACCACTCTCAAATTCATAGAGAGAGCTATGGATGCAAGGACTGACCATCCATGATATCAAAATTATAGTTTTAACCATCTTTTGAGACTGTACAGTGTTTGTTTACATTTATATTATTTACAAACATTGGAGGAAAACAAGCTTATAGTTTGGGTTCTGATGGGATATGACTGTTGAACTAAACTCATGAGGCATTTATAAGTAATATTCTTCAAGAAACAATGGGTACGTATCATTAAATTATAAATCCAAAAATGGATGTAGCATCGGCTGATTGTCCTGTTAATACTGTAACAATGCTTATGCAGACAAGATAGCAGCATTTATACAACCCCCTCTATTTGTGCATCTCTAACAGGCTCTAAACAACCTGCATATGAGAACCAATCACCTGTGCATGAGAACCCATCACCTGTGTATGAGAACACAAGACAAAATCAATCTCCACCTCTACCCCTGACAGTAAGTAAGCCCTGGTCACCTGGGATGTCTCTGCATGTCTGTATTCTACTACAGTCTTACTGTAATAAACAAGATCAACTAGCTTAACAAGATGTACAGTGTGAAAAAGTTATGTATGCAAAGACTGTTTGCCAATGACAGCTATTCAGTCTCTGGCCTATTTAAGTTATTCATTAACATATGATCGCTGTAAAAGGACTTTGAGGTTTCATATTTTGTCATGGCAACTATTAGTGTGGCTGTTGACTTCTATGTAATGCCTTTTTTAATTCAAGCTTTATCCCAAATTATAAAGTGCATGACTTCAAGAGTACCTATGATACTAGGATAATGGTAAATTTGTGCTAGACCACATGGCACCATGTGACTGTAAGTAAGTCCTGGTCACCTTGGATGTGTCTGTGCATGTCTGTATTCTATTACAGTTTTACTTAACAGGATGTACAGTGTGAAAAAATACTGTATGCAAAGTCTGCTTGCCTATGATAGTGTAATCCAGGCAGTTTCGGTTTTTGACTCAATGGCAGTTATCAGTGTCTGGCCTATTCAGGTTATTCATTAACATATGACAGCTGTAAAAGCTTAACATTTGGTTTAGATTTTTTGTCATGACAACTGTTGGTGTGGCTGTTGCCTTCTATCTAATGCAATTTTTTATTAATTTAATTTATCCCAAAATGATGAAATGCAGGATTTCAACAATACCTATGATACTAGGATAAAGGTAAGTTTGCGTCAGACCACACGGCACCATGTGACTACAATACTGTAAAAACAATTGATTTATGTCTTATTTGTTAAATGGTCTTCATGCCGTATTATAGCTGATAAATGGAAGTTAATGTTCCTTTCATTTCTCCCTTACCTTCAATCTAACAGTAAAAGAAGTCAATGGAAAATACAGGACCTCCATTTAATTACCATTCTCCAGTGAGTTCCATCATCAACACATAGAAAACCTGCATGATAACACCCAGTGTGGATCTGTAATATAATGTACATAATCAATACATTCATGCTACGTTTGATTGTCTGCTTTATTGTGTAATTTTAGCAACAAAAAACATGTTAATAAAAAGTAGATAACACAATACTGTACTGTAACTTAATAAATTAAAGCATAATGATAAGGGTGGTAGGGGTGGGGACTGTACTGTAAATAGTAAATTAACCTTTTTTTGTGTACTGTATTGTCAACTATGGTGCCAAAAAGGCACAGAAGCTGGATACTTAAATGCTTTAAATGATGTAAAAACAGAGTAATAAAGATTGACATCTATTTCTCCATTAACTTTGTTGCTCTTTGTGTCAAATGTGACCAGTAATATGTTGATATGACCTAATGACAGTTCATTCATTCCTACAAAGCTGGATGATGGTTCTAAAAGATCCTACAGTGATGTCAGCATTAGAGAAGGATTATAAAGCACAGATGTGTATTGTATATAATCTCAAATGAATGTAAATTGCGCTTAATTTACTATTGGAAAATACTCCAAGACCAAAGTCCACTATGTTTATCAGTCAAAGCCTTTAAAGCAATAGAGGGCAACATTGTTATCAGGCTCAGTAAAGGTAAAACCCCACACAGCTTCCTTATTAGTGTTAGTGGAGGTGGAGTTTGTGATACAAATAGGGAAGATTGGTCATGTGTTCCTCCATGCAGTGATTTAACTCATGAATACATGTAATACTTCTTCCTCATATCAGGTGTTACTGTAGACCACTCTTATTGTAGCCTTGTCTTCTAAACTTATTGTGGAGACAGGCCTTCAGTCTGAATCACAGACATTTAAAACATCAGAAGAGATGGAAGATGCTGCAGTAATTTCGCTCACCATTGCAATACTCTCAAGAGAGATTTAAAGGGACAGTCAGCAGTTGAAACAACAACAGTGTGCCCCTATTTTGAGGAAAAGCTTAGGGATAGCGCTAGAGAAATGCAACCACTGAAATTCATAAACAGAGCTATGGATGCAAAGACTGACCATCCATGATATCAAAAGTATAATTTTAACCATGTTTTGAGGCTATTCAGTTTACATTTACTTTGTTTACAAACAATCAATAGGTACATATCATTAATTTATAAGTCCAAAAATTGATGTAGCAACTAAGGATTCTAGCTGTAGATGAAGGTGCACAAATGTATGTAAAATCGCCAACATCTGTCCAGTGAGCCCAGTCTGGTTGTTGACCTTTCACCATGTAGTTCCTGTAGTCATCTTGATAGTGCTTCCTGTAGTGCCTGCCTGCTACTGGAAGCTTCATCTGCTTAGAAATAACAAGACGCAATACCATATAACCCATCATAAACTGGGTGGTTCATGCCCTGAATGCTGATTGGCTGTCACCCATGGTATATCAGACCGTATTTACATTTTACATTTTAGTCATTTAGCAGTCGCTCTTATCCAGAGCGACTTACAGGAGCAATTAGGGTTCAGTGCCCTGCTTAAGGGCACATCGACAGATTTTTCACCTAGTCGGCTCAGGGATTAGAACCAGTGACCTTTCGGTTACTGGCACAACGCTCTTACCCACTAAGCTACCTGCCGCCCCAATACCATGGGTATGATGAAACATTTATTTTTACTGTTCTAATTACGTTGGTAACCCGTTTATAATAGCAATAAGGCACCTCGGGGGTTTGTGGTATACGGGCAATATACCACGGCTAAGGGCTGTATCCAGGCACTCCATGTTGCATTGTCCCTAAGAATAGCCCTTAGCCGTGGTATATTTGCCATATATCACAAACCCCCGAGGTGCCTTATTGCTTAATTATACTCTGGTATTGGATATGGTTATGTCATTCATTTGCTATGGAATAGTTGTTCTCTTCATGTGGATTACATTTCTAATGAATCAAGCCTGCCTACTTTTGATGGCAGATGCTGGTGAGGGGGTAACTCAACTAGATCTACACTGAGTATACAAAACATTAAGAACACCTGCTCTTTCCATGACATAGACTGACCAGGTGAATCCAGGTGAAAGCTATGATCCCTTATTGATGCCACTTGTTATATCCACTTCAATCAGTGTAAATCAAATCAAATCAAGCTTTATTTATACAGCACATTTCAGACATGGAATGCAACACAATGTGCTTTACAGAAAAAAAATACAAAAAAACTATGAAAATAAAAGCTTAAATATTTACTACACAACAAACATAATATCAAAAACAAAAGAATGACAAACTGAACACCCTAAGGAAAAGCAACGCTAAAAATATGTGTTTTAAGATCTCTTTTAAATACAGTATGTCCACAGTTTCAGCCCCCCTTAGGTTCTCTGGCAGGCTATTCCAGAGGCCGGGGGCATAATAACTATATGCTGCCTCTCCATGCATCTTGGTCCTAGGCTTTGGGATAGTTAAAAGGCCAGTGCCAGAGGACCTGAGGGACCTACTGGGTACATAACTTAAAAGCATGTCTGATATGTATTGGGGTGCACAATCGTGGATTAATTTAAAAACCAATAGAATAATCTTACAATTAATTCTAAAACTCACAGGCAGCCAGTGTAGATGTAGGGGACGATTTAAGTGCCTTTGAACAGGGTATGGTAGTAGGTTCCAGGTGCACCGGATTGTGCCAAGAACTGCAACGCAGTTTTTCACGCTCAACAGTTTCCTGTGTGTATTAATAATGGTCCACCACCCAAAGGACATCCAGCAAACATGACACAGCTGTGGGGGGTGGGGGGGTGGGGGGGTTCCTAATGTTTGGTACAATGGTTCTTCCTTTAAAAGTTGCTTCATACTGCAGCACAGCTTGCAGTGTGCTGCAGAATGGTATGGGACGTTGGAGTGCATGACATCATAGTATTTTACTGTCAGCCATTGTTGCTATTAATGCTAGTTTGACCACCAGAGGGCATCTTTGAGAAGCTAAGTTATTGAAATGTCATGGAGCTGTAGGCCTAAGAGTCCTGTTTACTGTAGCTGTTTTAGCAAAACGTACTTATTGGCATAAAGGCCTCAATATACAGTATATCAATCAATCATTCATTCATTTGTGCATGTCATCACACAGCATACAAGTCATCCATGTCTTTAAATACAGTCAAGCATTTTAGTTATAAAACAAAATAACAAAGGGAGCCTTGAATAATTATTCAATGAATAAACCACAACGTCGGCTAAATCGATTGAAATCACGAATGCATTTGACTGTTTTTAATATTGCTGTACTAGAGACTTTAAAACCTTTTCTGTTAGAAAATACTATATAGGATTGATTATAATTTGTTTGTACATTATTATATTGTATTTGTTGTGCTGTTTATACTGTTAGAAATGTAGCTTAATTAAATTGATTAATATTATGGTGTTTCTATTCCAAGAAAAATGAAAAAGCATTTTACAGTAGCCTATATAGGCCTCAGGGTTTCCGTTAGGAAAATATGGCTCTGTAAAATATGGCTCTGCCTCGCAAACATCCATTAAAACAATTTCAATTTCAATTTAAGGGGCTTTATTGGCATGGGAAATACAATTAAAGTCCCTAAACTCGGCAAGAGACTATTGTCCTGCTGATAGCCCATCAAGGGTGGGTGGCTTCTTTTGTATTCCAATTTATTGGAAAGGCTGCTAAACCATTTGCACCTGGCCCACTGCGTTGTTGCATACTTACAGTACAGTGCACTTTCACTCCATTCTCCGCCTGACTCTCTTGTTGCTATCTATTCGGTAACATTCCACAAGTAAATGTAATAAATAAAACACCTACATTAAAAATAGCTCAGGACTTGAAAATATGTTTAAACAAATAAACTTTTTTTTTTAATCTGTGCTTAGTAGCGGAGGCCTTATGGCTTCGCCATCAACTTGTTAATTTAGCAGACATCACTTGTGTATATTCAGTCAACACATATATTTTAAGAATATAATGGAATATAACAGACCATTTTCGTTTCTCTTAGAATAAAAACCTTAAAGTGTAACAACAGTTTTAGTAAGTAATACGGTCCAGTTACAGCTTCTTCTGACAAAGTAGGAAAAAAGTGTCTGTTTTTGCAAGAGATACTGTTGCATGACAAACAGGTGTTGTTAGATTACAATATAATTGATCTGCCAGTTTGGAACAGTGTAAACAATACTAAATAAAGTATAAGTAATACCAGAGAGTCTGTTCTAATGAAAAAATGTTTAATGCCTTTAATACAGCATAGCAAAGTTTAAAAACAGACGGATTTGTGAAATTGCTTTATCCGACATTTTGCTGTTGCTTGAGGCTTGGTGATCACAGAATCAGAAGGATATTAAACAAACACTCAAATAAGCAACAGAAGCAGGAACAGCATAAGGCTGAGTGACACTCATTCCTGGCTTTCGTTCAAAATAGGTTATATTATAATGCAGGGTTAAAGACACATTATTTCTGATTGTCTTTAGCATGCAGTCTCTCCTCTCAATACAGCTAATTTCGTTTGAATTATTATGTGGATTATAATAAATTAATATATTTGTAGGGGTTGATGCATTTTTCGTTAGGGTAAATCTGGTCTGTGATATTGACTTAGAAATGTTAAACTTTAGAGTATTTAAGCATCGAATACATTGCAAGTTTGCCCTTTTTTGGCCATTAGGCTACACTTTACAATAGGACTCAATTCTGACTGACCGCAGCATCTATCGGTAGTCTAAACTGTGGCACAAATTGGGGGGGGTTCACGCCTAGCCCAGCTATTAGACTATCCTTTTGTAAATTAATGGAGGCGTGAATGTTTCAGTCAGTCTCTCTCCTATCACACTAGAATCCTGCATCAGACAAAACAAATCAGCTGGCGGGTGGTCCGAGAGTTGAGAGAGAACTTGGGTAAATACAATGGCGCAATTACACATGACATGTGGACTGACGATTTTAGAAAAATAGGATACTTGTGCCTTACAGCCCATTACATAAACGAAGAGTGGATGTTATCTACCACAGAGTGGGACAGTGCATCTCAAACTGCAAATAACATAAGGCCAGCTATTCTGAAAGAATACTTGTGGATCTTGTTGATTTCCTCTATCGCTTCAAGAGGTCTACTGTCCACCTGATAGTTGTGTGGTTACAAAGGATAAAGCATCACCTTCAGATGGATGTCTGGTTTCAGAGAGAAGCCAGCTGTGAGCCTGCAACCAGACACGGTGGATGACATCCTTTTCCTGCACAGCAATTTGAAGAAATCCAGTGATGAATGGACTGTTTTTGAAGTTATAGTTTTAGTACATTTATTTGTTGTTTAATATTAGAAGGCTCTTTAAAGCGATTTGAGTTGTCAATGTGCCACATTGCATTGTGAAATAATAATATTCATGGCATGGTTTCTTTTTAGCCAAATGTTGAATAGATATGCAGCCAAATTAATGAATACAGAAAATCTGAATAATAGCCTATTGTCTGTAGTCATAAAAACAATTAGGCTAAATGAATTGATATTATTTTGTTGGGTAACGGATTGGCTCTCGGAAAACATTAAGAGGCGGCTTCTATCCTCAATATAATCATTCATTCAGAAGGATAAACCAATAGGTCTTTGGCCTGCAGTGAATTTAATTAGATTACCAGGTTCATTTTCCATTAGGTTATAATAATCCAAACCTTCTGGGAATGTTATAAAGTCCTAAAGTAATGGGTGGAGTTAGGGGTGTGAGCAGGTGGGTCTGGGCAGGTGTGATGTAGTTGTCGTTTGTATGAGTATGTTTTGTATTGTCTAAAAAATATAAAATAAAATCTTACAAAAAAATGAAATAAGGAAAAATGACAAGCTTGCAACATGCATCTGATTATTCATTTATTTGATTAATTTAATTTACGTTCTTCATTACAAACACAATGTCACAAATACTTTAACACACACAACATGAGCAGATTAACTTAGTCAAACATGTCTTTATTAAAGACTATCAGAAAGAATGTTGGTACTTATTTATTTTCATCCAAAGCCACGAATGAGTGAGTCACAGCTTTATGCTGACAAATATAGCTTTATGCTGCGAAATAGCCGACTAAATAGGCCAAGCCTAAACAAATACATTAATAAATAAACTAGTACATTTCATAAATAATTGAAGTAGCTTAGGTCTTGAAAATATGGGCAACCTTTTTCTCTTCCCTATCCTCGCTGGACTCTCTTTCATTCCGTTTCTTCTTAACATCAGCAAAGAAGGATATAGAGGGGCTATTTCACACTGCGGTAAATAAAGCCAGTTTGTTATTTATAATTATTTCTGTCTGTTTTTAGAGGGAGAGAAACCAAAAGCCCTCCATGCCTATTTTTCGAAAATCGTCAGTGTCAGTGTAATTGCGCCATTGTATTTACCCAAGTTCTCTCTCAACTCCGGGACCACCCGGCAGCTAATTTTTTGTTGTTGCCTGATGCAGGACTGAAACATTCACACCTCCATTAATTTACGAAAAGATAGTCAATTTGTGCCACAGTTCAGACTACCGATAGATCAGCGTTCTAACTCCCCCTTGTGATGGTGTGGTGCAATGACAGAATAACACAAATTGACACAATTTGACACAATCTACCACAAATGGTCGTGGCATAAACTCGAAACTTTTAATTGAGGAACCACTAAATAATAAAGCCTTGCTAACCAGAATAATGTCATAAATCGATAGAAAGAATGTATCATCAACAATCTATGTATTCGTAAAGTATTTAGACCCCTTCCCTTCCTCCACATTTTGTTACCTTACAGCCTTATTCTAAAACGTATTAAATAAACACATTTCCTCATCAATCTACACACAATACCCTATAATGACAAAGTGAAAACAGGTTTTTAGAATTTTTTGCAAATGTATTAAAAATTAAAACAGAAATAACTTATTTACATAAGTATTCAGACCCTTTGATGTGAGACTCGAAATTGAGCTCAGGTGCATCCTGTTTCCATTGATCATCCTTGAAATGTTTCTACAACTTGATTGGAGTCCACCTGTGGTACATTCAATTGATTGGACATGATTTGGAAAAGCACACACCTATCTATATAAGGTCCCACAGTTGACAGTACGTCAGAGTAAAAACCAAGCCATGATGTCAAAGGAATTGTCCGTAGAGCTCAGAGACAGGATTGTGTCGAGGCACAGATCTGGGGAAGGGTACCAAAAAATGTCTGCAGCATTGAAGGTCCCTAAGAACACAGTGGTCTCCATCATTCTTAAATGGAAGAGGTTTGGAACCACTAAGACTCTTCCTAGAACTGGCATCCAAGCATCATCTCTGGAGGAAACCTGGCACCATCCTTACGGTGAAACACAGTGGTGGCAGCATCATGCTGTGGGGTGTTTTTCAGCGGCAGGGACTGGGATACTAGTCAGGATGGAGGCAAAGATGAACAGAGCAAGGTACAGAGGGATCCTTGATGAAAACCTGCTCCGGAGTGCTCAGGACCTCAGACTGGGGCGAAGGTTCACCTTCCAACAGGTCAACGACCCTAAACACAAAGCCAAGACAATACAGGAGTAGCTTTGGGACAAGTCTCTGAATGTCCTTGAACCCGATCAAACATCTCTGGAGAGACCTGAAAATAGCTGTGCAACAACGCTCCCCATCCAACCTGACAGAGCTTAAGAGGATCTGCAGGGAAGAATGGGAGAAACTCCCCAAATACAGGTGTGACAAGCTTGTAGCGTCATACCCAAGAAGACTCGAGGATGTAATCGCTGCCAAAGGTGCTTCAACAAAGTACTGAGTAAAGGGTCTGAATACTTATGTAAATGTTATATTTCCGTTTTTTAATTAATTAGCAAAAATGTCTAAAAACCTGTTTTTGGCTTTGACATTATGGGGTATTGTGTGTAGATTAATGAGGGGGGGAAAACAATTTAAACAATTTTAGAATAAGGCTGTAACGTAACAAAATGTGGAAAAAGTCAAGGTGTCTTTCTGAAGGCATTGTATATAAGAATATATTGTAAGTTTTTCTTCCATCCTGTGAGAAATGCAAAGACAGTCAAACTGCAGACAAATAACAGGCATTAGTTACAGCTTTATTCATAATATGATAATTGATTGTAAGAAGGTTTAAGGTAATTCTAAATAATGTTGCTGCTCATATAGAAGACAAAACAGCAGCTCTATACAACCGTTTCTACTTGTAGATCTCTTCCAGGCTCTCAACAACCTGTATATTTGCCTCCCGAGTGGCGCAGTGGTCTAAGGTGCCACTAGAGATTCTGGTTCGAATCCAGGCTCTGTCGTAGCCGGCTGCGACCGGGAGACCCATGGGGCGGCGCACAATTGGCCCAGCGTCGTTCAGGGTAGGGGAGGGAATGGTCGGCAGGGATGTAGCTCAGTTGGTAGAGCATGGCGTTTGCAACGCCAGGGTTGTGGGTTCGATTCCCATGTGGGGCCAGTATGAAAAATAATGTATTCACTCACTAACTGTAAGTCGCTCTGGATAAGAGCGTCTGCTAAATGTCTAAAATGTAAATGTAAAAATGTATATGAGGGCTCATCACCTGTGTACAAGAACCCGTTACCTGCGTATGAAAACACACAACAAAATATATCTCCTACTCTACCACTGAGAGTGAGTAAGTGTTATGACTTCCTCCGAAGCTGCCTCCTCTCCTTGTTCAGGCAGGCTTCGGTGTTCTTCATCACTGGCCTTTTAGCCACTGCCGCTCCTCATCTCATCATTCCATTTGTTTTGTCTTGTTTTTACACACACCTGGTTCATGTCCCCTCATCAGTACCCATATAAGTACAGTGGGGAAAAAAAGTATTTAGTCAGCCACCAATTGTGCAAGTTCTCCCACTTAAAAAGATGAGAGAGGCCTGTAATTTTCATCATAGGTACACGTCAACTATGACAGAGAAAATGAGGAAAAAAAATCCAGAAAATCACATTGTAGGATTTTTTATGAATTTATTTGCAAATTATGGTGGAAAATAAGTATTTGGTCAATAACAAAAGTTTCTCAATACTTTGTTATGTACCCTTTGTTGGCAATGACACAGGTCAAACGTTTTCTGTAAGTCTTCACAAGGTTTTCACACACTGTTGCTGGTATTTTGGCCCATTCCTCCATGCAGATCTCCTCTAGAGCAGTGATGTTTTGGGGCTGTCGCTGGGCAATACGGACTTTCAACTCCCGCCAAAGATTTTCTATGGAGTTGAGATCTGGAGACTGGCTAGGCCACTCCAGGACCTTGAAATGCTTCTTACGAAGCCACTCCTTCGTTGCCCGGGCGGTGTGTTTGGGATCATTGTCATGCTGAAAGACCCAGCCATGTTTCATCTTCAATGCCCTTGCTGATGGAAGGAGGTTTTCACTCAAAATCTCATGATACATGGCCCCATTCATTCTTTCCTTTACACGGATCAGTCGTCCTGGTCCCTTTGCAGAAAAACAGCCCCAAAGCATGATGTTTCCACCCCCATGCTTCACAGTAGGTATGGTGTTCTTTGGATGCAACTCAGCATTCTTTGTCCTCCAAACACGACGAGTTGAGTTTTTACCAAAAAATTATATTTTGGTTTCATCTGACATTCTCCCAATCCTCTTCTGGATCATCCAAATGCACTCTAGCAAACTTCAGACGGGCCTGGACATGTACTGGCTTAAGCAGGGGGACACGTCTGGTACTGCAGGATTTGAGTCCCTGGCAGCGTAGTGTGTTACTGATGGTAGGCTTTGTTACTTTGGTCCCAGCTCTCTGCAGGTCATTCACTAGGTCCCCCCGTGTGGTTCTGGGATTTTTGCTCACCGTTCTTGTGATCATTTTGACCCCACGGGGTGAGATCTTGCGTGGAGCCCCAGATCGAGGGAGATTATCAGTGGTCTTGTATGTCTTCCATTTCCTAATAATTGCTCCCACAGTTGATTTCTTCAAACCAAGCTGCTTACCTATTGCAGATTCAGTCTTCACAGCCTGGTGCAGGTCTACAATTTTGTTTCTGGTGTCCTTTGACAGCTCTTTGGTCTTGGCCATAGTGGAGTTTGGAGTGTGACTGTTTGAGGTTGTGGACAGGTGTCTTTTATACTGATAACAAGTTCAAACAGGTGCCATTAATACAGGTAACGAGTGGAGGACAGAGGAGCCTCTTAAAGAAGAAGTTACAGGTCTGTGAGAGCCAGAAATCTTGCTTGTTTGTAGGTGACCAAATACTTATTTTCCACCATAATTTGCAAATAAATTCATTAAAAATCCTACAATGTGATTTTCTGGATTTCTTTCTCTCATTTTGTCTGTCATAGTTGACGTGTACCTATACCTATGATGAAAATTACAGGCCTCTCTCATCTTTTTAAGTGGGAGAACTTGCACAATTGGTGGCTGACTAAATACTTTTTTCCCCCACTGTATTCCCTCTGCCCCCCATGTCTTTGTGTGTGATTGTTTATTGTGGAGGTGAAGATAGCTCGGTGGAGCTTTATGTATTGTATCGCCGGGATATTCACCCGTGTGTTTTGTTTTCTCCAGTGCACCGTTATACCGCACTGTAGTGTTTTACGCATTGCTGCGTACCGCTGTATTTGCCGAATAAACCATTTATTCTGTGATTTACCCTCCTGCGCCTGACTCCGTCCAAATCACCCGCTACAGTAAGACCTGGTCACCCAACCAAAACTGCAAGAATGACTTTGTTTTATCAAGTCATAAAGTGTGAAAAATATGAATCTACTGTATGCAAAACTATTTGGTTATGTAAGTCTTAACCAGGATGTTCCAGTTTTGACACAATGGCAGCCATTCAGTCTCTGGCCTATTACGTTAATCATTAACATATGATAGCTATCAAAGTTTGTTTAGGACACTGAGGTTTTATATTTTGTCATGGCAACTGTTGGTGTGGCTGTTTTTAATTTCTGCTTTTATCCCAAATTAGGAAATGCAGGACATCAAGAGTACCTATGATATGACGATAATGGTAACCCTATGTCACCATTTGATTGTAATACTGTCAAAAAAATTGATTCGTGATATTTGTAAAGTGGTCTTCATGCTGTGTCACCGCTGATAAATGGAAGTTAATGTTCCTTTCTTTTCTCCCTCACCTTCAATCCAACAGTAAAAGAAGTCAATGGAAAATACCTTCATTCAACCACCATTCTCCTGTGAGTTTCACCATCAACACACAGAACAGCCTCAATCCGGGCATGGACTCTACAAGGTGTCAAAAGCGTTCCACAGGGATGCTGCCCCATGTTGCCTCAAATGCTTCCCACAGTTGTGACAAATTGGCTGGCTGTCCTTTGGGTGGTGGACCATTCTTGATACACACAGGAAACTGAAGAGCGTGAAAAACCCAGCACCATTGCAGTTCTTGACACAAACGTATGCGCCTGGCACCTACCACAATACCCCGTTCAAAGACACTTACATATTTTGTCTTGCCCATTTACCCTCTGAATGGCACACATACACAATCCATGTCTCTATTGTCTCAAGGCTTAAAAATCATTCTTTAACGTGTCTCCTGCCCTTCTTCTAAACTGATTTGAAGTGGATTTAACAAGTGACATGAATAAGGGATCATAGCTTTTACCTGGATATACCTGGTCAGTCTATGTCATGGAAAGAGCTGGTGTTCTTAATGTTTTGTATACTCAGTGTATAATCTCAAATGAATGTAAATTGAGGTGGGGATGGGGTCAAGTGGGCAGGTTGCTCGAGCAATCACAGGATTTCTTCTGGAGAGGGAGGGGAGAAAGAAGTCAAGGCGTATGGTAGATCTGTGTGATTGGGACCAGTGGACTCAGTAGGCTGAGTGAAAGAGGAGCGGATGTCATCAACACAATCAATCTCCTCCTCTACCACTGACAGTGAGTAAGACCTGGTCACCCAACCAAAACTGCATCAAACATTTTTTATCAAGATACTGTAATCCTTTCTACTGCAGCTTTTTTGAAAGATACAGTATCATGGAGAACTGCAAAGGTATTGCTACTGCTCTCAATAACATTGCTACCCTAAACTTTTCAGGCGCTATCGACAAAGGTCAGTGGGAAAAGTTGTGATGTACTACTTTCTGGAGGATGAATCAGAACTATGAGGAAATCCCTGATTTAGGTAAAAACATGTTTATTGCATCAGACATTGTAGAGTTGTCTGATGACAGTGACAGGGAAGAAACGGCGATCAACAGTGTTGTTGATCCACTTAACAAGATGTTGCTGGGTGTTATAGCATTTCTTGCACATAACCCATCAATTTAGACAAGTGTGTCTGGGTAAGCGTCATCTAATATTTATAAAATATTTTTTTCTGGACACTTTCTGTTTTTGATATTGCTACTATGCAAATATGCAAGTAACCATTTCACTGTACCGTTTACACCTTCTGTATTCTGTGCATGTGACAAATAAACATAGATTTATTTGATATAGTATGTGTTTACCAGTAACGGTAATGTGAAGAACAACATGACCTGCACTGAAGTCAGATTAGGATATAGGGCAAGGACTAGATAAAGTGTATTTTTACCTGGAGGTTTTCCTTATTGTAGGCTACTACTTCTACCACTTTTAGTCTTGAAATCTTTGGTTGTTTACTACACTACTCACTCTGTTTAGCACATGGCCTCACATGTGAATCCTTAAAGAGATGGGTGGGGCAGGCTTAAGAGGGTGTGGACTATGCTGAATGGGTGTAGACAAAGAAGAGCGCTCCAGTGTACCAAAACATTCAAGGGACATTTTCTCAAAAGTGTTTACAAGTTTATCAACTTTAAAAGCAGAATTACTTTCCCATTGTTCCTCAACTGCAGTTTATGATATACAATTTTCTAGCTCTGAGTCGCTACTTTTATCCATCGTAAAAAACACAATTTCAAATTTTGCTACATAAGACCGAATTGAGGCGGTGAGTCACATATACACTGAGTGCACAAAACATTATGAACACCTGCTTTTTCCATGACTAACAGACCAGGGGCCTCATGTACAAAGACTTGCGTTGAATTCATACTAAAACATTGCGTACGGACAAAGCCATAAATGTGCGTACGCACCAAAAAAATCTGATGTATGAATCTCTGCGTACGCAGCATTCCACATACATTTTCTTTGTACATCCCAATCAACGCGAAATTGAGCGCACATGCACGAGCACCACACCACACCCTGTCTCCTCCCTCAATTAAATCAATTTAAATATGGTAATTAGTCCAATTTGGCAAAAGAAACCTGCAAGAACATGGCTAAAGCAAGCAAGAAACGAAATTTCACTGAAAACGAATTAGAGGTGCTACTATCAGAGGTAGAAACAAGAAAAAAATATTTTATTTGGAAATCTGTCCTCTGGAATTAATAACAAAAGAAAGAAAAAAGAGTGGGCGAGTTTGTCTGATGCCGTCAACGCGGTGGGATCTGAGAGTCGCACCGTAAATGAACTGAAGAAGAAATGGTCAGACATAAAGGTGGAAGTTAAGCGGAGAACTGCTGCGCACCGACAAAGTGTGGGCAGAACAGGCGGTGGTACAGGGACCGATGAACTTGCACCCTTTGATCAGAGAGTTGCCTCTATTGTAGGAGACACGTTAATCTCTGGAATCGTATCCGCTGATGTAGGAGACTCGGATATACTACAGGACTGCCAGCAAGGTGACTCAGATTTATTTCCTTAACTTTGATATACATAGCCAGCCACCGTTTAATTTTAAAATGCATGCAATATAGCAAAAGGTACACCAGAGATTTCACGTATCCACTGCTTTTATTGCAAATGCGTGTACCCATTAATAAGGAACAGACTCAAATTACTGTTAAGATGTGCCTGTGTTTAATTGGACTTAGGAACCGCAGGAACGTCCACTGGCACGCACTCAGAGTCCGCACCACCTGAGCAGCCAGAGCCCATTCAGTCCAGCGTCTCCCGTGTCTCTAATGTTCCCCCAGTGCTGAAGCCCGTCCATCTGGCCGTGTCTTGACGCATGCTGTTCTGGAGTCACAACAACAAATTGTTAGGGCCATTGAAGAAATGAACAGTCACCTTAAAAATGTCACTGACGCACTCACAGAAATAAGCCATTCATTAAAAGAATTGGTCAAAAAATGAACTTTGTGTCTGAGTACCATTTATATTGTCGCAATTACACGTTGACGGGCCTGAATGGCTTGTTGATTGTGCTGCACATATACTGGTCCTGGGTCAGGGTCATCTGGCGGTGCCCCCACCTCACCAAGGGGTATGCCATGCCTGTGCGCGACATTGTGCAGCACTCCACAGGCCAGTATGATGCGGCAAACCTTGTCAGGGCGGTATAACAGCATCCCCCCGGTCCTGTCAAGGCAGCGCCACCGACATTTCAGCTGCCCAATCGCCCGCTCCACAACTAACCGAGTGCGGGAATGGGCATCATTGTATCTGCGCTCTCGGTCAGTTTGTGGGTTGGTGAGGGGGTTAACAGCCACGTCTTTAGTGGATAACCACTGTCTCCTGATGGGCAGTAATAATAATTACAGACACAAACATTTTACTTTTAGATAGAACCATACATTTAAATGCATAACTTACCAAGTAGCCACCCATCGCGCACCCTGCCAGCTTGGAGTCTCATCCCAACCATGCTGTTTGTAAGGATATATGAATCATGGGTTGACTCAGGCCACCTTGCCACAATATTTGTTAGGCGCATTTGTGCATCACATATAATCTGCACATTTATTGAATGGAAATGTTTCCGATTCACATATGCAAATTCGTCTTCAGATGGTGCCTTTATAGCAATATGTGTGCAGTCGATCGCTCCGATTACATTAGGAAAACCGGCTATCGCTGCAAATTGCGCTTTGATGTTTGGCTGGTCACCTGCATCGTATGGGAACGTTATATACCTGGTAGACAAGCGGATGATGCCGTCCCATACAGGTGGCATTGCACGGCTCAAACACGACTGGCTTATTCCTGAGCGGTCTGCCAGTTCTCTTTGGAAAGAACCGGTTGCTAGGAAACCAAGTGTAGTAAGCACCTGTAAAGGAACGGGTAATGCGTGGCTCCTCACTGTCTCTCTTTCCAAATTCGGACCCAACTCAGCGCAGAGCTCCAAGAGTATAGCCCTTGGAAATCTGAAACGGCTGATGAGCCAGTCATCGTCGTGGGCCAGAAAATCACCGTGGTACCTAAAACTCGTTCTCTCCGGATTTGTCCATTGAAAATGTCTTCTAATAAAGCAAAAGCTGCCATTGCTAGACGAGGTTGTATCAATTTTCACATCCTTTATATATGTTCTTACTTAATTGCATAATTAATAGAATATTCTAATAAGACTCGTGTGACAATAATATGGCAAATCATTTATCAATTACAAATTATAAGCAATATCTGGCAGGTGCGATAGAACAGTTCGTAGTGTAATGTTTGCCACTTCACTTTATTGCCTCTATGAGTCGCCAACGGACAAACATCACAAAAATGTACGTACGCCAGGCCTGAAGTTTACGTGGAAGAACGCACATTCTTACGTTAATTTCACTGTTAGTACATCTGACCGTGAACGTGAAAGCTGGCGTACGCCGTGTTTTCGTGCGTACGCAAGATTGATACATGAGGCCCCAGGTGAATCTAACTGAAAGCTATGATCCCTTATTGATGTCACTTGTTAAATCCACTTCAATCAGTATACACTACCGTTCAGCTTAGTGGGTAAGAGCGTTGTGCCAGTAACCGAAAGGTTGCTGGTTCTAATCCCCGAGCTGACTAGGTGAAAAATCTGTCGATGTGCCCTTGAGCAAGGCACTTAACCCTAATTGCTCCTGTAAGTTGCTCTGGTTAAGAGCGTCTGCTAAATGACTAAAATGTAATGTTCAAAAGTTTGGGGTCACTTAGAAATGTCCTTGAGCAATTTTTTGTCCAATCAAATTGGGGCCTCCCAGTGGCGCAGTGGTCTAAGGCACTGCATTGCAGTGCTAGCTGTGACACTAGAGATCCTGGTTAGAGTCCAGGCTCTGTTGCAGCCGGATGCGACCGGGAGACCCATGGGGCGACGCACAATTGGCCCAGCGTCGTCCCGTCCAGGGTAGCGGAGGGTTTGACCGGCAGGGATGTTCTTGTCCCGTTGCGCACTAGTGACTCCTGTGGCAGGCTGGGCGCAGTGCATGCTGACTCGGTCGCCAAGTGCGACACATTGGTGTAGCTGGCTTCCGGGTTAAGCGGACAAGCGAGCCTGGTTCGAGTCCAGGCTCTGTCGCAGCCGGCTGCGACCGGGAGACCCATGGGGCGACGCACAATTTGCCCAGCGGCGTCCCGTCCAGGGTAGGTTAGGGTTTGGCCGGCAGGGAGGTTCTGTCGTATCGGGTGAATGGTGGCAATTATTGCTGATGAACAAAGGAGTCCGCTCATACTGAACTTGGATCATAAGGTTTATTCATATCACAAGCTTCAGCATAAGTGACAGATGTCATGACATCCGGAGAACGGCGCCTCAGATTGGAATGGCCGTTCTGCCCTCTCTTGGTCTAACCCCTACTTATAAACAATGCAAAAAGATGGGTGGCTCCCTCTTCTGGCCAATCACCAGTCTCCCCTGGGGCGTCACCCCACAAACGCCACATTTGTCCTAACATAAACAACATTCCATTTCGTCAAGAAAAACATTTAACAAAGGCATAATCCCAATACACAACATTTCCCCCCTTCGAGACGAACTAAAAGTCTCGAAAACAAACAGAATAGGATTATGACAAGTGACAATTTATCTTATTGAGTATCTTTAACATTAAACCAAAAACATTCTTCTCTAGAGTGTAAATACCTTTCTATGAAATATGAATAACTGTTTATGAAGTGTGAATACATTACTATGAAATATGAACAAATCTTTATGGAGTGTAAGAGCGAAAAACTGTCCGGCAACCTTCGTTCCAAATCCATCCATCAATCAAGACAGTAAAATTCTCTCACGGTCCCTCTGCCCCAGGCAACCACCTCGGTACTCCAGATAAACTCATAAACAATGTAAATGCATTTGAAACTATGATGCAATTAAATACACATGTAAGCCCCTGCAAACAAAATCCTATCCAAAAAATATCCACTCTAAGGCTGGTCAACCCATTGGACCCTACAGTGGACCTCTCCCTGCCTAGACTCCCTGTCCCTAAGCATCACCGAAATAAACAAAAACATCTAAGATCCTCACATGTATTCAATAACATCAAATATCCTTCTACAAAAATTAATACGTAAGAGTATGACACAATTATGTATTACACATGCAAATATGTCTATATTTCATTGCAGACACTGGAATGTAGTCCACTACACTTCATCTCCCCGTAGTCTCGACTTCCAATGTATTGTTATCCACTGCTATTAGCCGCAGCTAGCGGTGTTTCACCCAGAACATTGGATTTTTTTCTGCGGGATTAATTTTAATCACTGGACATTGATCACCGGATATTCGGCCAGTCTGCACAGCGCGTTATCGACCCAGAACATATCAGTTTTTCCGCCGGAATCACTGAATCACTGGACCTTTAACTCCGGATTCATCGCTACCAGCTAGCTACCACCAGCCAGCTACAACAAAATGGACGCTGTGGTCTGGCTAATCATCCTGAGCGAGGCCCATCGCCCATCTCCCGGCTATCTACCTCTCTGTCAACCGGACGGGACCACCTAGTGTTGACACGGAGCCCCGCCGATCCTACACGACTGGTCTGCCGCCGAAATCGTCTGATGTGGTTACGACGTTAACCACGAAGATTCCATCCATCTGCTAGCCCTGGCCCGCTAGCACACGCTAGCCGTGGCCTCTTACTAGTGCTTCACCACCGGACCTTATGATAACTCAGCTATACAGCTGATATCTGCTGGACTGTTCCTTTTTACGGTACTACATCCTGTTTATGTTTAGCCTCAGCCCAAACATGGTTAGTTTATTGTTGTTTCGGTTATTTCTAATTGTACTATATCACTGTAGACCCCCAGCCTAGCTAAACCTGCCTTAGATAGCTCCTTTGCCCCTCCCCCATACACGCGGAGACCGACTCAATTGATGCCTCCAGCGATGCTATCTCTTTCATTGTTACCCAGCGCTTAGGTTTACCTCCACTTTACTCATATCCTTCCATATCCTTGTCTGTACATAATGCCCTGAATCTTTTCTATAACACCCGGAAATCTGCCCCCTTTATTCTATGTACCCAACGCACTAGAAGACCAGTTCTTAAAGCCTTTAGCCGTATCCTTATTCTAGTCCTCCTCTGTTCCTCTGGTGATGTAGAGGCTAACCCAGGCCCTGCAGCCCTCAGTATCACTCCTACTCCCCAGGCGCTATCATTTGATGACTTCTGTAATCGCAAAAGTCTTGGTTTCTTGCACATAAATATCAGAAGTCTACTTCCTAAGTTTGAGTTATTCACTGCGTTAGCACACTCTGCCAACCCTGATGTTCTAGCAGTGTCTGAATCCTGGCTCAGGAAGGCCACCAAAATTCTGAAATTTCCATCCCCAACTATAACATTTTCCGTCTAGATAGAACTGCCAAAGGGGGTGGAGTTGCAATCTACTGTAGAGACAGCCTGCAGAGCTCTATCATACTATCCAGGTCTGTGCCCAAACAGTTTGAGCTTCTACTTCTAAAAATCCACCTTTCCAGAAATAAGTCTCTCACTGTTGCCGCTTGCTACAGACCCCCCTCAGCCCCCAGCTGTGCCCTGGACACCATATGTGAATTGATTGCCCCCATTTATCCTCAGAGTTTGTACTGCTTGGTGACCTAAATTGGGATATGCTTAATACCCCAGCCATCCTACAATCCAAGCTAGATGCCCTCAACCTCACGCAAATTATCAACGAACCTACCAGGTACAACCCTAAATCCGTAAACATGGGTACCCTCATAGATATCATCCTGACTAACATACCCTCTAAATACACCTCAGCTGTCTTCAACCAGGATCTCAGCGATCACTGCCTTATTGCCTGCGTCCATAACGGGTCCGCGGTCAAACGACCACCCCTCATCACTGTCAAACGCTCCCTAAAACACTTTAGCGAGGAGGCCTTCCTAATTGACCTGGCCCAGGTATCCTGGATGGATATAGATCTCATTCCGTCAGTAGAGGATGCCTGGTTGTTCCTTAAAAGTAATTTCCTCTCAATCTTAAATAAACATACCCCATTCAAAAAATACAGAACTAAGAACCGATATAGCCCCTGGTTCTCCTCAGACTTGACTGCCCTTGACCAGCACAAAAACATCCTGTGGCGTACAGCATTAGCATCAAATAGCCCCCAGATATGCAACTTTTCAGGGAAGTTAGGAACCAATATACACAAGCAGTCAGGAAAGCAAAGGCTAACTTTTTTCAAACAGAAATTTGCATCCTGTAGCACTAACTCCAAAAAGTTTTGGGACACTGTAAAGTCCATGGAGAATAAGAGCACTTCCTCCCAGCTGCCCACTGCACTGAGGCTAGGAAACACTATCACCACCGATAAATCTACAATAATCGAGAATTTCAACAAGCATTTTGCTACAGCTGGCCATGCTTTCCATCTGGCTACCACTAACCCGGCCACCAACTCTGCACCCTCTGCTGCAACTTGCCCATGCCCCCCGCTTCTCCTTCACACAAATTCAGACAGCTGATGTTTTGAAAGCGCTGCAAAATCTGGACCCCTACAAATCAGCTGGGCTAGACAATCTGGACCCTTTCTTTCTAAAACTAGCCGCCGAAATTGTCGCTACCCCTATTACTAGTCTGTTCAACCTCTCTTTCATAACGTCTGAGATCCCCAGAGATTGGAAAGCTGCCGCGGTCATCCCCCCTCTTCAAAGGGGGTGACACTCTAGATCCAAATTGCTACAGACCTATATCCATCCTGCCCTGCCTTTCGAAAATATTCGAAAGCCAAGTTAACAAACAGATCATCGACCATTTCGAATACCACCGTACCTTCTCCGCTATGCAATCCGGTTTCCGAGCTGGTCACGGGTGCACTTCAGCCACGCTCAAGGTCCTAAACGATATTATAACCGCGATTGATAATAGACAGTACTGTGCAGCCGTCTTCATCGACCTGGCCAAGGCTTTCGACTCTGTCAACCACCGCATTCTTATTGGCAGACTAAATAGCCTTGGTTTCTCAAATGACTGCCTCGCCTGGTTCACCAACTACTTCTCAGATAGAGTTCAGTGTGTCAAATCGGAGGGCCTGTTGTCTGGACCTATGGCAGTCTCTATGGGGGTGCCACAGGGTTCAATTCTTGGGCCGACACTTTTCTCCGTGTATATCAATGATGTCGCTCTTGCTGCTGGTGACTCTCAGATCCACCTCTACGCAGACGACACCATTTTGTATACATCTGGCCCTTCATTGGACACTGTGTTAACAAACCTCCAAACGAGCTTCAATGCCATACAACAATCCTTCAGTAGCCTCCAACTGCTCTTAAACACTAGTAAAACTAAATGCATGCTTTTCAATCGAACGCTGCTGGCACCCGCCCACCCGACTAGAATCACCACTCTCGACGGGTCTGACCTAGAGTATGTGGACAACTACAAATACCTAGGTGTCTGGTTAGACTGTAAACTCAACTTCCAGACTCACATAAAGAATCTCCAATCCAAAGTTAAATCTAGAATCGGCTTCCTATTTCGCAACAAAGCCTCCTTCACTCATGCTGCCAAACATGCCCTCGTAAAACTGACTATCCTACCGATCCTTGACTTCGGCGATGTCATTTACAAAATAGCCTCCAACACTCTACTCAGCAAATTGGATGTAGTCTATCACAGTGCCATCCGTTTTGTCTCCAAAGCCCCATACACTACCCACCACTGTGACCTGTACGCTCTTGTTGGCTGGTCCTCACTACATGTTCATCGTCAAACCCACTGGCTCCAGGCCATCTATAAATCACTGCTAGGCAAATCCCCGCCTTATCTTAGCTCATTGGTCACCATAGCAGCACCCACCCGTAGTCTGCGCTCCAGCAGGTATATCTCACTGGTCATTCCCAAAGCCAACACCTCCTTTGGCCGCCATTCCTTCCAGTTCTCTGCTGCCAATGACTGGAACGAATTGCAAAAATCTCTGAAGCTGGAGACTCTTATCTCCCTCAATAACTTTAAGCATCAGTTGTCAGAGCAGCTTACCGATCACTGCACCTGTACACAGCCCATCTGAAATTAGCCCACCCAACTACCTCATCCCTATATTGTTATTTATTTTGCTCTTTTGCACCCCAGTATCTCTATTTGCACATAATCTCTTGCACATCTATCATTCCAGTGTTAATACTATTGTAATTATTCTGCACTATAGCCTATTTATTGCCTTACCTCCATAACTTGCTTCATTTGCACACACTGTATATATATTTTCTGTTGTATTTCTGACTTTATGTTTTTTACCCCATATGTAACTCTGTGTTGTTTTTTTATTGCACTACTTTGCTTTATCTTGGCCAGGTCGCAGTTGTAAATGAGAACCTGTTCTCAACTGGCTTACCTGGTTAAATAAAGGTGAAATAAATAAATAAAATTGTTGATGATGGAATGGGAATCTTTCCACACCCTCCTTGTTTCATCTCCTCCAGTCATATTGTCCTTTCACATTGTCCTTGTTTGAGTATTTCAATCTCCACATGTCCCCCAAATGCTTCTGGAAGAAAAGGAAAGACCAAACAGTATCTTTTGCAAAACAACACTTTCAAATTAAACATCAATATCAACTAAGAATATAAAAATGATATATAAATGATGCATGAATCACATTAATGATAGAATAATGAACTAGGATAATTATTCATTCATACACTTCCCCCCTTTGATTCATAAAATCATACCAAAATCACCCTAATGTTGCATTTTTTTTTTAAATGATCAAATAATCAAAAAGGATATTTATCATCCAGTCCCTCTTGTCCATCTTCATCCAGATCAGGAACAGTCAACAACGACATCTGAGTGTTGTCTCCAGGCATCACTCTCCAACCTATCTCAATATCATAGCTTTCTCAAAGGTCAGTAACAAATTACAAACATCACACACAGTGCTATCAAAGCTGCAACTAAAATCTGAACCATCACTGCCCCTACTGGCCTACCTGATCTTGCAACCAAGTCTTCGCTGACCATCCAGCTCCCTCAGATCTCCCAAATGCATCCCTTATATTCTTCAATGCATATATAACCCTAGTGATAATATCTGAACTATCTGGACTCAAAGTATACCTAATATTATCAATATGATCTTCCCAAATGTTACACCATACCATGGAAAAAGTCCCCCCTTCTCCCTTAGCTTTATCCTTCAATGATAGGCTTGAAGACTATGACATGTAGCCATGTCTTTTTCATCCTATTTCCAACCCTAGATTTATCTGTGTCCGGTGGTACCCCTCTTTTAATGGTAAAACCTCATATGGAAGCTTCAACGTTGACATGTAACAACATCCTGTCCATCAATAGGGTAAGAATATATACGCTTTATCACCACAAACCCTCTAAATATCTCTAAAATTCCCCATAGTCACATTGTCAGGCAAAAGCTAATCTTTCACCATCAAAGTCCTGCTCTTCTTACTAACTGGAACATAAAAAGTTACATTACATTTGTCATCTCTAACCTTATGTTCGTGCTTATCCAAAGTCATCATATAATCATCACAATCTGATATTCCCATAAACATACCCCTTATATCATATGTTTTATTAGAACAAAAACAACTTTTAACCCTCAAATGGTTTCATCTCCAATGCTCCAGGGTTCGCTGTTACCTGATTTTTCTTTACCATCCAACAAATGCACACAAGTTAATTCACTTAACCCAATACCACCTAACCCTAGGCTTAAACAAATGTTTTGACAACGACATTATTTTATCTGTTACTGACTGTTGTTGCTGATACAACAGTCATGACAAGGCATAATACTGACACACACTTGATAGAGGTCGAGCGACCGTCTCTAACATGTTTGGCTGGAATTCTCAACAGACATGGACCCTCAAAATTCCTCACTGATATTACAGAATGAATTAACCGCTGGAACCAAATATTCCTACCTTCCCATCTCTAATTTTCACAACAGAAGAATCAAACTACATGCATTTAGTTTCTCTCTTCCCTAACGAGCGGTACTGATCAGATACCTCTCCTTGTCTGTCATTAAAATCAAAGACCTCATCCTGTACTTCCATGATAGTCTCCTTCACTATTTCAGATGAATCTATATTATCTCTATTACTATCTGCTCTCCTATTTTAACCCTATTCGTACTATCATTGACAGCACTCTCCAATTCGTAACATAAACCCCTGAGTCCTTCTTGCTACCCCCTTTAATTTCAGAAAAGTTGTTGTCGGTGTCATACTTCCTACATTTGCTATTGCCATCGTATCATTAATCCCTTCCAAAGTTACCATTAAAGTAGTTGATCTAGTTGATGTATCAACCTTAATTATTTCTAGTAGGAAAGCTACCGATATCCTATGTGCATTATTTACTGTTGGAGTGACTACTGTAACATATTCTTCCTGACCTCCTTTGGTGACTGTGGAAACTTCAACAGACTTCAAATCTTCCATTATAAGCGTCACTTTACGAATTACATAGCCCTTTAACCAATAATTCTTATCCGGAACAAATGTTAATGCTTGCACTAGATAAGTACACATATATTCTCCCTGATCTTTCTCTGTAACATTACGCAAAATGAATGAACAGTCACTCATAACCCTCTTCCACGTCATATCGTTGTACAAACTATACCTCCTTTGACTAGGTGCAACAGCTTGCTTCTACTTCTGGTCCTGGTTGGGAGAATGCCAAGGGTGTGCAAAGCTGTCATCAAGGCAAGGGGTGGCTATTTGAAGAAACTCAAATATAAATATATTTGGATTTGTTTAACACTTTTTTGGTTACTACATGATTCCATATGTGTTATTTCATCGTTTTGATATCTTCACTATTATTCTACAATGTAGAAAATATGAAAAATAAAGAAAAACCCTGGAATGAGTAGATATTCTAAAGCTTTTGACAGGTAGTGTAAATCAATTGTTTTTACAGTATTACAGTCACCGTGTAGTCTAGCACAAACTTACCATTATCCTAGTATCATATGTACTCTTGAAGTCCTGCATTTCATTATTTGGGATAAAGCTTAAATTTAAAAAGGCAGTCCATAGAAGTCAACAGCCACACCAACAGTTGCCACAGTTGAGGCTGCTGAGGGGAGGACGGCTCATGTTAATGGCTTGAATGGAGTCAATGGAATGATATCAAACACATGGAAACCACATCTTTGATGTGTTTGATACCATTCCATTGATGCCATTCCAGTCATTATTATGAGCCGTCCACTGAGTTGCCATGACAAAATAAGAAACCTCAAAGTCCTAAAAAAACTTTTACAGCGATCATATGTTAATTAATAACCTAAATAGGCCAGAGACTGTGTAGCTGTCATTAAGTCAAAACTAAAACTTCATGGATAACACTTTCATAGGCAAACATAACTTTTTGTTAAGCAAATTCATCTGGTTTATTACAGTACGACTGTAGTAGAATACAGACATGCAGAGACATCCCAGGTGACCAGGGCTTACTTACTGTCTGGGGTAGAGGTGGAGATTGATTTTGTCTTGTGTTCTCATATACAGGTGATGGGTCCTCATATACTGGTTGTTGAGAGCCTATAAGAGATAGACAAATAGTAAAGGGTTGTATAGAGGATGCTATCTTGTCTGCATTTGTTTGCATAAGCATTATTACATTATTAAGCATTAGCAGAGGTGGGACAAAGTCATTGTTATGCAAGTCACAAGTAAGTCTCAAGTCTTTGCCCTCGAGTCCCGAGTCAAGTCGAGTCAAAGATGAGGCAAGTCCCAAGTCGAGTCAAAAGTCAAAGCCATCAAGTCTCAAGTCGAGTCCAAAGTCCTACATTTTAGTTTCGAGTCATTTCAAGTCCTCTTAGCAAGCCTTTGCAAGTCATTACAAGTCCTCGTAGCAAGTCTTCTCGAGTCATAAGGCGCAAGTCCAAGTCAAGTCACGAGTCATTGATGTTAAAGTCCAAGTCGAGTTGCAAGTCTTTGTACATTTTGTCGAGTCGAGTCTGAAGTCATCAAATTCATGACTCGAGTCTGACTCGAGTCCAAGTCACATGACTCGAGTCCACACCTCTGAGCATTAGTGGTTACATTATTAAGTCATAGTGGTACTATATCATGTCATTTGTCTGAATCCATTTAATTTATTTGTGGAAACTGTAAGTCGCTCTTGATAATAGTGTCTGCTAATTCACTAAACATACATGTAGAGTAAACAATGATTTTAAAACCATTATTGATTAGATATACCATTGCAACCTGTAAGATTGGAGATACAGTATGCTTACCTCCTTGATGCATTGGCTCAGCATTGGTTCTACATAAAACAAGAAATAAACATTGAAAGGTTGCTATTTAGACAATTATAAGAACAGAATATTACATGCTTTTGACAGTTTACAGTGCTTTTGAAATACAACCAGGCCCTCTTTGTGACCAGTTTTAATCTATGTGAAAACAGAGCCTACATTTGCTATTAACTGAAGTGATAGAAAATACACTTGTTTGACTGTGGTCCTCTGTAGCTCAGCTGGTAGAGCACGGCGCTTGTAACGCCAGGGTAGTGGGTTCGATCCCCGGGACCACCCATACACAAAAATGTATGCACGCATGACTGTAAGTCGCTTTGGATAAAAGCGTCTGCTAAGTGGCATATTATTATTATAACAATACTTCTTCTCCATAATTATCTCTCCATGTGGGAGGAACGTCCCCATCCTAACCCTAATAAGTATTTTTCCTCTAAAATTGGTGCTGGAGCTATTGGTTCCCTTATAATCAAATGCGATATATTTATGGCTTTAATAACTATCAATGTTGAAAGAGTTAAATTGCTTCTCACTGTTGTTTTACTGGACTGAAGTGTTAATGTCCTTGTTGTTACTTCATCCATTTTCCCCAAAGCTTTGAACTCTTTGCTTGTACTTCCTTCTATCACCACTAGTGTCACTTTTTCCCAACTCTCAGTCCTATCTCTAATCCCTGACTTTCAAACTTTTGATTATAAAAAATACACCAACAATTACCTTGATCTTCCTGCTGGGGATTGTAAATATAGATACTCAATCACCCTCAATCTTCTCTTATTATTCAGCAACACATACTTTCTCAATGCATCTGCTCCTAACAGATCTAAACTCCTACCATATCTTCCCACTAAACTCTAAAATGTCCTTCACCACTGTTCTCTCTCTTTTACTACTAACTTTGAAACTTAGCTTACTGTCTTAGAGTTCCTTCAACCTAATTCTCCTAACTTATTTTAATCTAATCTTTTCTCCTAACCTTTAAAAACCTTTTCCACTGATTTATTCACAAAATCCCTTTACCACCAATTTTTTGAATATGTGATTGGGAAAGTCCCCACATGCTTCTGACTTCTTTACACACAGACTTGGCAAACGACTAAACACCTTTTAGCCTAGCCTGAAATCCCTTGGTGTAAGAATGTAACCCAGAATAACAGTCACCCCTTTTAACTTTATTTTCCAGACAGATTGTCTAATAGGCAGTCTAATAGATTATCATCCTTCCTATGATATGATCTTTTTAAGCAAATATGATTCCCAAAAACCCTACTTTTTAAAATCCTCTACCAGACATCCGTTTAGTGTACATCCTATTGTACAGTTCAATTTACACCATGCATCTCTTCCCAACACTGCAATAACAGTATCTTCTAATATTAGTATGTCTATTTTAATTTCTCCATGATTTTTTATAGCATAGCTCAATTGGTTCCCTAAGAGTAATTAACTGTTTTACTACCTCAAATCCCTATCCTAATTAGTTAATTTTACATAGTGAGATGTTTAACCTCTTTTAGGCTCAACACAGATAAAAGCTTTTACACTATTCACTATCACTTCTCATAGTCCTCTGGTTTTACTTCAATTGTTGGATATTTTCTCTTCTTCTCTAATCGGTGCTATCAGCTGACACCCCCCCCTTCGTATCTTCTAGGCACTAACAGGTGATCTTGACTGGCCCCTGTTTCTTCCTTAAAAATGTTCTCTGTTGTTTCCTCCTGACTTGTTGCATTAACAGGTAAAGTGACCAACCTGTCCATAATTATAACAGTCCTCTGGAGATTGCTGGAAGTGTAGCTGAAATCTTCCTCCTCCTTCTAAGCCTTCTCGTCCTCTTCCTCTCCAATTCTGTCTGTCCAGAAACTGGCTGTGGATATGAAACACCTGGTACCCCCCTTGGCTGCTGGTACAATTGCATTTGATATTGTTCAGTTGAAGCTGTAACAGTGATTGTTGATTTGGTTCACTCTGATTCTTCATAACCAAAGCGTAGCTTCTCCACCAGTTGTATGATTGAGTTTTCTGAGAGTTTCTTGATCCTGTTCTTTCTTGCTGTTGACATATCAGGATTCTTCAAAAGCTTATATTCTAAGTTCTCTCCTCAAAATATCATCTTCCATCATCTTCTTACTATTGGCCTTTCCTTGACCTCAATGTATTATTCTTCTCCTCCAATTCTTGGGATTATTTTCTCAGCAGGTTTTCTCCTTGTCTCTTCAGCGTCTCGAGCTGTTCCTCTAGCTCTCTTACCTCTCCCAAAGTCCTCGCTTCCTCCAGGCCTGATAAGCATCGGTCTATATCTCCTTCTACTTCTTCTGTGCCAGTCCTTGTAGGACAAACTCCTTTTGAATACACAGCACCTTTAGTCTCCTCTTTATCGCTGTCTTCATCTGAACTCGAATCTCGTGTATCCTTCTTCCTTCAACTTCCATCAGAGATCAAATCTCTAGTATCCTTCTTTCCTCTCTTGCCAACTTCCTTCTGATCACAGAGTCATATCACCCATGATCTCTTCTCAATCACTCTGATCTTCATCTTCATCATCTTCTTCAAGTTCCATCTTCCTAACCTCACTCTTCTCTTTCAGACATCTCATTTTCTTCCTTCTGGAGTTCTGGATTCATCTTCATTGTTGTTTCTGCTTGTCCTCTATCTATTATTCATCTTCATCTCTGATGCAACAATCACCCTCCTGGATGATCCCTGGAAGCTGAGGATAAACATCCCTAAACTCTACTTCCTTCTCGTAAGGTGGGTGTCTTTTTGCTGAATCCGTATGTGAGAAAGGTATACTGACTTCTGCCATTAGTTTTCCTGTCGCCTTCTCTATACCGTTGTTTATCTTATTGCTGGAATCTTTTATCAGTTTTTGTTTGAGAATGAAGGGCAACTTTTGTTTCATTTGCCGGATAACCTAGCAATACTTTAGTTAAAGGGTTACTATTTTGTACTATATCAATCGGTGTACTGACTTTTATAGCCTTGCTGTCCTTTCTCCCCATTGTAACAACCCTTTTATATTCCTTTATCGTGAATGATTTTATTTTAGACTATATAGCCTATGGCTTCCCCCCTTTAATTATTAATATAAACCAAACAACCCCAAAAAAAAAAATAATAATAATAATAAAATCAACCAAAATATGAATATGAAAAAATTCCATTAAATTTTTTATCAAAAACCATTTCTAATTAAAATAAAAAATCAATTAAAAAATCAATTAAAAATTATGAATAATTAAAACCAATTCTTATTTATATATCCTCTCTTACCCATTTATCAATTAGTGGCTATCTTACCACAACCCATCAAATGCAAGTAGTCAACTTCAGACTACAATTCCCATAACCCATTGCTCTATAAGCACCTAATTATCTTAAATTTACAGAATAATGTCAGTCCTTGATTCCCAACACAACTCCAATCAACCCCAGTGATGCACATAGCCTCCAAAATGCAATTTTTAATGAATCAGTTTGCCAAGCCTATGTGAAATTGTCATAACATCAAAGAAGATTTTGTAACCAGACCAGTCTCAAACCCTTTTTGACTTGATCCTCTGTCGCGTCACGTGACGTGTACGTCAGTCACACGTTGGCCCCTCCTCTCTCTCTCCTTTGTTCCTCTCATATGACAAAAACAGAGACACAGAAAAAGATTTTAGTAGTTACTGCAATCACTGAGTTATCTCAACCATATTCAACATTCCTTCGTCCACCCATTATTCACTCTAAGACTAAACTCAGAACTAAATAAATTGCTCAAAAACATTTTTATTTTATTTTAATCCGTCATTTAATTTAATTCATTATACTCCGTCAACATATATTTAATGTATAAATTCACTACATCTCAACAAATAGTTTCATGTTCAAACAGCAGCCGCTTTAAAACTATAAGATTCGTGTTAAAATATCTCCTCTTTGTTCCCACGTCTGTGTCTCCCTGTCTCCCCCTGCAGCCCAGTCTAGTAAAATCCCACGCATGCGCGATACATTCAAAAATACTTTTTCACCGTGGAAGGGAGATTCTTAGATCTCTCCCCAACCCCAAATAGACGGTTAACAGTCCTGCTGTACCTCCGTTTCCCCCTCATAGTCAAACAACATTTAACAGCGCTCACAAAACATAGAACCTGAATTACACAGACAAACATAATTTAAGAGGCTTTATCCCATCGCAGTGGACCTCTACGGTCACATGTTAACATGCAGCATATTAGCATTTAGCATTAGCATTTAGCCTTAGCCTGTATGCACCATGTAGCATAAAAACAATGTACCCGACATCGCGTCTTTAATTACTTTTTCCTTTGTCCTAACTTTAGGCTGCCGTGAGTTCTGGATATTTTATGAGCGGTCCCCCCCAAGCAGATATCCCGTCGGACAGAAGATGGGCAAGCAACCCCCACTAAATCTACAACCAAACTCCAGTCCAAGACTGACCTGACAAAACATAGCGCGTTACCAGGATTTTATGGCCCACCATAGGGGTCGCCTCGTTGAGGGCTTATCAAATCCTGCAATGTCCTAACTTGTATACATACAGTGGGGAAAAAAAGTATTTAGTCAGCCACCAATTGTGCAAGTTCTCCCACTTAAAAAGATGAGAGAGGCCTGTAATTTTCATCATAGGTACATGTCAACTATGACAGACAAATTGAGATATTTTTTCCAGAAAATCACATTGTAGGATTTTTAATGAATTTATTTGCAAATGATGGTGGAAAATAAGTATTTGGTCACCTACTAACAAGCAAGATTTCTGGCTCTCACAGACCTGTAACTTCTTTTTTAAGAGGCTCCTCTGTCCTCCAATCGTTACCTGTATTAATGGCACCTGTTTGAACTTGTTATCAGTGTAAAAGACACCTGTCCACAACCTCAAACAGTCACACTCCAAACTCCACTATGGCCAAGACCAAAGAGCTGTCAAAGGACACCAGAAACAAAATTGTAGACCTGCACCAGGCTGGGAAGACTGAATCTGCAATAGGTAAGCAGCTTGGTTTGAAGAAATCAACTGTGGGAGCAATTATTAGGAAATGGAAGACATACAAGACCACTGATAATCTCCCTCGATCTGGGGCTCCACGCAAGATCTCACCCCGTGGGGTCAAAATGATCACAAGAACGGTGAGCAAAAATCCCAGAACCACACGGGGGGACCTAGTGAATGACCTGCAGAGAGCTGGGACCAAAGTAACAAATCCTACCATCAGTAACACACTACGCCGCCAGGGACTCAAATAATGCAGTGCCAGACGTGTCCCCCTGCTTAAGCCAGTACATGTCCAGGCCCGTCTGAAGTTTGCTAGAGTGCATTTGGATGATCCAAAAGAGGATTGGGAGAATGTCATATGGTCAGATGAAACCAAAATATTACTATAAAAAAAAAAAACGGTAAAAACTCAACTCGTCGTGTTTGGAGGACAAAGAATGCTGAGTTGCATCCAAAGAACACCATACCTACTGTGAAGCATGGGGGTGGAGACATCATGCTTTGGGGCTGTTTTTCTGCAAAGGGACAAGGACGACTGATCCGTGTAAAGGAAAGAATGAATGGGGCCATGTATCGTGAGATTTTGAGTGAAAACCTCCTCCCATCAGCAAGGGCATTGAAGATGAAACGTGCCTGGGTCTTTCAGCATGACAATGATCCCAAACACACCGCCCGGGCAACGAAGGAGTGGCTTCGTAAGAAGCATTTCAAGGTCCTGGAGTGGCCTAGCCAGTCTCCAGATCTCAACCCCATAGAAAATCTTTGGAGGGAGTTGAAAATCCGTGTTGCCCAGCGACAGCCCCAAAACATCACTGCTCTAGAGGAGATCTGCATGGAGGAATGGGCCATAATACCAGCAACAGTGTGTGAAAACCTTGTGAAGACTTACAGAAAACGTTTGACCTGTGTCATTGCCAACAAAGGGTATATAACAAAGTATTGAGAAACTTTCGTTATTGACCACATACTTATTTTCCACCATAATTTGCAAATAAATTCATTAAAAATCCTACAATGTGATTTTCTGGATTTTTTTTCCTCATTTTGTCTGTCATAGTTGACGTGTACCTATGATGAAAATTACAGGCCTCTCTCATCTTTTTAAGTGGGAGAACTTGCACAATTGGTGGCTGACTAAATACTTTTTTCCCCCACTGTATCTTGGCCCCGATTGTTCTTGACTTACTATTCAAGCAACACATCTCTATAAACAATCCATAAGCTCTACCCACTTTTGCGCTGTTTTACATTTTTTATAATGATTAGCCAGATTCCAGTTATCAGCAATAACGCCACACGAGGCACGGTCGTATGGTACATTTCTCCAGTGTACACAAGCAGTATCCAACCTAACAAGCTCCAAAGCGGTAAGAAAAACTCACCCTTGTCTGGCCATGGCTTCAAAGCGAGTTAGCCTGGCGGCTGAATGAAACAGAGGAGAGGTGCAGACCAGCCCCACGTTGGGCGCCATTTGTCGTATCGGGTGAATGGTGGCAATTATTGCTGATGAACAAAGGAGTCCGCTCATACTGAACTTGGATCATAAGGTTTATTCATATCACAAGCTTCAGCATAAGTGACAGATGTCATGACATCCGGAGAACGGCGCCTCAGATTGGAATGGCCGTTCTGCCCTCTCTTGGTCTAACCCCTACTTATAAACAATGCAAAAAGATGGGTGGCTCCCTCTTCTGGCCAATCACCAGTCTCCCCTGGGGCGTCACCCCACAAACGCCACATTTGTCCTAACATAAACAACATTCCATTTCTTCAAGAAAAACATTTAACAAAGGCATAATCCCAATACACGACAGTTCTCTCCCATGTCCGTACGGGAGTTGCAGCGATGGGACAAGACTGTAACTACCAAATGGATACCTTCTAGGCAGAGTTGCAAAGAAAAAGCCATATCTCAGACTTGCCAATAAAAATAAAAGATTAAGATGGGCAAAAGAACACAGACACTGGACTTTGCAACTCTACCTAGAAGGTCAGCATCCCGGAGTCGCCTCTTCACTGTTGACGTTGAGACTGGTGTTTTGCGGGTACTATTTAATGAAGCTGCCAGTTGAGGACCTGTGAGGCGTCTGTGTCTCAAACTAGACACTCTAATGTATTTGTCCTCTTGCTCTGTTGTGCACCGGGGCCTCCCACTCCTCTTTCTATTCTGGTTAGAGCCAGTGTGCACTGTTCTGTGAAACAGGTTAAAGAAGGATTTAAATGGGGTATGGTAGTAGGTGCCAGGCGGACTGGTTTGTGTCAAGAACTGCGACGCTGATGGGGTTTTCACGCTCAACAGTTTCCCATGTATATCAAAAAGGAATAAGTTAGTCCTAAATATTTCAAAAACTAAAAGCATTGTATTTGGGACAAATCTTTCACTAGTTTTGTCACACCTGGACTACTGTTCAGTCGTGTGGTCAGGTACAACTGGCTCAGAACAGGGCAGCACGGCTGGCCCTCAAATGTACATGGAGAGCTAACATTAATAATATGTATGTAAATCTCTCATGGCTCAGTGGAGGAGAGATTGACTTCATCACTACTTCTTTTCGCAAGAACTACTATCACACAGCTCGGACACCCATGCATACCCCACAAGAAATACCACCAAAGGTCTCTTCAAAATCCCCAAGTCAAGAACAGACTATGGGGTGCGCGCAGTTCTACATAGAGCCATTGCTACACTGAACTCTATTCCACATCAGGTAACTGATGCAAGCAGTAGAATCAGATTTAAAAAACAGATAAAAATACACCTTATGGAACAGCTGGGACTGTGAAGAGACACACACACAGGTGGAGATACACATACACATGATAAGACATGCAGTCTACACACACGTATACATGGATTTTGTATTGTAGATATGTGATAGTTGAGTAGTGGCCTGAGGGAACACACTTAATGTGTTGTGAAAAGTGTCATATGAAATGTAATGTCTTGTAATATTTTAAATTGTATATAACTGCCTTAATGTTACTGGATCCTTAATAAATACAAATATAAATATCAAGAATGGTCCACCATGTACTTGGAGCTACCTCTGCAAATAGCACTGCTGGGTGACTTGATAAGTCATAGTCAATCGATCAATAATATAATAATACTCTTAGCAAAGGTGTTTATCTTTCATTTACAATATGTAGAAACTATGAGAATAGAAAGGTTCAGAACTTTTGTGAAACATCACAGCACAGTGGAAAAATATATGGCAGTTAGAAATCAAAACTGGATGGTCTTCAGTGATAGATGGGAGAGGTTGAGGGTAGCTGAAGGCTGGGACAAAAACAAACAAAAGATAACTAATGTAAAATATACTGTCCGTGAAATGTATGTAGTATGTATAAGCTGGAAGTGGAAGCCTAAGTATTGCTGCCCATTAGTTTACTCCAATTAGTGGAGGGGCGGTAGGGTTAGGGGAAAATAATGAAGAAGGAAAATATATTAAAATATATATATTTAAAATGATATATATATTTACAAAAATAATATATATATATGGGGGATTGGAAATTATACAGACAATTACATTGATAGAAGCCACAATCTATCTGCAATATTAAAGCTGATCTACCCCCTAAAAAATAAGAATGGTCCACCACCCAAAGGACATCCAGCCAACTTGACACAATTGTGGGAAGCATTGGAGTCAACATGGACCAGCATCCCTGTGGAACACTTTCGACACCTTGTAGAGTTGTTAGAAACTGCTGAGACAAACATTCCAGGAGGGAGGGTACTTTGAAACTGGTTACTGTGGAAAAGTATAGGCCGCCTAAAGGTGGGCGGAGCAAAGTTCCTTTGTGTGAAGGGGTATTAAAAGGCTGTGTGTGGGTTTTGGCGGGAGAGCTCTCAATGAATAAACATACAGATCATTCTTGCTGGTTGTGGACCTTGAATTATTCATGATTAAAACCAGAGCCTTACAACTGCTGGTAATGATTCAAGCTTAGGTTTAATTAGAGATAGAAATTCTCGTGACAAATGGTCCTTCGAGCCGGATCTCAAAATACGTCTTTGTCGTTCCGGGGACACCGAAAACCGTGCACGGGCAGAAGATAGCATCCGTACAGGAAAGACCTGGCCTTTGGTAAGGTTTATAGACAGGCCGGTGATTAAACTTATGAACGACAAAGACGTTGATGAGATCTGAAAAAGCATTTAAATCCCAGCTGCAAGGACGAGGTCAGTAATTTTTATTCATTGGATTTTGGGGGGATTGATGTCTGAGAGCTGCAATATAAATGTTTTCTGCTGTAGTGAGGGTATTGATCCGCCGATAATCCGAAAGGGATTCATCCGGTACACCGTTTTTAGACATTTATTTAGAGAAAACCATGCGCCAGTATTCTGAATAAATTGAAAACGGCACCGGGTGTGAGATCCGTTGAGAAAGTGGGTCCGAAATGATTCATGGTAGTTGAGGCCATTACCAATAGAAACTATAAGGGGGGTACTTGGTACTATAGACTCTCTAATGTGTAAGAGGAATAATTCTGAAGGTATGAGAGTTTCTAGAATTATCGATATTAAATCGTAGAGGGTAAGTCCCTGCACGAATTAGATTTTCTAGAAATATCAATAAGACTCAGTAGAAAGAAGAACTCTTTAATGTATGAGATAGTTATGGGGGTATCCTGATTTGAGAAAAAGATCACGTGTTGTAGGGGTATCCTAGTTTGAGAAAAAGGTCACGTGTATGGGGTTGATAAGATGATGTCAATATATTGTATTTCGGTAAATTTAGGGAATTATGGTAAAGATAACCATAGGTAAAGGTCAAATGTTGAATTTGTGCACTAATATTGAGTGTGTGTTGGGAGATGTGTGAATGTGATATGAAAGTCGTGGGGATTAATTAATCTGGAGTTTGGAGAATAATCGGTGGATATAATGATATCTTGGGGTTTGTAGAAAACTGCTTGTCAGAAAATAGTGTGAGATTCTGGGGGGATTTTATGACCTGAGGGGGAAGGGTCGAGATAGCTCATGTTGGTCCGATTGGAACTAGATTAACTTGTGGCAATAAAGAATCATTAGAAATACGAATGGGTTAGTTGATATAGATATATAAAAAAATTGTGAAATTGATTATTAAAGAGTGGATAAAAGTGGAATAATTATAATAACTATCCATCACTTCAGAGCAAGATAGTAAAGGAGGTCCCGGAGTTGACAGGGGGATGGTAGGGGTTCGAGGGGCGTCTGGACGCAGACAGCTCGAATCCATGGTAAAACTGATGCACAAGGTGTGTAAAGGGAGAGGAGAAAGGGAAAAGTGAGAGGGGCTAGAAACTACTAGAGTGTGACTCTCTGAAGCTCAGAAGAGAGAGGAAGTTATACAGAAGTACCAGCAATTGAAGATAGCCTTCTTAAGTGGAATGAGGCCTGAAATTTCTAAAACAATAAAAAATACCCTGATTGGCTGGGGCACGGCAACACTCACCGAGGTGAAACGCTATGCTGTTCATCATTAACAGAACAGGAGAGACCGAAATAAAAAGAAGGAAGTGAAAGGAACTGAATATTTAATGGCCACATTGGGAGAGATTGCCGAGAAGAGAGAGGGGGGTTACCAAGTGAGGAGGCAGTATAGGGAAGGAAATGAGAGAAGGTGTTACAACTGTAATAAAACCGAGCATTTTGCAAGAATGTGTGAGGCCCCGTGTAGATACTGTATTTTTTGTTTTATATAGAACCAATGCTGAGCCAATGCATCAAGGAGGTGAGCAGACTGTATCTCCAATCTACAGGTCATTATGGGAAATCTAATGAATCATGTTTTTTAAATGTTTATTTTCTAAACATTTACATTTGAATTTTAGTCAATTAGCAGACACTATTATCCAGATCTACTAACAGTTTCCACAAAAAATGTAAATGGATTCAGACAAATGACATGATATAGTACAACACCACTATGTCTTAATAATGTAACCACTAATGCTTAATACTGTAATAATGCTTATGCAGAAAAATGCAGACAAGATATCAGCATTTATACAACCCCTCTATTTGTGTATCTCTTACAGGCTCTCAACAGCCTGTATATGAGAACCTATCACCTGTACATGAAAACCCATCACCTGTGTATAAGAACCCATCACTTGTATATGAGAAGACATCACCTGTGTATGAGAACCCATCAACTGTGTATTAGAACCCATCACCTGTGTATGAGAACCCATCTCCTGTATATGAGAACCCATCAATCTCCACCTCTACCCCTGACAGTAAGTATGACCAGTTCACCTTTGATGTGTCTGTGGACATTTGTATTCTACTACAGTCTTACTGTAAAAAACAAGATTACTTTGCTTAACAGGATGTACATGTTATGATGAGTTTATCTGGCATCAAATAATTCAGTATGCAAGAAGATAGGTAAACACTTAGATGGAGAGTTGATACAATGTATTTAATATACGGTACCAGATTCAGCATAATGAATGGCACGTGAGTTGCCCCTCGTTATCTGAATGAAAGGCATACAAAATATCTCAGTTTATATACTGCTTTGCAAGCGAATTCTATCCAACAGTTGCCAACCATTATTGAGTGTCACTCCTCACCACAATAGTATCACCCTATATGGTATCGTGTTGCTAGTCAGGATATTCCATCATGTACTCCTTCTAAGATTAGCACCAGTGGCCCCCCAGCTATCTTGGCACGCATACCTTCTGGCACCCACCAGTGACAGAAATAAATACATGGAATGTCCTCATCCTCAAAATCCTATGCAGCTCACAATATCAAACATTAACAAATCCTGTATAAAAGACGTAATATCAGTACAGTGTGAAAAAATACAGTTTGCAAAGACTGTTTGCCTATGATAGTGTAATCCAGGAAGTTTGACTTTTGACTGAATGACAGCTATTCAGTCTTTGGAATATTGACCTTATTCATTAACATATGATCGCTTTAAACGTTTGTTTAGGACACTGAGGTTTTATATTTTGTCATGGCAACTGTTAATGTGACTGTTCCTTCTATGTAATGCCTTTTTTAATTGAAGCTTTTATCCCAAATTATGAAATGCAGGATTTAGAGTAACTATGATACTAAGATAATGGTAAGCTTGCGTTGGATATACCATATGGCAGCACCATTTGATTGAAATGCTGTCCAAAAATGTATGTGTTGTTTGTAAAGTCTTTATGTTGTGTCACTGCTGATAAATGGAAGTTAATGTTGCTTTCTTTTCTCCTTCACCTTCAATGGAACAGTAAGAGAAGTCAATGGAAAATACCTTCATTCAACCATCATTCTCCACTGTGTTACATCATCAACACATAGAAAACCTGCATGATAACATCCAGTGTGGATCTGTAATATAATGTACATAATAAATAAATATATATCTTATGTTTGATAATCTGCTTTATTGTGTACTTTATTCATATTGAAAACCAGAACCTTGTTAATGAAAGTAGATAACAACAATACAGTAACTGATCAAAGCATGTGGAGGATGTAATGTTAACAATATAATATAAATAGTCAAGTATTTATGGAACACTCTATTGTGAAGTGTGGAGCCAAAAAGGCAAAGACGCTTGAGTATTTTATTGCTTTACATTATTTAAAAACATAATTAATAATAAAGATTGCCATCTTTAGCACCATCAACTTTGCTGTCCTTTGTGTTAAATGGGATGTTGATATCAGTTAATTCATTCATACAAAACTGGGTGTTGGTTCTAAGTGAAACTACAGTAATGTCAGTGTTAGAGAAGGAGTATACAGTGCATTCGGAAAGTATTCAGACCCCTTGACTTTTTCCACATTTTGTTACGTTATAGCCTTATTCTAAAATTGATTAAATCGTTTTTTCCCCTCATCAATCTACACACAATACCCCATAATGACAAAGCAAAAACAGGTTTTTATAAATTTTTGCACATTTATAAAAAATTGAAAAATGAAAAATCACATTTACATAAGTATTCAGACCTTTTACTCAGTACTTTATTGAAACACCTTTGGCAGCGATTACAGCCTAGAGTCTTCTTGGGTATGACGTGACAAGCTTGGCGAACCTGTATTTGGGGTGTTTCTCACATTGTTCTCTGCAGATCCTCTCAAGCTCTGTCAGGTTGGATGGGGAGCGTCGCTGCACAGCTATTTTCAGGTCTCTCCAGAGATGTTAGATCGGGTTCAAGTTCAGGCTCTGGCTGGGCCACTCAAGGACATTCAGAGACTTGTCCCAAAGCCACTCCTGCGTTGTCTTGCCTGTGTGCTTAGGGTTGTTGTCCTGGAGCAGGTTTGATTGGTGGGGACCAAAGTCCACTAAGTTTATCAGTCAAAGCCTGCAAAGCAAGAGAGGGCAACATTGTTTCCAGGCTCAGTAAAGGGAAAACCCCACACAGCTTCCTTATTAGTTTTAGTTGAGGTGGAGTGTAGTATGGTCATTTGTTCCTTCATGCAACGATGTAACTCAATATTTCTTCCTCATATCAAGTTTTGGTGTTACTGTAGACCGCTTTTATTGCAGCCCTATCTTCAACAATACTTATTTGTAGAGACAAAACTACAGTCTGAATCACAGCTGCAGTCGTCTTTCTTACCATGGCAATACTCTCAGGTGAGACCTTATCTGCTGCTCTCAATAAAATACAGCCACACATAGGTTCATTAAAAGCACCAACATGAGGTCAATTTTGACACCAAGGGGTAAAAAATTTCAATTTCTAAACCCTTTTTGGATCCTTCGAAAATTTTAGGACCATGATTTCTGTGTTAATGTAATAAATTCTACTCCGCTCCCATGACAGTAGGAATTGTTCTTCAATCAATAGCAGGTTATTTGTCAATAGTCATAGACGTAGTTTCAATTATGTTAATATCCATCTCTAAGGCCATTCACATTTAATTACATGTTTAACTGCTTACAAGGTAAAGAAATCAATTTCATTTTGTAATTTGTGTGAACTATCCCTTTAAGGTGGTGACACGTCTTCTCATTAGTCCTTCTTAATATTTGCTTGCACAAAATATAGTTATTCTACTGGGCACAGTGGCTTCTACAGTGACTTCCAAAATTTTCTTGGTAAAATAATTATTCTGTAACTATAAAAACCCATTTGAAAACTTTCCGCTACAATCTTTGTCTGCAGAATAATGTGTTTGTTTTGGAGACATGATAATCGAGCCCTGTTGTTGTTTCCTCAGAATATTGTGCTGGTCTAGGAGTGCTTCCACCTGGACCCGTGAATGGAACATTGGGAGGAAATGTGATTTTCAAAACTACCATCAATCCAACCACACTTACTGCATTTGCCTGGACCTTTGGTGATCCCCCTGTTTCCATTGTTGACTTTCTCATCTCTGACGGTCCTTTGACCGGAGAGGGATATGTTGGTAGGATCAGTCTGGACAATAGCACTGGATCTCTGGAGCTCAGGAAACTGACCCTGAATGACAGTGGAACATACAGAGTGAGCCTAAGAAAGGCTGGTGTTGTTCAGTTGGGATCTACGTCACTGAATGTTTATTGTGAGTTCCAAATGTTGCAGGGTAAGCTATGTACATAAAGTTACGTTCACTAACGTTACGTTCACGCAGGGCGATATTTTGAGAACAATTATCACAATGCGTGGGTAACTGCACCGTCAGTGTTTCTTTGCTCAAATGTCAAACTAGTTAAGACGATCTAAGCAAGGCTGGCTGAGATAGCGTATGAAAACAACCGCTCACTCATTTAGGTCAACTACCAATTCAGGGTCAACACTTGGCGTTTGAAATGGTTTTGAGCATTATTGCAACATAGGCTGAACACAATATTCTATAATTTTATAATTTACCTTTTGAAATGGTATGTTCTAGTTTTTCCCATTTCATGAGAGGATTGTTGTTAGGTTGTACCTAGGTTATCTACTTTTGAACGTAGGCTTCTACTTTGAGAATACATTTTTATTCACTTTTTTAAATGTCCAGGCATTTCTGGCAATGAAACATTGAATGTGACAGGTTAAAGTACCTTAAAATAATGTTGCAATTTACTATCAATTGGTAAACCTAAACTCTTTTGCAATAGGGTGGTACAGTAAGAGGAGGTATTTCATTAGCTGGCTTGATATCACTGGTCAGGTGGGGGCTGTTGTGAGCAAGGTATTGTATTGGACGAATGGACAGGGGCGTTAACCCGGGTCACTGGCAGGATAGGAAAACACCCTACACATTGTGCCAATAGGGTTTCCCCAGTGGGAAATGTAATGTGGCTTATTAGCAAAGATCACTACAGTCCCTTATCTTCCAATCTGGCAGACAATGACAGACAAGAGACATCTCATGCCGGATTCATTACGTGTCTATAATGCTCATAATGTATGCAGTGTGCCAACAATGTGGACCCTGCTACCTCATGTGCTGTAGAGTGGAAAGAGTCAGTAGACCAAAGCGCGAGCCAGGTACCTGGTTGGGGTAATTACTAGCATGCCTAAAGATGACAATGCCTTAACCTAACTTTACCCTAACCCTAACCTTAACCACTTGCTAGCATGCTTAAACTAAATATGTACAAAAACACATTATGTGCAAATACACAGTGAGTCTGCAAGGAACCGTTTAACTGTGCTCGAAACAGTATTATTATGTGTCTGTGCTTTTGTATTGAGCAACAGTGCAGTGTTTTGTAAATAAAACCCATGGTGTTCTGGGTAATCTTAGAACGGAGTGGATGTGGATCCAAATTCCCTGGAACCCTCTTCTGACAGCTAAAAGTCTGTGGCTTCTACGCATGTGTGTGATTCTCTACTTTATGCACAGTCTCTGTTCTACTCATTCAGCTGCCCAGAAAACAGGCTACTCATGGCAAATGTCAGAGATTAATGGAGAATGGTGCCCATTTAATAAAGTTTGATCAAAGTGGAATCGTTGTCTGCAAGATCACGTAATTATATTATTCTACATAACAGAACTGAATATATACTGAACCAAAATATAAACGCAACATGTAAAGTGTTGGTCTCATGTTTCATGAGCTGAAATAAATAACTGCTAGGCAAATCCCCGTCTTACCTTAGCTCGCTGGTCACCATAGCAACACCCACCCGTGGTCTGCGCTCCAGCAGGTATATCTCACTGGTCATCCCCAAAGCCAACACCTCCTTTGGCCGCCATTCCTTCCAGTTCTCTGCTGCCAATGACTGGAACGAACTGCAAAAATCTCTGAAGCTGGAGACTCTTATCTCCCTCACTAACTTTAAGCGTCAGTTGTCAGAGCAGCTTACCGATCACTGCACCTGTACACAGCCATTCTGAAATTAGCCCACCCAACTACCTCATCCCCATATTGTTATTTATTTTGCTAATTTGCACCCCAGTATCTCTATTTGCACATCATCTTTTGCACATCTATCATTCCAGTGTTAATACGAAATTGTAACTATTTTGCACTATGGCCTATTTATTGCCTTACCTCCATAACTTACTACATTCGCACACACTGTATATATATTTTCTGTTTGTATTTTTGACTTTATGTTTTGTTTACCCCATATGTAACTCTGTGTTGTTGTTTTTATCGCACTGCTTTGCTTTATCTTGGCCAGGTCGCAGTTGTAAATGAGAACTTGTTCTCAACTTGCTTACCTGGTTAAATAAAGGTGAAATATATAAATATTTTTTTTAAATAAAAGCTAATTTCTCTCAAATGTTGTGCACAAATTTGTTTACATCCCTGTTAGTGAGCATTTCTCCTTTGCCAAGATAATCCATCCACCTGACAGATGTGGCATACCTTAGACAGTTCGATCTGCTGAGGAGATATTTGCGGGTCCCTCTAGCTCAGCGCGCCAAGTAGCTGTCTGCTTTTGTCACTACTGATGGTTTGTTTTCCTACCTTTGTCTCCGGTTGGGCTTTTGAAAAGACAAATACCATTTTGGTCTCTGCACTGGTGCTAGCTGCTCCGGATTTCCGTCGTCCATTTGCTTTGTACACCGATGCCAGCGACAACAATGTTGAGCGCCCTGTGGGGTACTTCTCAAAGAAATTGGCCTCATATCAAAAACACTACTCGACTATCGAGAAGGAGACGCTCGCATTGGTACTGGCTCTTCAGCACTTGGAGGTTTATGTATTGGTCTCTACACCTCTGGTGGTCTATACCGATCATAATTCTCTCATTTCCTGCAAAAGACGAGCTCCACGTATCGCCGACTCCTTCGCTGGAATCTCATATTGAAGGAGTTTCCCCTTGAAATCAGAAATGTCAGTGGTAAGGACTACTTGGTTGCTGATTGTCTTCTAAGGGTAGGCAGTCAATAAGTTTTGTGTTTTGCGTTTAGCCAGTGTGTAGACCTGGCACACATTTTATTTTGAATGCACGTTTTGCCGTTTTGGAGAGGAGTTTTGTTTTGGTTGGGTTCTTTCCAAGGGGACGAGAGTTATAGAAACGTATGCGATTGTACTTTTTTTTTTACTTTTTACTTTTTTGATTGTGAAGAAATATATATATATACAGTTTAAAGGGTGGCTGTTTTGTCTTGTATTTCATTGTTGACAGCCAGTAGACACCATGTTTATATTGGAGAAGGTGATGCATTTAAGTAGTGACGCATTTAAGTTTGATCATGTTTTGATATGGAAGTTGTTTTCTGTTGGTTGTGACCACCTTTAGTTTACACTTTTAGTTGGCGCGCACTATTTGATAAAAAACTAAATATCCTTTATCTGATATTCACGTTTTTTGTTTTGCTCCACTTTTTGGTTTGCTTCCGGTCATTGAATTTGGTGTGGGTTTTTATTTTGTTTGCCTCTTCTTGGTCAGATTTAGTGGGCGCTCATGGTGGGTGTCTTTTAGGTCCCAGTTGTTGTTGCTAGTCAACTTTCAGTGGACACCCCCATGAGTGTCTATCAGAACTCCTCCTAGAACCCCATCGGTCACGTTTTGGTCATTGTCAGTGACTCTTTGTTAGTTCCCCCTTCTGTGTAAGCAACATTTTTGGTTTTCTTGCTGGGAAACCTAACATTATCTAAAGTTTTGGCATCTTCCATAAGAGACATGCATGTTTCTACATTGTTATGGACACTGAGCACGCTTTGGTAGGTAGAATGCTGGCATGCGCCGGCTGCGGTACAGCAAAGCCAAGTCAGCCTGTGCTCATGGTTCTCACAGGGGAAGTCAAATGATATGATGCAATGACTTTGCTCATGACGCACGTCACAAATGGCATGTAACACCCTGAGCGCATCGGACACAAAATACCAATACAAATGTAACAGCACAACAAAATAAACACATTTTTAAATTTGTCTTTCAAGGGTGCCTGTTCATTATAGGGTAGACACTTGTGGTTTTGCTGAACCAATCAAAGCAGTGAAGCATGTAGTGAAGCAAGATTTTAGTTGTCAAAGCCATTTATCTTGGGGCGACGGGGGGAGCAGGTTTGCAAAATGCAATCGTATTACGCAAATATAGCCTTTACAAAATGGTTGTATGTGTGTATACACACACACACACAGAGAACAAAAATATAAATGCAACATGTAAAGTGTTGGTCCCATGTTTCATGAGCTGAAATAAAAGATCCCAGAAATGTTCCATACACACTGTAACGTAGGAGCAGGGAGTCAGGGAGCAAGTGCAGTGTGAGTTTAATGATAACATGGAACTAAAACAAGAGACGATTCTACCTGATAATGAATCCACCTGAAAGGTGTGGCATATCAAGAAGCTCATTAAACATCTTCGACTCTTTGTTAGTTCCCCCTTCTGTGTGAGCAAAATTTTTGGTTTTCTTGCTGGGAAACCTAACATTATCTAAAGTTTTGGCATCTTCCATAAGAAACAGCATGATCATTACACAGGTGCAACTTGTGCTGGGGGCAATAAAAGGCCACTCTAAAATGTGCAGTTTTGTCACACAACACAATGCCACGGATGTCTCAAGTTTTGAGGGAGTGTGCAATTGGCATGCTGATTGTAGGAATATCCACCAGAGCTGTGGCCTGAGAATTGAATCTTCATTACTTTACCATAAGCTGCCTCCAACGTCATTTTAGAGAATTTGGCAGTAAATCCAACCGGCCTCACAACCGCATACCGTGTTTAGCAATGCCAGCCCAGGACCTCCACATACGGCTTCTTCACCTGCGGGATTGTCTGAGACCAACCACCCGGACAGCTGATGAAACTGTGGGTTTGCACAACTGAAGAAACTGTCAGAAACCGTCTCAGGGGATCTCATCTGCATGCTCGTCATCTTCACGATGGTCTTGACCTGACTGCAGTTCGGTGTCGTAACCGACTTCAGTGGGCAAATGCTCATCTTCGATGGCCAGCTGGCACACTGGAGAAGTGTGCTCTTCATAGATGAATCCCAGTTTCAACTGTACCTGGCAGATGGCCTTGTGTGGGAGAGCAGTTTGCTGATGTCAACGTTGTGAGCAGAGTGCCCCATGGTGGCGGTAGGGTTACAGTATGGACAGGCATAAGCTACAGACAACAAACACAATTACATTTTATCAATGGCAATTTGAATGCACAGAGATACCGTGATGAGATCCTGAGGCCCATTGTCGTACCATTCATCCACCGCCATCACCTCATTTTTCAGCATAATAATGCAAGGCCCCCATGTCACAAGGATCTGTAAACAATTCCTGGAGGCTGAAAATGTCCCAGTTATTCCATGGCCTGCATACTCACCAAACATGTCACCCATTGAGCATGTTTGGGATGCTCTGGATTGACGTGTACAACAGCATGTTCCAGTTCCGCCAATTCCCAGCAACAGATATGCATCTGTCTCTCACCAACAGATGCATATCTGATTTCCTTATATGAACTGTAACTCTATTAAAATTATTGAAATTGTTGCATGTTACATTTTATGTTTTTGATCAGTGTATATTTTAATGGAGACAATCTCAAATAATTAAAATTGACATTATCCAATGGATTGTGGTGTAAAACACAAATTTGCTCAAACGTATAGGCTAGGTGAAATTATGTTTTGCTCAGTTGCGTTGCGCGAAGAGGAAGAACTTTGCAGGTTTTTCTGATTAATGAACAATGCCATGCTGGTCGGTGGTAACGTTCAAATAAAACCCATCCCTGAAAATAAACGTTGACTGAAAAGTATTAGCACGTCATACAAGAGGGGAAACACATGGCATTGCCACGGAAAAGTCCCCACTTCGGATTTCCCACTTCAAGCCCAAATACAGTGCATTCGGAATGTATTCAGACCCCTTCACTTTTTCTACATTTTGTTACGTTACAGCCTTATTCTAAAATTGATTAAATAAATACAAATCCTCATCAATCTACACACAATACCCCATAATGACAAAGTGAAAACCGGTTTTTACAAATGTTTGCAAATGTATTGAAAAAAAAAAACAGAAATATCTTATTTACATAATTATTCAGACCCTTTGCTATGATAGTCGAAATTGAGCTCAGGTGCATCCTGTTTCCATTGATCATCCTTGAGATGTTTCTAAACTTGATTGGAGTCCACCTGTCATAAATGCAATTGATTGGACATGATTTGGAAAGATACACACACGTCTATATAAGGTCCCACAGTTGACAGTGTACAGTTGACAGTGTATGTCAGAGCAAAAACCAAGCTATGAGGTCGAAGGAATTATCCGTAGAGCTCGGAGACAGGATTGTGTCAAGGCACAGATCTGGGGAAGGCTACCAAAAAATGTCTGCAGCATTGAAAGTCCCCAAGAACACAGTGGCCTCCTTTTGAGACCTAACAGTATTGTGTGGCTAGCATTGCTGATTTCAGGTTACTGTTAAAATATCACAAAATTGCTTTTAAATAAACTTCTGGATGAACTCCTGGTGGTTGTGGCATTATGGCTTTAGACACCGTGGAACACCTTGCTTTAGACACAGGAATTTGTACTGACACAAACACCTTGACAGATGTCATCTACTCTATCACCCACAGAGACCATTTCAAATGTGACTCTGAGGGCCAACATCATTTATCTAGTGGAACTGAAAGACACTGCCATTTTCACCTGCTCTGTGTCCTCTGGCTCCTCCCCCCTCTCTTACCACTGGCTGAATGCTCTGAGGTCACAGCCAGAAATGGAATTCAGCTTGGTGATGGAGGCCGTACTCTCACCATAGCCAATGTGACCCGGTATTACCAGGGGCCATACAGGTGTATTGTGTCCAACCCCGTCAGCAGTGAACCCAGCCATAATCTAACCCTCACCATCAGCTGTGAGTCTCTAACCTGCATATCTAACTTATCTACATGCAGACAAAGTCATTTATGTAAACGTTGTTTACCTTTCACCATGTAGTTCACGTACAGTACTGTAGCCATCTCTTGATTTTGCTTCCTGCAGTACTTGTCTGCATAACTGTAACTGCTTAAGAATAACTACACATATTGCTAATAACATCAGATTCTTAGGTTACAGCGTTATTGACTGTTCTGTATATCATTAACACCTGCTTATGGAAGCAGTCCTGTGGCATGTCTTAATGTTTTTTTTATTTGATCACTTCATCCTTTTTCCCCTAAGCTGTTGCTTATATTTCTATTGAATCCAGCCTCCCTACTGTATGTGTTGGGTGGCTGATTTCTGGTGAAGGGACACTTAAGCTAGCTAGATGATACACTAATGATAACATGACACATCTTAAATGGGTCACTTGAACATGGTCTAGAAAGTATCTTTAATGCTGGTGTTAAACATGGTCCATTCATTGCAGATGGACCAGAAAACACAAGAATGAAGGTGACCCCTCTAGATGTGCTGTATGGATCAGGGTCAAACCTCACTCTGTCCTGCTCCTCTGAGTCCAGTCGTCCTGCCCAGTTTCAGTGGGCTCTGAATGGAACACTGCTGTCCAATCAGGGACCAGAACGCAGGCCGGAGAACATCCAGGCCAGTCAGAGTGGTAGCTACAACTGCTGGGCCCATAATACCAGAACCCTGAGGTACCAGATATCTGAGCCCTCTGACATCACTGTGCTGGTTAAGTGGTATAGAGGAGATGGAGATGGAGACAGTCATGGGAGGAAAGAGAGAGACTGGTTCTGGGGAGTCATGGCTGAACTGACTGAAATGTTTGTGAGGTTTGTGCTCCAGTCCTAGAGACACCTTTTTCCTTTTCCTTCCAATGTGTACATTTGGACGGGTAGCCTTCTTCTCTATGTAGTAGAACAGATAGTCTCTTTCAACAGAGATACAACACATGAAAAGAGAGATCTATGAGTGGAATGTGAAACAAAGCAGATGGCATTGGATTATTAGCTGATACTGTACTGAATACTGTATATGGTTATTCCAAGTAGGGTTGGCTGCTGTGGTTGCGAGGACATTTTATGTATGAGAATTGTATGTAGTAGCTGGCCACTGCTCTGTCATGCAGTGAGCAAAAAGCAAACCACATATTCATCCCTTTGTTACCATTGAATGGCCTTGTGAATAGTTTCCATGTGAGGAGGATGAACAGATAATGAAGGAGATGTTGTCTTAGCTTTGTGATCTCTTACACATCGATTAGACTTCTAACCTTAATCATTCATTCACATTTTTCATATACCGTGTGCAGGCCTACTTTATCATAAACAAACCTTATAGTGTTGCATGTCATTATTCATTTCACGTGTGCTCATCGTGTCTTCAGGAAACTGTTACTGTTTGACAAGATAATATACTATCTACATTATAATATAGACTACAATCTGTATTATCAAACAAACCTATCGGATTCATAATATAACCATTATCCTTCACAGAACCAATATCTGGTGCTATCATAACAACTTCCCCAAATCCTCCAATCATCAAGGGGAATTCTGTCACCTTAACATGTGATGCTTCTGGCTCCATTATCAGCAGAGAGTGGATGAAGGATGGTCAGCTTCTGTCTGCTGGTGGCAACATGATCATCTCTGAGGATAAGAGAGAGCTGTCCATAAACCCTGTGAAGAGAACAGACAGTGGAGAATACCTGTGTAGAGTCAGCAACCCCATCAGCACCGCTGATGCTAAACACGATCTCATTGTAAACTGTAAGTAGGCCTACTCTGCTATAAACCTGGGGTTACAATTACTGTGTTTTAACTGCTGTTGTTTCTTGCATTAAAATCTGACAGTCACAGTGTAAATACTGGATATGCAAGATATTACAGAGTAAATCTATGGATATATACAGGGGCGCAACATTCACTGAGGACGGGGGGGAGATGTCCTCCCCATTTTTGTCCCCCAAAGTTTTATTATTGGAATGTGATACAAAACATGGCAAAGGTGTGCTTTAGGACCATGCGGAAGCCTCTGAGCGGTTAGGTAGACTGTTTGGAGTGTTTATCCCCACTTCTAAAACCAAAGTTGCGCCCCTAAATATAAATAACAGTTTGAGTGTGTAACATCACATTGATTACCAACTAACAAACACATGGCTACCTCTAATTGGAACTGGTGATCTCTGTGTTACAGATGGACCTGATGGTATGGAAATCAAGGGTCCAACTGAAATAGAAGTAGGACAGAAGTTAACATTGACCTGCTCTGCTGACTCCAACCCCCCTGCTAGTTACACCTGGATGCTCAATGGAACAGAGATACCTGGACATTCACCTGAGTTCACTAAAGAGAAGAGTGAATACTCTGACAGTGGGGATTACACTTGTACAGCAACACATTATGTCACTAGGAACAAAACATCTGTGGTCCATAAACTGTCAGTAAAAGGTAAAGTTAGCTGAAGCTTTGAAGACAATATGAGATAGTAAATAGATAGTAATTACATTTTCGATGCAATATTATTTACTCCTATATTACTTTTGTATTCCAAACTTGTTTTCAAATAGTGTCTTTAGTTGTCGTTGTTGTGTTGTAATTGTTACCCAGATGTACTGTATTGTGCAGTACTTCCTGTTCACTGTGTAGCCTTTCATCTCTGCATGGTTCTTTCTCTGGTCTCTGCAGTGGAGGACTATTTATCACCAGGTCTGCCTGCTGGTGCCATTGCTGGTATTGTGATTGGAGTATTGCTGGTTGTAGGAAGGGCAGTTGGTGTTGCAGTGTTCTTCATCAGGAAAAATGGGTGAGTAAAAAAAACTTTTCAGTCAAACAAGTGTATTTTCTATCACTTCAGTTAACAGCAAATGTAGGCTCTGTTTTCACATAGATTAAAACTGGTCACAAAGAGGGCCTGGTTGTATTTCAAAAGCACTGTAAACTGTCAAAAGCATGTAATATTCTGTTCTTATCATTTTCTAAATAGCAACCTTTCAATGTTTATTTCTTGTTTTATGTAGAACCAATGCTGAGCCAATGCATCAAGGAGGTAAGCATACTGTATCTCCAATCTTACAGGTTGCTATGGTATATCTAATCAATAATGGTTTTAAAATCATTGTTTACTCTACATGTATGTTTAGTGAATTAGCAGACACTATTATCAAGAGCGACTTACAGTTTCCACAAATAAATTAAATGGATTCAGACAAATTACATGATATAGTACCACTATGACTTAATAATGTAACCACTAATGCTTAATAATGTAATAATGCTTATGCAAACAAATGCAGACAAGATAGCATCCTCTATATAACCCTTTACTATTTGTCTATCTCTTATAGGCTCTCAACAACCAGTATATGAGGACCTATCACCTGTATATGAGAACACAAGACAAAATCAATCTCCACCTCTACCCATGACAGTAAGTAAGCCCTGGTCACCTGGGATGTCTCTGCATGTCTGTATTCTACTACAGTCGTACTGTAATAAACCAGATGAATTTGCTTGACAAAAAGTTATGTATGCAATGACTGTTTGCCTATGAAAGTGTTATCCATGAAGTTTTAGTTTTGACTTAATGACAGCTATACAGTCTCTGGCCTATTTAGGTTATTAATTAACATATGATCGCTGTAAAAGTTTATTTAGGACTTTGAGGTTTCTTATTTTGTCATGGCATCTCAGTGGAGGCTGCTGAGGGGAGGATGGCTCATAATAATGACTGGAATGGCATCAATGGAATGGTATCAAACACATCAAAGATGTGGTTTCCATGTGTTTGATATCATTCCATTGACTCCATTCAAGCCATTAATATGAGCCGTCCTCCCCTCAGCAGCCTCAACTGTGGCAACTGTTGGTGTGGCTGTTGACTTCTATGTACTGCCTTTTTAAATTTAAGCTTTATCCCAAATAATGAAATGCAGGACTTCAAGAGTACATATGATACTAGGATAATGGTAAGTTTGTGCTAGACCACACAGTGACTGTAATACTGTAAAAACAATTGATTTACACTACCTGTCAAAAGTTTTAGAATATCTACTCATTCCAGGGTTTTTCTTTATTTTTAATATTTTCTACATTGTAGAATAATAGTGAAGATATCAAAACGATGAAATAACACATATGGAATCATGTAGTAACCAAAAAAGTGTTAAACAAATCCAAATATATTTATATTTGAGTTTCTTCAAATAGCCACCCTTTGCCTTGATGACAGCTTTGCACACTCTTGGCATTCTCTCAACCAGCTTTTCCAACAGTCTTGAAGGAGTTCCCACATATGCTGAGCACTTGTTGGCTGCTTTTCCTTCACTCTGTGGTCCGACTCATCCCAAACCATCTCAATTTGGTTGAGGTCGGGAGATTGTGGAGGCCAGGTCATCTGATGCAGCACTCCATCACTCTCCTTCTTGGTAAAATAGCCCTTACACAGCCTGGAGGTGTGTTGGGTCATTGTCCTGTTGAAAAACAAATGACAGTCCCACTAAGCCCAAACCAGATGGGATGGCGTATCGCTGCAGAATGCTGTGGTAGCCATGCTGGTTAAGTGTGCCTTGAATTCTAAATAAATCACAGACAGTGTCACCAGCAAAGCACCCGCACACCATAACACCTCCTCCTCCATGCTTTACGGTGGGAAATACACATGCAGAGATAATCCGTTCACCCACACCACGTCTCACAAAGACACAGCGGTTGGAACCAAAAATCTCCAATTTGGACTCCAGACCAAAGGACACATTTCCCCCAGTCTAATGTCCATTGCTCGTGTTTCTTGGCCCAAGCAGGTCTCTTCTTTTTATTGGTGTCCTTTATTAGTGGTTTCTTTGCAGCAATTCGGTCATGAAGGCCTGATTCACACAGTCTCCTCTGAACAGTTGATGTTGAGATGTGTCTTTTACTTGAACTCTGTGAAGCATTTATTTGGGCTGAAATTTCTGAGGCTGGTAACTCTAATGAACGTATCTTCTGCAGCAGAGGTAACTGGGTCTTCCATTCATGTGGCGGTCCTCATGAGAGCCAGTTTCATCATAGCGCTTTGTCACGGTCGTCTATGTCGTCCAAGTATGACCAAGGCGCAACGTGTCCAAGAAACATGACTTTATTTAGCAAAGTAACCAAAATCCAAAACAAAAGACGACTCAATGAAGTCCACGGTACACAGACCGAAAACGGAACAAAAACCCACAACTCCCACAAGAAAACATACAGATAAATATGGCTCCCAATCAGAGATAACGAGCCGACAGCTGACACTCGTTACCTCCGATTGGGAGTCATAGACCAAACCTAGACATGAACCCAACAGAAAGGCAAACCTAGAAATACACACAACAGAAACTACCAACATAGAAATACACCCCAAATAATGAAAATGAACAACCCTGGCTCAACAATCAACGTCCATGGAGCCAGAGTGTCACAGTACCCCCCCCTAAAGGTGCGAACCCCGGGCGCACCAACATAAGGACTAGGGGAGGGTCTGGGTGGGCGTCTGTCCACGGTGGCGGCTCTGGCCCCGGTCGTGATCCCCACCCCACCACAGTCACAACCTGCTTCAGTAGCCTCCTCCCAATGACCACCCTCCAACTAACCCCACCTGGACTAAGGGGCAACACCGGACTAAGGGGCAGCACCGGACTAAGGGGCAGCACCGGGATAAGGGGCAGCACCGGGATAAGGGGCAGCACCGGGCTAAGGGGCAGCACCGGACTAAGGGGCAGCACCGGGCTAAGGGACAGTACCTGACTAAGGGGCAGCACCGGACTGAGGGGCAGCTCCGGACTGAATGGCGGATCCTGGCTGGCTGGCTCTGGCGGATCCTGGCTGGCTGGCGGATCCGGGCTGGACGGCTCTGGCGGATCCTGGCTGGACGGCTCTGGCGGATCCGGGCTGGACGGCTCTGGCGGATCCTGGCTGGACGGCTCATGGCTGGCTGACGGATCTGGCTGCTCATGGCTGGCTGACGGATCTGGCTGCTCATGGCTGGCTGACGGATCTGGCTGCTCATGGCTGGCTGACGGATCTGGCTGCTCATGGCTGGCGGAAGGCTCTGGCTGATCCTGTCTGGCGGACGGCTCTGGCTGATCCTGTCTGGCGGAAGGCTCTGGCTGATCCTGTCTGGCGGAAGGCTCTGGCTGATCCTGTCTGGCGGAAGGCTCTGGCTGATCCTGTCTGGCGGACGGCTCTGGCTGATCCTGTCTGGCGGAAGGCTCTGGCTGCTCCTGTCTGGCGGAGAGCTCTAGCGGCTCCGGTCTGGCGGACGGCTCTGAAGGCTCATGGCAGACGGGCGGCTTTGCCGGCTCAGTACAGACGGGCAGTTCCTGCGGCGCTTGGCAGACGGACAGTTCAGACGGCGTTGGGCAGACGGGCAGTTCAGACGGCGTTGGGCAGACGGACAGTTCAGGCCCCGTTGGGCAGACGGGCAGTTCAGACGGCGTTGGGCAGACGGACAGTTCAGGCCCCATTGGGCAGACGGCAGACTCTGGCTGTCTGAGGCGCATCGTAGGCCTGGTGCGTGGTGCCGGAACAGGAGGTACCGGGCTGAGGACACGCATCTCAGGGCTAGTGCGGGGAGAAGCAACAGGGCATGCTGGACCCTGGGGACGCACCGTAGGCCTGATGCGTGGTGCCGGAACTGGAGGTACCGGGCTGAGGACACGCATCTCAGGGCTAGTGCGGAGAGAAGCAACAGGGCATGCTGGACCCTGGGGACGCACCGTAGGCCTGATGCGTGGTGCCGGAACTGGAGGTACCGGGCTGAGGACACGCATCTCAGGGCTAGTGCGGAGAGAAGCAACAGGGCATGCTGGACCCTGGGGACGCACCGTAGGCCTGATGCGTGGTGCCGGAACTGGAGGTACCGGGCTGAGGACACGCATCTCAGGGCTAGTGCGGGAAGCAGGAACAGGACGCACAGGACTCGGGGAACACACAGGAGGCTTAGTGCGTGGTGTAGGCACTGGTGGTACTGGACTGGAGACAGGAGGTGGTGCCGGAAATACAGGACCGTGCAGGCGTACTGGCTCCCTTGAGCACTGAGCCTGACCAACCTTACCTGGTTGTATGCTCCCGTCGCCTGACCATTACAGGGAGGTGGAATAACCCGCACCCGGGCTATGTAGGCGAACCGGGGACACCATGCGTAAGGCTGGTGCCATGTAAGCCGGCCCGAGGAGACGCACTGGTGACCGGATGCGTGGGGCCGGCCTCATGACATCTGGCTCAATGCTCCAGTCTAGCCCGGCCGATACGTGGAGCCGGAATGTACCGAACCGGGCTATGCCTGCGTACAGGAGACACCATGCGCTCTACTGCGTAACACGGTGTCTGCCCGTACTCTCGCTCTCCACGGTCAGTCCAGGGAGTAGGCGCAGGTCTCCTACCTGACTTCGCCACACTCCCTTCTAGCCCCCCCCCAAGAAATTTTTGGGTAGTACTCTCGGGCTTCCAGCCTTGCCTCCGTGCTGCCTCCTCATATCGCCGCCTCTCGGCTTTAGCTGCCTCCCGCTCTTCACGAGGACGGCGATATTCTCCCGGTTGATCCCAAGGCCCCTCACCATCCAGAATCTCCTCCCATGTCCATGAATCCTTTATGGGAGTCCATAAATCCTGTGTAGGTAGGTCCTGTTGCCGCTTGACACGCTGCTTGGTCTTTTTGTGGTGGGTTTTTCTGTCACGGTCGTCTATGTCGTCCAAGTATGACCAAGGCGCAACGTGTCCAAGAAACATGACTTTATTTAGCAAAGTAACCAAAATCCAAAACAAAAGACGACTCAATGAAGTCCACGGTACACAGACCGAAAACGGAACAAAAACCCACAACTCCCACAAGAAAACATACAGATAAATATGGCTCCCAATCAGAGATAACGAGCCGACAGCTGACACTCGTTACCTCCGATTGGGAGTCATAGACCAAACCTAGACATGAACCCAACAGAAAGGCAAACCTAGAAATACACACAACAGAAACTACCAACATAGAAATACACCCCAAATAATGAAAATGAACAACCCTGGCTCAACAATCAACGTCCATGGAGCCAGAGTGTCACACGCTTGATGGTTTTTGCGACTGCACTTGAAAAAACTCTCAAAGTTCTTGACATTTTCCGGATTGACTTTCAAGTCTTAAAGTAATGATGGACTGTCATTTCTCTTCACTTATTTGAGCTGTTCTTGCCATAATATGGATTTGGTATTTTACCAAATAGGGCTATCTTCTGTATACCACCCCCTACCTTGTCACAACTCAACTGATTGGCTCAAACGCATTAAGAAGGAAAGAAATTCCACAAATTAACTTTTAAGAAGGCACATCTGTTAATTGAAATGCATTCCAGGTGACTACCTCATGAAGCTGGTTGAGAGAATACCAAGAGTGTGCAAAGCTGTCATCAAGGCAAAGGGTGGCTATTTGAAGAATATAAAATATAAAATATATTTTGATTTGTTTAACACTTTCTTGGTTACTACATGATTCCATATATGTTATTTTATGGTTTTGATGTCTTCACTATTATTTTACAATGTAGAAAATAGTAAAAATAAAGAAAAACCCTTGAATGAGTAGGTGTTCTAAACCTTTTGACCGGTAGTGTATGTGTTATATGTTAAATGGAATTTATGCCGTATTATAGCTGATAAATGGAAGTTAATGTTCCTTTCTTTTCTCCCTTACCTTCAATCTAACAGTAAGAGAAGTCAATGGAAAATACCTCCATTCAACCACCATTCTCCAGTGAGTTCCATCATCAACACATAGAACACCTGCATGATAACACCCAGTGTGGATCTGTAATATAATGCACATAATCAATACATTTATCTTATATTTGATTGTCTGCTTTATTGTGTAGTTTGTTATCAAAGTATATAACACATTATATACTGTAAATTTGCAATATGAAGTGTAATGTGGGTTCTGTAATGCTTTATTGTGTAGTTTGTTATGAAAGTATATAACACATTATGTACTGTAAATTTGCAATATGAAGCGTAATGTGGGTTCTGTAATGTTAACAATGTAATGTAAACAGTCATAAGTATTTACAGGACACTGTATTGTGAAGTGTGTAGCCAAAAAGGCAAAGAAGCTGGAGTAGTTTATTGCTTTTCATGATGAATGATTACTTAAGATTGACATCTATTTCTCCATCAAGTCTGTTGTTCTTCGTCTCATGTGTGACTAGTAATACAGTGAGGGAAAAAAGTATTTGATCCCCTGCTGATTTTGTAAGTTTGCCCACTGACAAAGACATGATCAGTCTATAATTTTAATGGTAGGTTTATTTGAACAGTGAGAGAGAGAATAACAACAAAAATATCCAGAAAAACGCATGTCGAAAATGTTATAAATTGATTTGCATTTTAATGAGGGTAATAAGTATTTGACCCCTCTGCAAAACATGACTCAGTACTTGGTGGCAAAACCCTTGTTGGCAATCACAGAGGTCAGACGTTTCTTGTAGTTGGCCACCAGGTTTGCACACATCTCAGGAGGGATTTAACCCAATCTTCTCCAAGTCATTAAGGTTTTGAGCCTGATGTTTGGCAACTCGAACCTTCAGCTCCCTCCACAGACTTTCTATGAGATTAAGGTCTGTAGACTGGCTAGGCCACTCCAGGACCTTAATGTGCTTCTTCTTGAGCCACTCATTTGTTGCCTTGGCCGTGTGTTTTGGGTCATTGTCATGCTGGAATACCCATCCATGACCCATTTTCAATGCCCTGGCTGAGGGAAGGAGGTTCTCACCCAAGATTTGACGGTACATGGCCCCGTCCATCGTCCCTTTGATGCGTTGAAGTTGTCCTGTCCCCTTAGCAGAAAAACACCCCCAAAGCATAATGTTTCCACCTCCATGTTTGACGGAGGGGATGGTGTTCTTGGGGTCATAGGCAGCATTCCTCCTCCTCCAAACACGGCGAGTTGAGTTGATGCCAAAGAGCTCGATTTTGGTCTCATCTGACCACAACACTTTCACCCAGTTCTCCTCTGAATCATTCAGATGTTCATTGGCAAACTTCAGACGGGCCTGTATATGTGCTTTCTTGAGCAGGGGGACCTTGCGGGCGCTGCAGGATTTCAGTCCTTCACGGCGTAGTGTGTTACTAATTGTTTTCTTGGTGACTATGGTCTCAGCTGCCTTGAGATCATTGACAAGATCCTCCCGTGTAGTTCTGGGCTGATTCCTCACCGTTCTCATGATCATTGCAACTCCACGAGGTGAGATTTTGCATGGAGCCCCAGGCCAAGGGAGATTGACAGTTCTTTTGTGTTTCTTCCATTTGTGAATAATCGCAAACTGTCGTCACCTTCTCACCAAGCTGCTTGGTGATGGTCTTGTAGCCCATTCCAGCCTTGTGCAGGTCTACAATCTTGTCCCTGACATCCTTGAAGAGCTCTTTGGTCTTGGCCATGGTGGAGAGTTTCGAATCTGATTGATTGATTGCTTCTGTGGACAGGTGTCTTTTATACAGGTAACAAGCTGAGATTAGGCGCACTCCCTTTAAGAGTGGGCTCCTAATCTCAGCTCGTTACCTGTATAAAAGACACCTGGGAGCCAGAAATCTTTCTGATTGAGAGTACAAATACTTATTTCCCTCATTAAAATGCAAATCAATTTATAACATTTTTGACATGCGTTTTTCTGGATTTTGTTGTTGTTATTCTGTCTCTCACTGTTCAAATAAACCTAGCCTAAAAATTATAGACTAATCATTTCTTTTTCAGTGGGCTAACGTACAAAATCAGCAGGGGATCAAATACTTTTTTCCCTCACTGTATGTTGATATGACCTGATGACATTCAGTTAATTCATTCCTACAAAGCTGGGTGTTGGTTCTAAGTGATCAGTGATGTAGTGGAGGGTATACACAGGTACAGTGGGGAAAAAAAGTATTTAGTCAGCCACCAATTGTGCATGTTCTCCCACTTAAAAAGATGAGAGAGGCCTGTAATTTTCATCATAGGTACACGTCAACTATGACAGACAAAATGAGGGAAAAAAATCCAGAAAATCACATTGTAGGATTTTTTATGAATTTATTTGCAAATTATGGTGGAAAATAAGTATTTGGTCAATAACAAAAGTTTCTCAATACTCTGTTATATACCCTTTGTTGGCAATGACACAGGTCAAACGTTTTCTGTAAGTCTTCACAAGGTTTTCACACACTGTTGCTGGTATTTTGGCCCATTCCTCCATGCAGATCTCCTCTTGAGTAGTGATGTTTTGGGGCTGTCGCTGGGCAACACGGACTTTCAACTCCCTCCAAAGATTTTCTATGGGGTTGAGATCTGGAGACTAGCTAGGCCACCCCAGGACCTTGAAATGCTTCTTACGAAGCCACTCCTTCGTTGCCCGGGTGGTGTGTTTGGGATCATTGTCATGCTGAAAGACCCAGCCACGTTTCATCTTCAATGCCCTTGCTGATGGAAGGAGATTTTCACTCAAAATCTCACGATACATGGCCCCATTCATTCTTTCCTTTACACGGATCAGTCGTCCTGGTCCCTTTGCAGAAAAACAGCCCCAAAGCATGATGTTTCCACCCCCATGCTTCACAGTAGGTATGGTGTTCTTTGGATGCAACTCAGCATTCTTTGTCCTCCAAACACGATGAGTTGAGTTTTTACCAAAAAAGTTATATTTTGGTTTCATCTGACCATATGACATTCTCCCAATGATCTTCTGGATCATCCAAATGCACTCTAGCAAACTTCAGACGGGCCTGGACATGTACTTGCTTAAGCAGGGGGAAATGTCCTGCACTGCAGGATTTGAGTCCCTAGCGGCGTAGTGTGTTACTGATTGTAGGCTTTGTTACTTTGGTCCCAGCTCTCTGCAGGTCATTCACTACGTCCCCCCGTGTGGTTCTGGGATATTTGCTCACCGTTCTTGTGATCATTTTGACCCCACGGGGTGAGATCTTGCGTGGAGCCCCAGATCGAGGGAGATTATCAGTGGTCTTGTATGTCTTCCATTTCCTAATAATTGCTCCCACAGTTGATTTCTTCAAACCAAGCTGCTTACCTATTGCAGATTCAGTCTTCCCAGCCTGGTGCAGGTCTACAATTTTGTTTCTGGTGCCCTTTGACAGCTCTTTGGTCTTGGCCATAGTGGAGTTTGGAGTGTGACTGTTTGAGGTTGTGGACAGGTGTCTTTTATACTGATAACAAGCTCAAACAGGTGCCATTAATACCGGTAACGAGTGGAGGACAGAGGAGCCTCTTAAAGAAGAAGTTACAGGTCTGTGAGAGCCAGAAATCTTGCTTGTTTGTAGGTGACCAAATACTTATTTTCCACCATAATTTGCAAATAAATTCATTAAAAATCCTACAATGTGATTTTCTGGATTTTTTTTTTCTCAATTTGTCTGTCATAGTTGACGTGTACCTATGATGAAAATTACAGGCCTCTCTCATCTTTTTAAGTGGGAGAACTTGCACAATTGGTGGCTGACTAAATACTTTTTTCCCCCACTGTATATGCCGTATACCCACTTATTTTTCAGTGGGCATTGCGTATACTCACTTCTTAAACCCCACTGATACCTATCACAGAAGTGTATTGGAGGTATACACTGTATCAATAAATAGGGCTGATGGAACAGATCGGAATGTTTAGCTTAAAATGTTGATAAACTATTATTTCTTCACATTTTAGGCGCAGCAATGTACACTTAAGTGATAATGCCCTCGAAGCCAGTGTTTGGAGGATATATTGGCACGGGTACCAATATGTCCTCCAAACACCGGCTTTGAGGGCATTATCACTTTTATACAACGGGTTACCAACATATTCAAATAATGATTGACATATTTTCATTAAAAACATTATTTTATTTATTCATACTATTTCATCCTTTCACAAGATATAGACCCGACACAAATCTAGGGATGCTACCCAAGCCGGCTGGTCGTTCGTGCTATCGGTTCTGTTGTTAGAGACGCGACCCAGTCGTTCAGTCTTTTCGTTCTGTATCTATGGACGCAACCTAGTCGTTCGTTCTAAATGTTCCATTGCCATACTGGCTGGCAACGTTCTTATCCCTTGCTTGCTAGCTAGCCAACTATGGCTAACTTACAGTCACGTCAAAAAGTCCAGCCAGAATAACAGCAAAGTAGCCGCATTTGCACTTGTTTAAGCTGTTTTCTAGTGACATTTATTTGGATACAGCTAATGAGGCGCCATTTTTCCCTGGCATAGAAAATGTGTTCACACCTCAGGACACTGTTGTTCAGAGGAGCTAGCCAACAACACAGCTAACACAATCACTTCAAACTGAAGCTGGAAAGACTGCAAACTAGCTGCATTTCATTTCGTTTTACCTTTTTTCAACTGACATTTCTTTGTATATATCCATAGAAATTATGCTAACTGATTCATGATTTCGACTGGCTGAGAAACGCTGCCTGCCTGTCTGTCTTGTCCCGACTCCCGACATATTCATTACTATGGGACAGCGGGAGATCAAATTTGAATATTGAAACAATGTTGCAAATGTCGGAGAGACAGACAGGTTTATACAAATCTCCGCTGTTGAAAACTAAATGTTAGTCTAAAAGAAATGTGAAATAATGTCTAGATGCTTTTTATAGTGGAGATCAAGTTGCTTGGCTGGGCTGATGAGACAGTGGATTGCGTGGTCAGTTGGAACATAGAAAACACCATTCTAAAATGCACACCTCACATGCACGCGGTTTCACGGACAGAGCTGGACATATCTATTAGAAAGAGGGGGATTTAAAGATGCAACAACTATCTAGGTTGCTAATATGATTAGGATAATGGGTTTGGCTGCTAGACAATGAAAGAAAGTAGAAAGAAAACCAATAGAACAGCAGAACGAATATGAGTAAGCCTTTATGAAAAATAATTGCCTCAAAGTTTCTATGTTGGGATTTTGGCTATAAGATAGTTTGAAGCAAGGTAAGACAAGCCTCATAATATGAAGTAAAAAATCCAGGTTTCAAACAACAACAAAAATATAGTGATACGAATTATAGGCCTAACTGTCTTCTGGTAGATCGAAAAGCTTTCCCAAAAACCTTATCTATTTAAATGTTAACTAGGTACAAAGTAGCCCATGCCTACCTGTCAGAATGATATCATGATGACTATTTGCATCAATCCAGTTGCCATTTATATTCTGAACTCCATCTAATGTGCTACAGAAACATTGCTAATCAAACAATAGTGCTAGGTGCCTGCACACTTGAATTAAAGGGTAACTACATTTCTTAGATTTTTCCCAGACATCAAAAGTGGTCTCCTGATGTTGTTTAAACACTGTTATCAACTTAGAACATAAACATTTTGTTGTTTATCTGTAAAATAAAGTGTGACCTTAATAACAAAAACCCAAAAATTGGGGAATGTCTGAAACCTGTGATTTTCTGACTCAGTTTATCTGTTTCAATAGTAGGCCTGCTATTAGCCTTCTGCACAGTACAGCTTGGGTTGGCCTGACTGTGAAAGACCAATGTAGGATTAATAATTTTAGGTAATTCAGAGTGTATGTCAATGTTTCTCATATGAGTTTTTGCACAGGGCGCCTTTCCTTCTCCAGCACCACTACAACACTGTAAGTGATCCTACAGTGATGTCAGTGCTAGAGAAGGAGTATAAACTATTATTATATACACACTGAACAAAAAAAAATAATGCAACATGCAACAATTTCAAAGGTTTTACTGAGTTATAGTTGTCATGACATTACTTTTAACATTAATCTGAAGACTGTTATTGCTCTAATTAATTAACTATGTTCAATTGTTACCCAATTAAATTAATCATGTAACAATTAACTCAGGATTTGGGACACCACGAGAGCAGTTGTTTAAAGAGTTCCCATCTCCCGAATTAAACTCTAGAAGGTCTTTACCCATCACATCGATAAACAGTCAACTTATTAATCATAACCTCGTATCATATCATCATTCTGAACATCGTAACCTCCTTGCATCTGCAAAAACCTGAGCCTTACATATGATTCAGTACTACAGAAATTGGTTTAATTATTTATTTAGCTAACGAAATGGTGCTCCCGAGTGGCACAGCGGTCTAAGGCACTGCATCTCAGCGGTAGAGGTGTCACTACAGACCCTTGTTCAATTCCAGGCTGTTTCACAATCCGGCCATGATTGGGGGTCCAATAGGGCGGCGCACAATTGGCCCAGCGTCATCCAGGTTTGGCCAGGGTAGGCCGTCATTGTAAATAAGAATTTGTTCTTAACTGACAGTAAAATAATGGTAACACAGGATAAACATACACACTTAATACATTAAAAACAGGTCCCTAGTGGACTAACAACAACATGACTGCTTGTTACAAAAGAGGGAGAGAGACGGATAAATAATATTGGAACTTATTTTAACTATTCTCCTCTACAGTAACCATATACTTTGCACATGAATCGCCTCCCTCTTTGAGTAAGAAATCATGAATGTATTTACGTGCAAATGCCTTGGTTCGCCGTGTATCTCTCGGTGGACAGGGCCTCCCTGGAAAGGGAGTTGGGCCTTCTCGTGGCACGCTTGTAAGGCTCTGATTGTCCAAAAAGGTCCAACCAGTCTTCTACTGTTGTTCTCCTCTGTAGCTGTCCGGTATCCGTTGACTTGTCATCTAGTCCTGAACAGAACTACAGAATTGATTTTCCTTCCATTCGCTCTTGAAGTTGCTTCTTGTATCAATGGTTCCCCAGTGGGGTGATGAGAGTAGTGTAACAGGATGGTTTGAGCAGATTAATTGGATGGGCCTACTTAAATTCCCTTTCGAAGATACTTTACTTAGGACAGCTAATAAGCCTTACCAGTGATTGTCCGGGAGGGGAGTTTATTCTATCCACCTCGTGTTGAGATTCAAAGTTACAACCATTTTAAACGTGTAGCTCCCGCTTCACGCTTTTCTGGTCTGATATGTTAATTCTTAATCCATAATTTTATACAGTTTGTTCAAAAGGGCGGTTCCGTCTGACACGCTCTCTGACCTCACTCAGGGGCGTGACTTGTCACTGTGCAAAGTTTATGTAAAACAATCTCTTATGGCCCCTAAAATCACATCCCTCTCTTAACAAAAAAACTTTCATTATTTTTCATATTTCATGCACAACGCATCAGATGGAAACTTCGTACACGTAGTGGGTATACTTTCCAAGTTACAGTATTTCCTTTATAACATTTTTAATGACATCACAAAATAATGAACCAAACAACATTAGTGTTCTTTACATCGCCTCTGACCATTCCCCACGTTCCATGTTAGAAATATTGTTCCAGTATTCGCTTTAGAACGTGTTAGAGTTTCGGCGGGAAAAGTATGTGAAACAAAGGCACATTCCTCTGGTTAACATTGGAGAGGGAGAGCCATATCTTCTTCCCTTGATTTACGACTGGGTGTGAGCTGTCAACCCCCCACCAGTTCCCTCCTACCCCCCCTCTGTGGGTGAGAGGGGGTCTGATTGAAGTTATTAATTGCAAACCTGATCTGACCTATTTGGATCCTCACAGGACAGTCATGACACAGTTCATATAAGGAAATCAGTCAATTTAAATGAATTCATTAGGCCCTAATCTATGGATTTCACATGACTGGGAATACGGACATGCATTGTTAGTCACAGATACCTTAAAAAAACAAGGTAGGGGCGTGGATCAGAAAACCAGTCAGTATCTGGTGTGACCACCATTTACCTCATGCAGCACGACACATCTCCTTCTCATAAAGTTGATCAGGCTGTGCGAGGTTGGTGGATATTGGCAGGAACTGAAACACGCTGTCGTACATGCCGAGCCAGAGCATCCCAAACATGCTCAATGGGTGACATGTCTGTTGATTATGCAGGCCATGGAAGAACTGGGACATTTCCAGCTTCCAGGAATTGGGGCCATGCATTATCATGCTGAAACATGAGGTGATGGCGGCGGATGAATGGACAACAATGGGCCTCAGGATCTCGTCACTGTATCTCTGTGCATTCAAATTGCCATCAATAAAATGCAATTGTGTTCATTGTCCGTAGCTTATGCCTGCCCATTCCATAAACCCACCGCCAAACCGCTCGCCCACATGTCTGCCATCTTCCCGGTTCAGTTGATACAGAGATTAATTAGTGAAGAGCACACTTCTCCAGCATGCCAGTGGCCAGTCAGGTCAAGACCCTGGTAAGGACGACAAGCACGCAGATGAGCTTTTTCATATTTGTTTTATATATACATAATATTTTTATTCATAATGAATGAAAGATAACATTTAAAGACATTGTACATTTTATCCCCTTTTTGGGTAATTGTTCTGTTGAAAACAAATGATAGTCCCATTAAGCGCAAACCAGATGGGATGGCGTATCGCTGCAGAATGCTATGGTAGCATGCTGGTTAAGTGTGCCTTGAATTCTAAATAAATCACTGACAGTATCCCCAGCAAAGCACCATTACATCTCCTCCTCCGTGCTTCACGATGGGAACCACAAATGCAGAGATCATCCGTTCACCTACTCTGCTTCTCACAAAGACACAGCGGTTGGAACCAAAAATCTCTAATTTGGACTCATCAGACCAAAGGACAGATTTCCACCGGTCTAATGTCCATTGCTCATGTTTCTTGGCCCAAGCAATTTTCTTCTTCTTATTGGTGTCCTTCAGTAGTTTTTTCTTTGCAGAAATTCGACCATGAAGGCCTGATTCACACAATCTGCTCTGAACAGTTGATGTTGAGATGTGTCTGTTACTCTGTGAAGCATTTATTTGGGCTGCAATTTCTGAGGCTGGTAACTCTAATGAACTTATCCTCTGCAGCAGAGGTAACTCTGGGTCTTCCTTTCCTGTGGCGGTGCTCATGAGAGCCAGTTTCATCATAGCGCTTTATGGTTTTTGCGACTGCACTTCAAGAAACTTTAAAAGTTCATGACATTTTCCGGATTGACTGACCTTCATGTCTTAAAGTAATGATGGACTGTTGTTTCTCTTTGCTTATTTGAGCTGTTCTTGCCATAATATGGACTTGGTCTTTTACCAAATAGGTATATCTTCTGTATACCACCCTTACCTTTTCACAACACAACTGATTGTCTCAAACGCATTAAGAAGGAAATAAATTCCACAAATTAACTTTTAACAAGGCACACCTGTTAATTGAAATGTATTCCAGGTGACTACCTCTTGAAGCTGGTTGAGAGAATGACAAGAGTGTGCAAAGCTGTCATCAAGGCAAAGGGTGGCTACTTTGAAGATTATCTACATGATTCCATATGTGTTATTTCATAGTTTTGATGTCTTCACGATTAATTTACAATGTAGAAAATAGTAAAAAATTTAGAAAAACCCTTGAATGAGCAGGTGTTCTAAAACTTTTGACCAGTAGTGTATTTTCCAAAAAAATTATGAGGGATTGGAAGTGATGCAGACAATTACATTTATGGAAGCTACAATCTATCTGCAATATTAAAGCTGATCTACCCCCTAAAAAATTAAAATAAAACAAATAAGATAAGGGCCAAGTTAGCAGCCAACACTGATCTAATGTCATAAGTGCACACACCACAAACATCAATTTACACACTGTTTACAATTAGAGTATTTAGAACACCCACAGTCCTCTACATGAGATTGTGCTGCTGATGCCAAGTCCCATAGCAGTCTCTTTCTGCTGTGAAGCAGAGGGTAACAGCACAAGTAGTGCAGGTGATGGGAGATTTCTTGTGGCATAGAGTACAACGACGCCTTCCTGCTGCGCTCTTTTGACCCTGAGGCACATTCAGGTCTGCAGTTATGTATTTTGGCTGGGCGGGGGTGGGTGTGGAGCCAGAGACAGCAGCAGGGGTCAGGCTGGAGGAATGGAGGGATGGAGGACTTGAATGTGATCTCTTTGGAGTTGGCTCCCAGAGGACATCTGAGTCTCTACCACTATTGACGATTTAAAAAAATTCAGTTAGAACTCAAGTTCAATATTACTTATTTTATTTAACCTTTATTTTAGCAAGGGTTGAGCCCTGCATCAATACTTTTACAGATGAGCCCTGCATTATACAAATACACAACACATACAGTGGGGAAAAAAAGTATTTAGTCAGCCACCAATTGTGCAATTTCTCCCACGTAAAAAGATGAGAGAGGCCTGTAATTTTCATCATAGGTACACGTCAACTATGACAGACAAAATGAGAAGAAGAAAAAAAATCTAAACACATTGTAGGATTTTTTATGAATTTATTTGCAGATTATGGTGGAAAATAAGTATTTGGTCAATAACAAAAGTTTCTCAATACTTTGTTATATACCCTTTGTTGGCAATGACACAGGTCAAACGTTTTCTGTAAGTGTTCACAAGGTTTTCACACACTGTTGCTGGTATTTTGACCCATTCCTCCATGCAGATCTCCTCTAGAGCAGTGATGTTTTGGGGCTGTCGCTGGGCAACACGGACTTTCAACTCCCTCCAAAGATTTTCTATGGGGTTGAGATCTGGAGACTGGCTAGGCCACTCCAGGACCTTGAAATGCTTCTTACGAAGCCACTCCTTCGTTGCCCGGGCGGTGTGTTTGGGATCATTGTCATGCTGAAAGACCCAGCCACGTTTCATCTTCAATGCCCTTGCTGATGGAAGGAGGTTTTCACTCAAAATCTCACGTTACATGGCCCCATTCATTATTTCCTTTACACGGATCAGTCGTCCTGGTCATTTTGCAGAAAAACAGCCCCAAAGCATGATGTTTCCACCCCCATGCTTCACAGTAGGTATGGTGTTCTTTGGATACAACTCAGCATTCTTTGTCCTCCAAACACGACGAGTTGGGTTTTTACCAAAAAGTTCTATTTTGGTTTCATCTGACCATATGGCATTCTCCCAATACTCTTCTGGATCATCCAAATGCACTCTAGCAAACTTCAGACGGGCCTGGACATGTACTGGCTTAAGCAGGGGGACACGTCTGGCACTGCAGGATTTGAGTCCCTGGCGGCGTAGTGTGTTACTGATGGTAGGCTTTGTTACTTTAGTCCCAGCTCTCTGCAGGTCATTCACTAGGTCCCCCCGTGTGGTTCTGGGATTTTTGCTCACCGTTCTTGTGATCATTTTGACCCCACGGGGTGAGATCTTGCGTGGAGCCCCAGATCGAGGGAGATTATCAGTGGTCTTGTATGACTTCCATTTCCTAATAATTGCTCCCACAGTTGATTTCTTCAAACCAAGCTGCTTACCTATTGCAGATTCAGTCTTCCCAGCCTGGTGCAGGTCTACCATTTTGTTTCTGGTGTCCTTTGACAGCTCTTTGGTCTTGGCCATAGTGGAGTTTGGAGTGTGACTGTTTGAGGTTGTGGACAGGTGTCTTTTATACTGATAACAAGTTCAAACAGGTGCCATTAATACAGGTAACGAGTGGAGGACAGAGGAGCCTCTTAAAGAAGAAGTTACAGGTCTGTGAGAGCCAGAAATCTTGCTTGTTTGTAGGTGACCAAATACTTATTTTCCACCATAATTTGCAAATAAATTCATTAAAAATCCTACAATGTGATTTTCTGGATTTATTTTTCTCAATTTGTCTGTCATAGTTGACGTGTACCTATGATGAAAATTACAGGCCTCTCTCATCTTTTTAAGTGGGAGAACTTCCACAATTGGTGGCTGACTAAATACTTTTTTTCCCCACTGTATTACGTTATTCATTAACAAATAATAGCTATCAAAGTATGTTTAGGAAACTGAGGTTTTATATTTTGTCATGGCAACTGTTGGTGTGGCTGTTCCTTCTATGTTATGCCTTTTTTAATTTCTGCTTTTATCCCAAATTAGGAAATGCAGGACATCAAGAGTACCTATGATACGACGATAATGGTAAGTTTGCATTGGTTAGACCATATGTCACCATGTGATTGCAATACTGTCAAAACCATTGATTTATGTAATATTTGTAAAGTGGTCTTCATGCTGTGTCAGTCCTGATAAATGGAAGTTAATGTTCCTTTCTTTTCTCCATCACCTTCAATCTAACAGTAAAATAAGTCAATGGAAAATACCTTCATTCAACCACCATTCTCCAGTGAGTTCCATCATCAACACATAGAACACCTGCATGATAACACCCAGTGTGGATGTGTAATATAACGTACATAATCAATACATTATAATTGATGATGCTGAGGCTACGGACCTGACTGCTTCCTCCTTGACTCTGACCGGCTCCATTCTCTGCAATACCATCAATACAGTCGCTCTCATTGCCATCCTATCTGCTTCTCCCAGATCATCAACATCCATCATCCAAAACTGTCACAATTTGATTAATCTTTGTTATCGTTTGTTTTTACTTCTATATGCAATTAAGCTTTTAGCTGCCATGTATACAAACTATGATTTGTTATTGTTATTGCTTTTGTATTATGTAAAAACAGAATGATTCATAAAGATTGCCATCTATTTCTCCATCAAGTCTGTTGTTCTTTGTGTCACGTGTGACCGGTAATACAGTGGGGGAAGAAAGTATTTGATCCCCTGCTGAGTTTGTACGTTTGCCCACTGACAAAGACATGATCAGTCTATAATTTTAATGGTAGGTTTATTTGAACAGTGAGAGACAGAATAACAACAAAAAAATCCAGAAAAACGCATGTCAAAAATGTTATAAATTGATTTGCATTTTAATGAGGGAAATAAGTATTTGACCCCTGCAAAACATGACTCAGTACTTGGTGGCAAAACCCTTGTTGGCAATCACAGAGGTCAGACGTTTCTTGTAGTTGGCCACCAGGTTTGCACACATCTCAGGAGGGATTTTGTCCCACTCCTCTTTGCAGATCTTCTCCAAGTCATTAAGGTTTCGAGCCTGACGTTTGGCAACTCGAACCTTCAACTCCCTCCACAGATTTTCTATGGGATTAAGATCTGGAGACTGGCTAGGCCACTCCAGGACCTTAATGTGCTTCTTCTTGAGCCACTCCTTTGTTGCCTTGGCCGTGTGTTTTGGGTCATTGTCATGCTGGAATACCCATCCACGACCCATTTTCAATGCCCTGGCTGAGGGAAGGAGGTTCTCACCCAAGATTTGACGGTACATGGCCCTGTTCATCGTCCCTTTGATGCGGTGAAGTTGTCCTGTCCCCTTAGCAGAAAAACACCCCCAAAGCATAATGTTTCCAACTCCATGTTTGACGGTGGGGATGGTGTTCTTGGGGTCATAGGCAGCATTCCTCCTCCTCCAAACACGGCGAGTTGAGTTCATGCCAAAGAGCTCGATTTTGTTCTCATCTGACCACAACACTTTCACCCAGTTCTCCTCTGAATCATTCAGATGTTCATTGGCAAACTTCATACGGACCTGTATACAGTGGGGAGAACAAGTATTTGATACACTGCCGATTTTGCAGGTTTTCCTACTTACAAAGCATGTAGAGGTCTGTAATTTTTATCATAGGTACACTTCAACTGTGAGAGACAGAATCTAAAACAAACATCCAGAAAATCACATTGTATGATTTTTAAGTAATTCATTTGCATTTTATTGCATGACATAAGTATTTGATACATCAGAAAAGCAGAACATAATATTTGGTACAGAAACCTTTGTTTGCAATTACAGAGATCATACGTTTCCTGTAGGTCTTGACCAGGTTTGCACACACTGCAGCAGGGATTTTGGCCCACTCCTCCATAAAGACCTTCACCAGATCCTTCAGGTTTCGGGGCTGTCACTGGGCAATACGGACTTTCAGCTCCCTCCAAAGATTTTCTATTGGGTTCAGGTCTGGAGACTGGCTAGGCCACTCCAGAACCTTGAGATGCTTCTTACGGAGCCACTCCTTAGTTGCCCTGGCTGTGTGTTTCGGGTCATTGTCATGCTGGAAGACCCAGCCACGACCCATCTTCAATGCTCTCACTGAGGGAATGAGGTTGTTGGCCAAGATCTCGCGATACATGGCCCCATCCATCCTCCCCTCAATACGGTGCAGTCGTCCTGTCCCCTTTGCAGAAAAGTATCCCCAAAGAATGATGTTTCCACCTCCATACTTCACGGTTGGGATGGTGTTCTTGGGGTTGTACTCATCCTTCTTCTTCCTCCAAACACGGCGAGTGGAGTTTAGACCAAAAAGCTCTATTTTTGTCTCATCAGACCACATGACCTTCTCCCATTCCTCCTCTGGATCATCCAGATGGTTATTGGCAAACTTCAGACGGGCCTGGACATGCGCTGGCTTGAGCAGGGGGACCTTGCGTGCGCTGCAGGATTTTAATCCATGACGGCGTAGTGTGTTACTAATGGTTTTCTTTGAGACTGTGGTCCCAGCTGTCTTCAGGTCATTGACCAGGTCCTGCCGTGTAGCTCTGGGCTGATCCCTCACCTTCCTCATGATCATTGATGCCCCACGAGGTGAGATCTTGCATGGAGCCCCAGACCGAGGGTGATTGACCGTCATCTTGAACTTCTTCCATTTTCTAATAATTGCGCCAACAGTTGTTGCCTTCTCACCAAGCTGCTTGCCTATTGTCCTGTAGCCCATCCCAGCCTTGTGCAGGTCTACAATTGTATCCCTGATGTCCTTACACAGCTCTCTGGTCTTGGCCATTGTGGAGAGGTTGGAGTCTGTTTGATTGCGTGTGTGGACAGGTGTCTTTTATACAGGTAACGACTTCAAACAGGTGCAGTTAATACAGGTAATGAGTGGAGAACAGGAGGGCTTCTTAAAGAAAAACTAACAGGTCTGTGAGAGCCGGAATTCTTACTGGTTGGTAGGTGATCAAATACTTATGTCATGCAATAAAATGCAAATTAATTACTTAAAAATCATACAATGTGATTTTCTGGATTTTTGTTTTAGATTCCATCTCTCACAGTTGAAGTGTACCTATGATAAAAAAAATTACAGACCTCTACATGCTTTGTAAGTAGGAAAACCTGCAAAATCGGCAGTGTATCAAATACTTGTTCTCCCCACTGTATGTGCTTTCTTGAGCAGGGGGACCTTGCGGGCGCTGCAGGATTTCAGTCCTTCACGGCGTAGTGTGTTACCAATTGTTTTCTTGGTGACTATGGTCCCAGCTGCCTTGAGATCATTGACAAGATCCTCCCGTGTAGTTCTGGGCTGATTCCTCACCGTTCCCATGATCATTGCAACTCCACGAGGTGAGATCTTGCATGGAGCCCCAGGCCGAGGGAGATTGACAGTTATTTTGTGTTTCTTCCATTTGCAAATAATCGCACCAACTGTCGTCACCTTCTCACCAAGCTGCATGGCGATGGTCTTGTAGCCCATTCCAGCCTTGTATAGGTCTACAATCTTGTCTCTGACATCCTTGGAGAGCTCTTTGGGCTTGGCCATGGTGGAGAGTTTGGAATCTGATTGATTGATTGCTTCCATGGACAGGTGTCCCTTTAAGAGTGTGCTCCTAATCTCAGCTCGTTACCTGTATAAAAGACACTTGGGAGCCAGAAATCTTTCTGATTGAGAGGGGGTCAAATACTTATTTCCCTCATTAAAATGCTAATCAATTTATAACATTTTTGACATGCGTTTTTCTGGATGTTGTTGTTGTTATTCTGTCTCTCACTGTTCAAATAAACCTACCATAAAAATTATAGACTGATCATTTCTTTGTCAGTTGTCAAACTTACAAAATCAGCAGGGGATCAAATACTTTTTTCCCTCACTGTATGTTGATATGACCTGATGACACACAGTTAATTCATTCCTACAAAGCTGGGTGTTGGTTCTAAGTGGGCTGGCACAATTCCCGTATAACCGTGTAACCAACAGTTATGGATGAAGACTGTCCTGAAAATTAAATAACCGTCATAACGGTTAGATTTGTAAAACAAAATTGAACACCTGACTGAATGATGTCACGGGTTCTGAAGGTGGGTGTGGTGCAGGAATCAAGCGCAGGACGCAGAAGCTAAGTCCAAAAGACTTTAGTGAATTATTCACGTAGTACACGAGAACAATAAGCCCGGAGGCGAAATAAAGGCGCATACAGGCGTCAAACAAAAGGCACACTAACATGTGCGAAAACCTCTCCAAACAACGGAGGGAAGATACGTAGCTCAGAACACCAAACAGAGGAGCAATCACACACAACACCAAACAGACACAACGAGAACTAAATAGGACACTAATGAGGACTAACTAGACACAGGTGTACAACATCAAGACAAAACCAAACGAACATGAAACATAGATCGGTGGCAGCTAGTACTCCGGGGACGACGACCGCCGAAACCTGCCCGAACAAGGAGGAGGAGCAGCCTCGGCCGAAACCGTAACAGTACCCCCCCCCCTTGACGCGCGGCTCCAGCCGTGCGCCGACCCCGGCCTCGGGGACGACCAGGAGGGCACGGAGCAGGGCGCGCGGGATGGTCCAGGTTGAACTCCGACAGGAGAGATGGGTCTAGGATGTCCCTCCGCGGCACCCAGCACCGCTCCTCCGGGCCGTACCCCTCCCACTCCACGAGATACTGGAGACCCCCCATCCGGCGTCTTGAGTCCAAGATGGACCGAACGGTGTACGCCGGAGCCCCCTTGATGTCCAGTGGGGGCGGAGGAGTCTCTCCTATCTCACCTTCCTGGAGTGGACCAGCTACCACCGGCCTGAGAAGAGACACATGGAACGAGCGGTTAATATTCTTATATTCCACAGGCAGATGTAACCTCTAACACACCTCGTTCAATCTTCTCAGGACTTTGAAAGGCCCCACAAACCGCCGACCCAGCTTCCGGCAGGGCAGGCGGAGGGGTAGGTTTCTGGTAGAGAGCCAGACTCGATCTCCGGGTGCGTACACCGGCCCCTCACTGCGATGGAGATCGGCGCTCGCCTTGTGACGACGGATGGCCCGCTGCAGGTGGACATGTGCAGCGTTCCACGTCTCCTCCGAGCGCCTCATCCAATCATCCACCGCAGGGGCCTCGATCTGGCTCTGCTGCCAAGGTGCCAGAACCGGCTGGTAACCTAACACACATTGGAAGGGGGTTAGGTTAGTAGAGGAGTGGCGGAGAGAGTTCTGGGCCATCTCGGCCCAGGGAATGTACCGAGCCCACTCCTCAGGCCGGCCATGGCAATACGACCTCAGAAACCTACCCACATCCTGGTTGACTCGTTCTACCTGCCCGTTACTCTCCGGGTGGTACCCCGAGGTAAGGCTCACCGAGACCCCCAAACGCTCCATGAACGCTCTCCATACTCGGGAGGTAAACTGGGGGCCTCGATCAGACACTATATCCTCGGGTACCCCGTAATGCCGGAAGACGTGGGTAAATAGTGCCTCTGCGGTTTGTAGGGCAGTAGGAAGACCCGACATAGGGAGAAGATGACAGGCCTTAGAGAACCGGTCCACAACGACCAGGATGGTGGTATTCCCCTGAGAGAGGGGAAGGTCTGTCACAAAATCCACCGAGAGGTGGGACCATGGTCGTTGTGGAACGGGCAGGGGTTGTAACTTACCCCTGGGCAGGTGTCTGGGCGCCTTACACTGGGCGCACACCGAGCAGGAGGAGACATAAACCCTCACATCCCTGGCTAACGTGGGCCACCAGTATTTAGTGCTAAGACAATGCACTGTCCGGCCAATACCCGGATGTCCAGAGGAGGGTGACGTGTGAGCCCAGTAAATGAGTCGATCCCGAATCTCGAGCGGAACGTACTTCCGACCCTCAGGACACTGTGGAGGGCTGGGGTCGATGCACGCACGCTCGCTCGATTTCAGCATCGACCTCCCACACCACCGGTGCCACAAGACAAGACTCCGGTAGTATGGGAGTAGGCTCAACGGACCTCTCCTCCGTGTCATACCGCCAGGACAGCGCATCTGCCTTACCATTCTGGGACCCAGGGATGTACGTGATTTTAAATACGAACCTGGTGAGAAACATACTCCATCGAGCCTGGCGAGGGTTCAGTCTCCTCGCTGCCCGGATGTACTCCAGGTTCCGATGGTCAGTCAAAATGAGGAAAGGGTGTTGAGCCCCCTCAAGCCAATGCCTCCACACCTTAAGGGCCTGAACTACAGCTAACAGCTCCCTGTCCCCGACGTCATAATTTCGCTCCGCCGGGCTGAGCTTTTTAGAGTAAAAAGCACAGGGGCGGAGTTTAGGTGGCGTGCCGGACCGTTGAGAGAGTACGGCCCCTATACCGGCCTCAGACGCGTCCACCTCGACCTGAAAGGGTAATGCGGGATCCGGATGCGCCAGCACCGGAGCCGACGTAAACAGGTCCTTCAGTCTCCTAAAGGCCCTGTCCGCATCAGCTGACCACTGCAGGCGCACCGGAACCCCTTTCAGAAGGGACGTGATGGGAGCTGCCACCTGTCCAAAACCCCGGATAAACCTCCGGTAGTAATTCGCAAAGCCCAAGAACTGCTGCACCTCTTTGACAGTGGTTGGGGTTTGCCAATTACGCACAGCTGACACACGATCCACCTCCATTCTCATCCCTGACGCGGACAACCGATAACCCAAAAAGGAGACCGACTCCTGGAAAAACAGACATTTCTCTGCCTTGACATATAGGTCGTGCTCCAACAGCCTCCTCAATACACGACGCACCAGGGCTATATGCTCGGCTCGGGTAGACGAGTACACTAGAATGTCATCAAAGTACACGACCACCCCTTGCCCCTGTATATCCCGGAAAATGTCATCTACGAAGGATTGGAAGACTGATCGAGCATTCATCAACCCATATGGCATGACGAGATACTCGAAATGACCTGACGTGGTACTAAACGCTGTTTTCCATTCGTCGCCCTCCCTAATGCGCACCAAGTTATACGCGCTCCTGAGATCCAGTTTTGTGAAAAACCGCGCTCCATGCAATGACTCCGTCATGGTCGCAATCAGTGGGAGTGGATAACTGTATTTCACAGTAATCTGATTGAGACCACGGTAATCGATGCACGGGCGCAACCCTCCATCTTTTTTCTTCACAAAAAAGAAGCTCGAGGAGGCGGGAGAAGTGGAGGGCCGTATGTATCCCTGTCTCAAAGATTCGGCTATGTAAGTTTCCATAGCTTTTCTCTCCTCTTGAGACAAAGGATACACGTGGCTCCGTGGGAGCGCTGCTCCTGCCTGGAGATCAATCGCACAATCCCCCTGTCTATGAGGAGGCAACTGCGTCGCCCTAGCTTTACTAAACACGAGAGCTAAATCCCCATATTCAGGCGGAATGTGCAGTGCGGGCACTTGGTTTGGACTTTCCACCGAAGTTGCCCCTACGGAAACACCCAGACATCGCCCCTCGCACTGAGCAGACCACCCATTGAGAGCCCTCTGTTGCCACGAAATAGCAGGGTTATGGGTGCTAACCAGGGAATTCCCAGCACCACCGGGTACGCAGGAGAGTCGATCAGATACAACTGTATAGTCTCTTCATGACCCCCCTGCGCACACATCCTAAGTGGCGCTGTGACTTCCCTAATCAACCCCGACCCCAACGGGCGGCTATCTAAAGCATGAACGGGAAAAGGCTTGTCAACAGGTAGGAGAGGGATCCCTAAATCTAAACAAAACTTCCGATCAACAAAATTCCCAGCTGCGCCTGAATCTACTAGCGCCTTATGCTGGGAATGAGGTGCAACCTGTGGAAAACAAACAGGTATACAAAAGTGCGCAACAGAGAGCTCTGGGTAAGTGGGGCGTCTACTCACCTGGGAAGGCTCCCCAGTGCGTGGCCTGTTGTCTCCTCCCTCGGGGAACCCTCCCCAGCACCTGGCCGCAGTGTGCCCTCCACGACCGCACTTGGTGCAGGGGACAGGCCCCCTCGGGCTCCTCCTCCTCCTTTCTCTAGCGCCAGCACCCCCGAGCTCCATAGCGCTCGGCTCGGAGGTCCCGGAGGGTGGAATGGACGGACCCCACTCGGGACGTCCACGGGTGGCCAGCAGGGTGTCCAGACGGATGGACATATCGACCAACTGGTCGAAGGTGAAATTGGTGTCCCTGCAGGCCAACTCATGTTGAACGTCCTCCCGTAGGCTACATCGAAAATGGTCGATGAGGGCCCGTTCATTCCACCCTGCGTCTGCCGCTAGAGTCCGGAACTCCAGCGCGAACGCCTGTGCGCTCCCCCTCCCCTGTCTCAGGTGGAATAGACGCTCCCCCGCCGCTTTGCCCTCAGGTGGATGGTCGAACACGGCCTTGAAGCGACGGGAGAACTCGGCGTAGGAGATGGTGGTGGCGTCCATCCTCCTCCACTCGGCGTTGGCCCACTCCAACGCCTTGCCCGTGAGACAGGAGATGAGGGCGGAAACGCTCTCGTGTCCCGAGGGCACCGGGTATACAGTGGCCAGGTAGAGCTCCACCTGCAGGAGGAACCCCTGACACCCGGCAGCTGTTCCGTCATACGCCCTCGGGAGCGCCAGCCGAATCCCACTGGGTTCCGGACCTGGGACTGGTGGACCGACCGATGGGGGTGGCAGGGTAGGTGGAGGTGTGGGTACCCCTCTGGACTCCCATCGGTGCAGGGTGTTGATGACGTCCTGTAGAGCGGTCCCCAGTTGTCGGATCTGGTCATCCTGACCGCGGACATGCTCCTCCAGCGACTCAGGCGTGACTGTTGCTCCTGCTGATTCCATTCATTAAGGTGTGTGATTCTGTCACGGGTGCTGAAGGTGGGTGTGGTGCAGGAATCAAGCGCAGGACGCAGAAGCTAAGTCCAAAAGACTTTAGTGAATTATTCACGTAGTACACGAGAACAATAAGCCCGGAGGCGAAATAAAGGCGCACACAGGCGTCAAACAAAAGGCGCACTAACATGTGCGAAAACCTCTCAAACAACGGAGGGAAGATACGTAGCTCAGAACACCAAACAGAGGAGCAATCACACACAACACCAAACAGACACAACGAGAACTAAATAGGACACTAATGAGGACTAACTAGACACAGGTGTACAACATCAAGACAAAACCAAACGAACATGAAACATAGATCGGTGGCAGCTAGTACTCCGGGGACGACGACCGCCGAAACCTGCCCGAACAAGGAGGAGGAGCAGCCTCGGCCGAAACCGTGACAAATGACCACAATGCAGCAGCAGCAGACATAGAAATAGAATGAATAGAAACGGCTTGGAATCTCTAACTCTAGCAATTTGACTGGTAAACTCTTGGGTACACTTGCAATGATTGCCTGGTATTGTGATGCAATCAATTCCGTGGTTATGTAGAATGTTCATCCAAATGATGTTAACTGATATCGTTTAACGAGTTACCATTTCCCGAATTATACTCAATAATATATAGATATCGATAACAGTTACTTATTAATCATTTATCTCATATCAGTCTAATTCTGAACGTCGCAGACTTCTTGAATCTGCACAAACCCGAGTCTTACTGATCATTCCATACCACACAAATTGATTTGATTATTTATTTACTACCAAACTAAATGATAACACAGGACTTTTATTTTCACTCCTTCTGGAAGTGGTCTTCTGAGTACAGCTAATCAGCCATGTCGATAATCCCCAGTGGGGTGATGAAAGCAGTGTAGCAGACGATGGTTTGAAGAGAGTAACAGGATGGACCCATTTAAATTCACCTTCTTAGATACAGTACTAAGAACAGCTACTCAGCTGTAACATTGATTGTTAGAGAGGCGACTTTGTCGTCTTCACCTCGTGTTGACTTTCAGGGTCGTAACCAATGGAAATAAAAGCTGCAGCTTGAGTCCGTCTGGTCTGGCATGTTAATTCTTAACTCAATCTTTTATACCCTCGGGTGTAAAAGGGGAATTTCCGTCATACTGACACGCTCTCTTTGCTCCCTCGTGCATGGCTAGTTACGAGGCAAAATATCATCATCACTATGATCTTGCTAGAAAGCTAAAATCACATTCCTATCTTCACGAAAAAATTGTCTTCCTCCTTGATATTTTCTACACAACGTAAAGTATGTAAACCTGATATACACAGTGTAAAAGCTATTCAAGTTACAATGTTTTCGTTATAACGCCTTTATACCATTTTTAATGACATCACAAAAATACATTAATTTTCCATATTCAATTTCTCATCATTCCCAACATTCGGATGTTGAAATATATTGTCCCAGTGTTCATTGTTGGATGTTGAAGTTTTTGGGCAGCAAAACATTCGGTAACAAAGGGATACTTTTTTCCAAATAACTATTTTGCTATGAAGCCCCTAAATAAGATCTGGTGCAACCAATTACCTTCAGAAGTCACATAATTAGTTAAGTAAAGTCCACCTGTGTGCAATCTAAGTGTCACATGATCTGTCACATGATCTCAACTACAACTAACCTGCAACTAACCTGCCAAGAGCCGTCCACCAAAACTCACGGACCAGGCAAGGAGGGCATTAATCAGAGAGGCAACAAAGAGACCAAAGAAAACCCTGAAGGAGCTGCAAAGCTCCACAGCGGAGATTGGAGTATCTATCCATAGGACCACTTTAAGCTGTACACTCCACAGAGCTGGGCTTTACGGAAGAGTGGCCAGAAAAAAGCCATTGCTTAACCTCTACGGGATCGGTGTCCCATATACGGGACGGTTGAGCTAACGTGCGGTAATGTGATTAGCATGACTGTTGTAAGTAACAGCAAACTTTCCAGGACATAGACATGTATTATATGGGCAGAAAGCTTAAATTCTTGTTAATCTAACTGCACTGTCCAATTTACAGTAGCTATTAGAGTGAAAAAATACATGCTATTGTTTGAGGAGAGTGCACAACAACAGAAAACATATCACGGCAACTGGTTTGATACATTCACCTCTGAAGGTAAATAATGTACTTACATTCAGTAATCTTGCTCTGATTTGTCATCCTAAGGGTCCCAAAGATAAAATGTAGCATAGTTTTGTTTGATAAAATCCATTTTTATATTCAACTGTATGAACTGGGTTCTTCAGTTTGAACCCCTGCTGTCTCTGGCTCCACACTCACCCCGCTAGGCCATCTAGATGTGTGAAAGTTAGTGTATAAGCTAATGATCCATCAATCAATTTCAATCAATCAATTTTATTTTATATAGCCCTTCTTACATCAGCTAATATCTCGAAGTGCTGTACAGAAACCCAGCCTAAAACCCCAAACAGCTAATAATGCAGGTGTAGAAGCACGGTGGCTAGGAAAAACTCCCTAGAAAGGCGAAAACCTAGGAAGAAACCTAGAGAGGAACCAGGCTATGAGGGGTGGCCAGTCCTCTTCTGGCTGTGCCGGGTGAAGATTATAACAGAACCATGCCAAGATGTTCAAAAATGTTCATAAGTGACAAGCATGGTCAAATAATAATCAGGAATAAATCTCAGTTGGCTTTTCATAGCCGATCATTAAGAGTTGAAAACAGCAGGTCTGGGACAGGTAGGGGTTCCATAACCGCAGGCAGAACAGTTGGAATAGCAGCAAGGCCAGGCGGACTGGGGACAGCAAGGAGTCACCACGGCCGGTAGTCCCGACGTATGGTCCTAGGTGCTCAGGTCTCTCAGTTGGATTTCATAGCCGATCATTAAGAGTTGAAAACAGCAGGTCTGGGACAGGTAGGGGTTTCGTAACCGCAGGCAGAACAGTTGAAACTGGAATAGCAGCAAGGCCAGGCGGACTGGGGACAGCAAGGTGTCATCATGCCCGGTAGTCCTGACGTATGGTCCTAGGGCTCAGGTTCTCAGAGAGAAAGAGAGAACGAGAGAATTAGAGAGAGCATACTTAAATTCACACAGGACACTGGATAAGACAGGAGAAGTACTCCAGGTATAACCAACTAACCCCAGCCCCCGACACATAAACTACTGCAGCATAAATACTGGAGGCTGAGACAGGAGCGGTCCGGAGACACTGTGGCCCCATCCGAAGAAACCCCGGACAGGGCCAAACAGGAAGGATATAACCCCACCCACTCTGCCAAAGCACAGCCCCCGCACCACTAGAGGGATATCCTCAACCACCAACTTACAATCCTGAGACAAGGCCGAGTATAGCCCACAGAGGTCTCCACCACAGCACAAACCAAGGGGGGCGCCAACCCAGACAGGAAGATCACGTCAGTAACTCAACCCACTCAAGTGACGCACCCCTCCCAGGGACGGCATGAAAGAGCACCAGCAAGCCAGTGACTCAGCCCCTGCAACAGGGTTAGAGGCAGAGAACCCCAGTGGAGAGGGGAACCGGCCCGGCAGAGACAGCAAGGGCTGTTCGTTGCTCCAGAGCCTTTCCGTTCACCTTCACACTCCTGGGCCAGACTACACTCAATCATATGACCTACTGAAGAGATAAGTCTTCAGTAAAGACTTAAAGGTTGAGACCGAGTCTGCCTCTCTCACATGGGTAGGCAGACTGTTCCATAAAAATGGAGATCTATAGGAGAAAGCCCTGCCTCCCGCTGTTTGCTTAGAAATTCTAGGGACAATTAGGAGGCCTGCGTCTTGTGACCGTAGCGTACGTATTGGTATGTACGGCAGGACCAACTCGGAAAGATAGGTAGGAGCAAGCCCATGTAACGCTTTATAGGTTAACAGTAAATCCTTGAAATCAGCCCTTGCCTTAACAGGAAGCCAGTGTAGGGAAGCTAGCACTGGAGTAATATGATCAAATTTCTTGGTTCTAGTCAGGATTCTAGCAGCCGTATTTAGCACTAACTGAAGTTTATTTAGTGCTTTATCCGGGTAGCCGGAAAATAGAGCATTGCAGTAGTCTAACCTAGAAGTAACAAATGCATGGATTACTTTTTCTGCATCATTTTTGGACAGAAAATTTCTGATTTTTGCAATGTTACGTAGATGGAAAAAGCTGTCCTTGAAACAGTCTTGATATGTTCGTCAAAAGAGAGATCAGGGTCAAGAGTAACACCGAGGTCCTTCACAGTTTTATTTGAGACGACTTTACAACCATCAAGATGAATTGTCAGATTTAACAGAAGATCTCTTTGTTTCTTGGGACCTAGAACAAGCATCTCTGTTTTGTCCGAGTTTAAAAGTAAAAAAGTTTTCAGCCATCCACTTCCTTATGTCTGAAACACAGGCTTCTAGCGAGGGCAATTTTGGGGCTTCACCATGTTTCATTGAAATGTACAGCTGTGTGTCATCCGCATAGCAGTGAAAGTTAACATTATGTTTTCGAATAACATCCCCAAGAGGTAAAATATATAGTGAAAACAATAGTGGTCCTAAAACGGAACCTTGAGGAACACCGAAATGTACAGTTGATTTGTCGGAGGACAGACCATTCACAGAGACAAACTGATATCTTTCCGACAGGTAAGATCTAAACCAGGCCAGAACTTGTCCGTGTAGACCAATTTGGGTTTCCAGTCTCTCCAAAAGAATGTGGTGATCGATGGTGTCAAAGGCAGCACTAAGGTCTAGTAGCACGAGGACAGATGCAGAGCCTCGGTCTGACGCCATTAAAAGGTCATTTACCACCTTCACAAGTGCAGTCTCAGTGCTATGATGGGGTCTAAAACCAGACTGAAGCATTTCGTACACATTGTTTGTCTTCAGAAAGGCAGTGAGTTGCTGCGCAACAGCTCTTTCTAAAATTTTTGAGAGGAATGGAAGATTCGATATAGGCCGATAGTTTTTTATATTTTCCGGGTCAAGGTTTGGCTTTTTCAAGAGAGGCTTTATCACTGCCACTTTTAGTGAGTTTGGTACACATCCGGTGGATAGAGAGCTGTTTATTATGTTCAACATAGGAGGGCCAAGCACAGGAAGCAGCTCCTTCAGCAGTTTAGTAGGAATAGGATCCAGTATGCAGCTTGAAGGTTTAGAGGCCATGATTATTTTCATCATTGTGTCAAGAGATATAGTACTAAAACACTTAAGTGTCTCTCCCGATCCCAGGCCCTCGCAGGTCTGTGCAGATCCAGGACAGCTAAGCCCTGGAGGAATACGCAGATTCAAAGAGGAGTCCGTAATTTGCTTTCTAATGGTCATGATCTTTTCCTCAAAGAAGTTCATGAATTTATTACTGCTGAAGTGAAAGCCATCCTCTCTTGGGGAATGCTGCTTTTTAGTTAGCTTTGCAACAGTATCAAAAAGAAATTTTGGATTATTCTTATTTTCCTCGATTAAGTTGGAAAAGTAGGATGATCGAGCAGCAGTGAGGGCTCTTCGGTACTGCACGGTACTGTCTTTCCAAGCTAGTCGGAAGACTTCCAGTTTGGTGTGGCGCCATTTCGTTCCAATTTCCTGGAAGCTTGCTTCAAAGCTCAGGTATTTTCTGTATACCAGGGAGCTAGTTTCTTATGACAAATGTTTTTCGTTTTTAGGGGTGCAACTGCATCTAGGGTATTGCGCAAGGTTAAATTGAGTTCCTCAGTTAAGTGGTTAACTGATTTTTGTCCTCTGACGTCCTTGGGTAGGCAGAAGGAGTCTGGAAGGGCATCAAGGAATTTTTGTGTTGTCTGAGAATTTATAGCACGACTTTTGATGCTCCTTGGTTGGGGTCTGAGCAGATTATTTGTTGCGATTGCAAACGTAATAATCCATCATGTATGACATGTGTAAACTTACATTTTGTATTACCATATCATTTTTGTATGTTCTCTATAGTTATGTACTTGAAAATGTATCAATTGACCAATTCGGCACATTTTGGCAGACTTGATACAAAATAGTCCAGTATTGCAATGCTTCACTGGATCAATCTGAAACTTTGCGCACACACTGCTGCCATCTAGTGGCCAAAATCTAAATTGCGCCTAAACTGCAATATTATATTGTGGCCTTTCTCTTGCACTTCAAAGATGATATTTTTTTTTTTTTGAAAACTCACGTTTTTTTGTTTGTATTATCTTTTACCAGATCTAATGTGTTATATTCTCCTACATTAATTTCACATTTCCACAAACTTCAAAGTGTTTCCTTTCAAATGGAATCAAGAATATGCATATCCTTGCTTCAGGTCATGAGCTAGAGGCAGTTAGATTTGGGTATGTCATTTAGGCGAAAATTGAAAAAAAAAAGGTCAGATCCTTAAGAGGTAAAAAAATAAAATAAGCAAACATGTTTGGTGTTCGCCAAAAGGCATGTGGGAGACTCCCCCAACATATGGAAGAAGATGAGACTAAAATTGAGCATTTTGGCCATTAAGGAAAACGCTATGTCTGGCGCAAACCCAACACCTCTCATCACCCAGAGAACACCATCCTCACAGTGAAGCATGGTGGTGGCAGCATCACGCTGTGGCAATGTTTTTCATCGGTAGGGACTGGGAAACTGGTCAGAATTTAAGGAATGATGCATGGCGCTAAATACAGGGAAATTCTTGAGGGAAACCTGTTTCAGTCTTCCAGAGATTTGAGACTGGGACGGAGGTTCACCTTCCAGCAGGACAATGACTCTAAGCATACTGCTAAAGCAACACTTGAGTGGTTTAAGGGGAAATGTCTTGGAATGGCTTAGTCATAGCCCAGACCTCAATTCAATTGAGAATCTGTGGTATGACTTAAAGATTGCTGTACACCAGCGGAACCCATCCAACTTGAAGGAGCTGGAGCAGTTTTGCGTTGAAGAATGGGCAAAAATCCCAGTGGCTAGATGTGCCAAGCTTATAGAGACATACCCCAAGAGACTTGCAGCTGTAATTGCTGCAAAAGGTGGCTCTATGCACGCTCAAGTTTTCTGTTTTATTATCTTATTTCTTGTCTGTTTCACAAGAAAAAATATGTTGCATCTTCAAAGTGGTAGGCATGTTGTGTAAATCAAACGATACAAACCCCCAAAAAATCAATTTTTATTCCATGTTGTAAGCCAAGCCCCGATGAATTGAGGCTGTTCTGAGGGGAAGAGGGGGGGTGCAACTCATTAATTAACATTGCCAGATATTTTCCATCAATTATTTTGTTCTCGTGTCAAGTGTGACCAATAATGTACTGTGAAGTGTAATTACCAGCCTAAAACATAACCTAAAGATTCCCTATTGATTCACATAAATATTAGTATACCAACACTTTATTGTTAAGAACACCTACAATTCTGACAATGTAAATGTATATGGCTGTAAGATTATTCATATATTGTTAGTTTATGATATTCCGGCTTTTCTATGTGGAGAGCTTCTTCTGATAAGAGACTAATTATTTGTTGCCATACATCATGTGGATGTGACCTTCTGACATTCAGTTAATAAATTACTACAGAGCTGGCGTTCTACACTGCCGTTCATTCAGTACAGGGACTCCTAAAGAGTTGGGTTATTTGATGGTTACATCACTGTAGAATCTACAGTGACGTAACGATCAAATAACCCAACTCTTTGTGATGTAACCATCAAATTACCCAATTAGTCCCTGTACTGAATGACACTTCATCCTCGCCATGGTAAATTATGGGCAGATTCACTCTTTTTTCAGAGACACTTGACACGGAAGCAGCTGCAGTAATCATTTTCACCATGGCAATACTCACAGGTGAGTTTTTACCTGCTGTTCTCAGCAAATTACAGAAGAAGGAAGTCAAAGAGGGACATTTAATTGTTTACATAAGGACAGGGGACAGTAAGGTGTCAGGGCTATCATCTACATCTTCTAGGACTGTTGATAACCTTGATCTAACAATTTGCTTCTGCATAATGTCATCCTTTAATTGACTGACTTCATGGACTGCTGTTTGACTCATAATAAAAAAGGACACTCAATTAATTATTTATAATTACCATCATTCGGGCAAGCCAACATGTTTCCCTCTGAAGCTGTACATTAAGCTGTAGGAGAGAATGTAAACCACAATATGCTAACATCTCATCCATTTACATCAGTAGCCTTGAAAGTTATTGGTACCAATGTAATAACTTGTCCTCTGACACCAATGAACTGGGATACAGTGACAGGATCACTCCTGTCATGTGCATGTAACATACATTATGAAGAAATACCCAAATATGTTCTGTTGTTGTCTCTCTGGGGTCTTGTTATGGTACCAGATGGTTGCTGAGGTAAAATAAAATGTCACATTCACCACAACGGTTGATCCAGAGGAGAATGTGTCCTCAATGTAATCATCGTACCATCACTCATGACAACATCAGGCCTGGATATGAAGACAGGATCACTCTGGACAAAACCACTGGATCTCTTGAACTCAGGGACCTGGCCCCGTTGACGGGTACAAAATACAAAGTAAGCCTTTTCTTAAAGAAGGATCACTGCTGAGTGGGGAAACAAGACTGGAGGTATATGGTAAGTACTACTGATTTAGATCTAGGAAATGTAGGAAATGGTTTTAAAATAAAGTACACTTTCCCTCTGTGATGAAATCAGAAACATCCAAGAATCTGTATAGATTGTATATGTTCAGGCCATGTGAGGGTGTAGCTGTTTGTCATTTACAGTTTAATGAGCTGCTGTTTCTCAAATCCAGTCAGTTCTCTGGGCACAGTGCCATTTCTCCACCTCATTTGTTTCTAATGATCTCATTCATTTTAGTTAGTAGTGTATGATGAAACAATGTGTTCAGAAAAGGTACATTCTTCAGAAATTGTCTTCTACGCAAAGAGAAGGTAGTTATTATGTTTTTAACCCACAGAGCGAGTCTGCAACATGGTGATAACTCCCTATAACACAGATTTAGTGGAGTTCAACAGCTCTGTCAGTTTGTCCTGCTCCTCCTCTGCCTCCCCCCTTTCTTACCGCTGGCTGAATGGCAGCTCTGAGGTCACAGCCAGTGATGGAGTTCAGCTTGTTGATGGAAACTCTCACCATAGTCAGTGTGACCTGGTATGACCCGGGACCATTCAGCTGTACCGTGTTCAACCCAATGATGTGTATAAACCCTGGATTATTGATGCCATGTAATGGCCAATGAGAGGCTTTGAATCCACCTGCCACCATATTGGAACTTGTCGTATATGATGAATGGTGGCAATTATCGCTGTCAACAAAAGAGTCCGATCTATGCTGCATCGTGTTAGAGGCTTTTATTCATACCACGAGGTTACAGCATAAATTACAGACACGCGTTGTCCGGAGAACGGCTCCTCAAGATTGCTATGGCCGTTCTAACGTCTCATCGTTTAACCCCTATTTATAAACACTGATGCCCCCTCTTCTGGCCAATCACCAGTCTCCCCTGTCTACAACCCACCTCCTGTCGGTGATATGTGGTATTACACCTAAAACATTCCCTCTTGATACTACCACAAACAACATTCCATTTCTTCATGAAAAACATTTAACAAAGGCATAATCTTCAGATACTATATTCCCCCTTTCGAGACCGAACTAAACGTCTCGAAACCAAACAGAATAGGATTATGACTAGTAACAACTTATCTTATTGAGTATCTTTAACCTTAAACCAAAACATTCTCCTCTAGAGTGTAAATACCTTTCTTATGAAATATGAATAACTGTTGATGAAGTGTGAACACATTACTATGAATTATGAATAAATCTTTATGGAGTGTGAGAGCGAAAAACCTGTCCGGCAACCTTTGTTCCAAATCCATCCATCCATCAATCAAGACAGTAAAATTCTCTCACGGTCCCTCTGCCCCAGGCAACCACCGCGGTACTCCAGATAAACTCATAAACCATGTAAATACATTTGAAACTATGATGCCACCAAATACACATGTTTCCCCTGCAAACAAAATCCTATCCAGAAACATCCACTCTCAAGCTGGTCAACCCATAGGACTTGAAAAGGAATCTCTCCCTGCCTAAACGTCCTTTCCCTAACCCCATCGAAATAAACAAAAGCATCTAAGATCCTCATCTGCATTCAATAACATCAAACATCATTCTACTAAAATCAATACCTAAGAATATGACACCATTATGTATTAGACATCAAATATGTCTATATTTCATTGCAGACACTGGAATGTAGTCCACTACACTTCATCTCCTCCGTAGTCTCCTCCTCCAATGGACTTGTTGATGATGGAATCAGCCACACCCTCCTTGTTTCATCTCCTCCAGTCATATTGTCCCTTCATATTGTCTTTGTTTCACATGTTCCCCCAAATGCTTCTGGAATGAAAAGAAACGACCAAACAGTATCCTTTGCAAAACAACATTTTCAAATTAAACCTCCACATCAATTTAAAAGAATATAAAAATGACATATCAATGATGTATGAATCACATTATCCATTCCCCCCTTTATTCATAAAATCATTCTAAAATCATATTAAAATCAGCCTACAAAATGTTTTCCTTGAAACAATAAAAAATAAAATGATCAAATAATCAAAAAGGATATTTATCCATCAGTAGTCCATCTAGATCCCCTCGTCCATCTTCGTCCAGATCAGGAACAGTCAACACCGGCATCTGAGTGTTGTCTCCAGGCACCACTTCTCCAACCTATCTCAATCTCATAACTTTCTCAAAAGTCAGTACAAACATCACACAGTGTTATCAAAGCTGAAACTAACATCTGACCCATCACTGCCCCTACTGGCCTAATTGAGCTTGCAACCAAATCTTCTCAGATCTCCCAAATGTTACACCATATCATGGAAGAGGTCCCCCCTTCTCCCTTAGACTCATTCTCCAATGGTAGGCTTGAAGACTATGACATGTAGCCATGTCACCCTTTTAACCCTAGATTTAGCTGTGTTCGGTGCTAACTCTCTTTTAATAGTAAAAGCCTCATATGGAAGCTTCAACGTTGACACATACCAAAATCCTATCCCTCCATAATGTAAGAATATAGATGCTTTATCACCCCAAACCCCTAAATATCTCTAAAATTCCCAATAGTCACATTGTCAGTCAAAAGCTAATCATTTAACCATCAAAGTCCTGCTTTTCTACTACCTGGTACATAAAAATTACATTATATTTGTCATCTCTAACCTTATGTTCATGCTTATCCAAAGTTATCATATAACATCCCAATATGATATTCCCATAAACATACCCCTTACCTCATATGTTTTATTAGAACAACAATAACTTTTAGCCCTCAATGGTTACACCTCAAATGCTTCAGAGTTTGCGGTTACCTGACTTTACTTTCCATCTAACAATTCCCATAGGGTAATCCATTTACCCAAGAACACTTAAACCCTACTGTTCTGACAACTACATTATTTTATCGGTCAATGACTGTTGCCGATACCACAGTTATGACAAAGCATAACACTTACCCACACCTGCCAGAGGCCGCGCGACCGTCTAACACGTCTTGGGCTGGCATCCCCAACAGACATCAACCCTCAAGATTCCTCACTGATTCTTACAGAATGAGTTAATCTATCTCTAACTTTCACAACAGAGGAACGAGCAGCACTGATCAGATGCCCCCCCCCCCTCTGTCATCAAAATCAAAAGACCTCATCCTGCAGCTTCCATGATGAATCTCTCTTCTCCATTTCAGATTAATCTATATTGCTCTCTACTACTATCTGCTCTACTTTTTAACCCTATTCGTAGTAACCTAAACCCCTGAGTCTCTCTTGCTGCCTCCTTTAATTTCAGAAAAGTTGTTGTCATCCTTCCTACATTTGCTATTACCATCGTATCATTAATCCCTTCCCAAAGTTACCATTAACGTTGTTGATTTAGTTGATGAATTAAAACCCTTAATTCCCTCTAGTGGGAAACTACCAACATCCTATTCGATTATTCCCTGTTGGAGTGACTACTGTAATAAACTTATCCTTAACTCCCTCTATGACTGTGGAAAGTTTTACAGACTTCAAATCTTCCATTATAAGCATCACCTTACAAATTACATAGCCCTTTAACCAATAATTCTTAACCGGAACAAATTTCTATGCTTTCACTAGATAAGTACACATATTCTCCCTGATCTTTATCTGTAACCTTACGCAAAATAATCCCTTATTTGACTAAGTGCAACAGCTTCTACTTCTGATCCTGCTAACAATACTTATTCTCCCTAATTATCTCTCTCTCTCTGTGAAAGAAACGTCATCATCCTAAATGGCATATTATTATTACTATTATCCTAACTCTAATAACAGTATTTTCCCCCTATAATTGGTGCTGAACCCTTATAATCAAATGCGCTATATTTATGGCTTTAGTAACTATCAATGTTGAAAGAGTTAAATTACTTCTCACTGTTGTTTTAATAGACTCACGTGGTGATGTCATTATTGTTACTACCTCATCCCAAAGCTCTGAACTCTTTACTTGTACTTCCATCCATCACCACTAGTGTCACTTTTTTCCCCCTTTCAGTTCTACCTCTAAACTTTAAACCTTTTGATTATAACAAAAAGTACCCACAATTACCTTGATCTTCCTATTCTAAAGTGTCATTCATTACTGTTCTCTCTCTCTCTCTTACTACTAACTTTGAACTTAGCTCACTGTCTCAGAGTTCCTTCACCCTAGTTCTCCTAACTTATTTTAATCTAATCTTTTCTCTCATAACATTTAAAACCTTTTCCCACTGATTTATTGACAAAATTCCTTCCCCACCAATTTTTAGAATACGTGATTGGGAATTCCCCACCTGCTCCTGACTCCTTTACACAGACTTGGCAAAACGACTAAACACCTTTTAGCCTAACCTCAAATCTCTTAGTGTAAGAATGTAACCCAAAATAACAGTCACCCCTATTAAGTTTTTTTCCCCAGACAGATTGTCTAACAGGCAATCTAATACATTATCATCCTTCCTATGATATTATCTTTTAAGCAAATGATTCCCAAAAACCCTACTTCTTAAAATATTCTACCAGACAGTCAGTCGTCTAGTGTGCCTCTGATTGAACACTTCAATTTACACCATACATCTCTTCCCACAATGTCATTGGTATATTGTCTCTTTTAATTCCTATTTGACTTCTATAGCAGAGCTCAATTGATTCCCTAAGAGTATTTAAACTGTTTTACTACTTCCAATCCCTATCCTAACCTAATTAGTTTATTTTACAGAGTGATATGTTTAACCTCTTTAGGCTGAACACATACATTTTTCCCTTCTTCTCTAATCGATGCTCTCAGCTGATACCCCCCTTCTGGATATTCTAGGCACTAACAGGTGCTCTTCCCTTGCTCTTCCTCTGTTTCTTCTTACTGTTGTTTCTTCCTCCTCCTTCTTCCAAGCCTTCTCTTCCTCTTCCTCTCCAATTCTGTGTCTTTCCAGACCTTGACTGTGGATATAACACCTGGTACCCCCCTTGGCTGGTACAAGTGCACTTGACATTCTTCAGCTGAAGCTGCAACAGCGATTGCCGACCCGGTCCACTCTGACTCCCCATAACCAAAACTTATTTTCTCCTTCTCCAACTCTTGGGATTATTTTCTCAGCAGGTTTTCTTGGTCCTGTTCCTTCTCGTCGTTGACATATCAGTATTCTTCAACCTTAGTTCTAAGTTCTGTCCTCGAAATATCATCTTCCATCATCTTCTTACTTTTCTTCTGTGCCAGTACTTGTAGGACAAACTCTTGAAAATAAAGCACCTTTAATCTCCAAATCTTCATCGCTTTCTTCATCTTCAACTTCCATCAGAGATCAAATCTCTAGTATCCATTTCTTCTTTCCTCTCTTGCCACTTCCCTCTGATCACAGAGTCACCTCCACCCATGACCTCTCATCAATCACTCTCATCTCCATCATCCTCTTCTCCTTCACGTTCCAGACATCTCATTTTCTTCCATCTTCATCTTTCTGAACCTCCTTCTCTTCGTTTCCAGACATGTCGGTTCTTCTTACTTCTGGAGTTTTGAATTCATCTTCATCGTTGTTTCTGCTGGTACCCTATCTATTATTAATCTATATTTCTGATGCAATAATCACTCCTGGATAATCATTGTAAGCTGAGAATAAACCTCCCTAAGCTCTACTTTTTAAACCTATCTTATTGCTGACATATTTTATCAATTTCTGTTTGAGAATGAAGGGCAACTTTTGTTTCACTTGCCGGATACCCTAGCAACACTTTAGTTAAAGGATTACCACTATGCACTATATCAACCTATTTTCCCAATAAGTCAATTAAAAATCATGAATAATTAAAACCAATTTTTATTCCTATATCCTATGTCCCCAATTTATCCATTAGTGTTGACTATATTACCACAACCCATCAAATGCAAGTAAATTAGTCAACTTCAAAGCAATCCCAAAAACAAAGCTTCTAACCCTTCAATAAATGATACACAGAGCATCCAAAATGCAATTTTTAATGAAATAGTATTTGCCAAGCCTATGCAAAATCGTCATAAACTCACATATCTTGTAACAGTAACCTGTTTGATGATTTGATCCCTCCACCGCGTCACGTGATCACTTCCTGTATCTCCTCGCTCCCCCTCTCTCCTGTCTCTCATGACAAGGGACAAAGACACAAGAACAGCTTTTAGTAGTTAATGCCATCACTGAGTATTTCCAACCATTCAATATTCATTCGTTCTACATTATTCACTCTAAGACTAAACTCAGAACTAAATAGATCGCTCAAAAACATTATTTTATTTTAATTCGTCTTTTAATTATTTAATTAAATGTATTATAATCCGCTACCATATATCTAATTTATAAATTCAATAGGTCCCAAAACAAGTTTCATCTTAACCCACTGCCGTTTAAACTTATAAGATTCGTGTTAAAATCTCTCCTGTCTGTCTATTTGTTCCATCGTCTGTGTTCCTCTGTCTCCCCCTGCAGTTTAACCAATGTGTTATTTTGCAGAATCCCACGCATGCGCAAATATGATTTATTACATAAATCGCTCCAAAACATTTCCTTTAATTTTAATCGTCTTTTAATTTAATTAATTATACTCCGTCAACATATATTTGATTTATAACTTTACTACATCTCGCCAAATAGTTTCCCGTTCGAACAACAGCCGTTTAACACCTAAGAGATTTTTCCCCAAAATCTCTCTTATTCTGTGACTATTATCCCTTGCCGACCCCCCACATGGGACCTATGACCCTTACCCATAATGCCGTGCTTTGTAGGCTTAGCACATAACCACATGTTGGAGTTTTTAGCCCCGTAAAATCACGCATGCGCAAATATCATTTTAACCTCATACTTGAGTCTCAGCATCCCCTCATGGTGCCGTAAAACAAAACGTTCCCTAATCTCGTGCCATAAACTCCAACTCCCACGTTTGGTACTGTAGTGTCGCAAAATTAAACGCATGCGCATACCCATTCCTCAATACAATTTCACCGTGGAAGGAAGATTCTCTACTCTCTCTCCCCAAACATAATAACAGTCCAGCTGTAATTCCCCATTTCCCCCTTATAGTCAAACAACATTTATCAGCGCTCACAAAACATATAACCTGACTTACAAACACATAAACAAGTTTAAGAGACTTTCACCCGTCGCAACGGAATCTCTAAGGATATCCGTTAGCATGTAGCACGCAACACAATTAGCATTAGCAGTTAGCATTAGCCTGAGGTACACTGTGGTACAAAACACAATTAGCATGTAGCATTAGCATTTAGCCACGATGTACCACGTGACCCGAACCATACAATCCAGCCTTAGCCACGAGGCACCACGTGGCCTGAAACAATCCAGCATTAACACCAACCTCCAGCTAACTGCAGCCTACTAGCTATACAAATGAACACCCCGCACCGTGGCCCAATCATTGTCTATCAGTAATATCTCCTTCTAACTTTGTGTTGCCGTAAGTTCTGGATAATCATAGAGAGGTTACCCCAAGCATTATAGTTCGTCAACCATACGATGAGTATATAACATACATATAATTCGTCCAGCTTAATAATTCCCAGAATTAACCATACACCACATAACGCGTTGCAAAGGATTTTATGGCCCATTCCTAAAGAATCGCCTCGATTCGAGGGCTTTTCCAGATCCCCCGGTGCCCTAAAAATGCATACGTATTCCAACATTTATTCTCTACTAATCCATTGTCACCCGTTACCAATGAATTATACACGTTCAATACTTAAATCCTACCGTTTAATGCTCTACATTCCAATTAACTGCCGTTCTTGATGGAATAAATTTTAGCAGACTCCAGTCGACCAGCAATAACACCACCCGAGGCAAGGTCGAAATGGTACATCTCCTCAGTGTACACAAGTCATATCCAATCTAACCAACTCCGAAGCGGTAAGAACACTCACCCTTTTTTCCCTCAGAGAGAGTTAGCCCGGCGATTGACTGAAACACAGAAGAGACGCAAAACCAGTCCCTGTTTGGGCGCCATTATGTCGTATATGATGAATGGTGGCAATTATCGCTGTCAACAAAAGAGTCCGATCTATGCTGCATCGTGTTAGAGGCTTTTATTCATACCACGAGGTTACAGCATAAATTACAGACACGCGTTGTCCGGAGAACGGCTCCTCAAGATTGCTATGGCCGTTCTAACGTCTCATCGTTTAACCCCTATTTATAAACACTGATGCCCCCTCTTCTGGCCAATCACCAGTCTCCCCTGTCTACAACCCACCTCCTGTCGGTGATATGTGGTATTACACCTAAAACATTCCCTCTTGATACTACCACAAACAACATTCCATTTCTTCATGAAAAACATTTAACAAAGGCATAATCTTCAGATACTATAAACTCCTCAGAAGGAGTAATCCTCCATAGGAATGAATGGAAATCTACAGTATTTCAATAAAATGTTTCAAGGACAAAATTACATGTATTTAAGTATTTATTTGTTGTAGTGGAGACAGTAACCTTAGTACTCTCCCAAAAAATTCCTTTAAGTAATATGTTTTATATACTTTTTTGTTGTTGTTCAATTCACATAATATCATTAAAAGTATGCATTAAGGTGTCTGAAATAGAATATACTTGTCAAAAATGAATGTAGACAATAATAAATGGATTTCTATAGCTTCCAAAATATGTTTTACTATGGAGGAGTACCAAAATGCCTGCGCAATGGTTTCAAAACAGCGGCCCCCTTGTCAGTCATCTAGGATTAAGACATATAATTGGTTCGACCCCATCAGTAATGGAACCAGCCAGCCTCTAACCCTCACTATCAGCTGTGAGTCCATTTTCATTAACAAACTGAATGCAACTGTATGTTTTATCCAATTACTGCTCAAGTTATTCTACAGGCTCATATGACCTACACTTGTTGAACACTATAGCTGGTTGAATTTTGCCTCTTGGTCTTGACCATGACATTGATTGGACATTGATGTTTTATTGGGCTTACAATGGTTTTCAAATGTGTCGCATAAGGTTCAGAAAACACCACAATGAAGGTGACCCCTTTAGATAACCCCTCTAGACCCCTTTAGGGCGGCAGGTAGGCTAGTGGTTAAGAGCGTTGGGCCAAAAGGTCGAAAGGTCGCTGGTTTGAATCTGTCGATAATTTAAAAGTAGATGTACTGTATGGATCAGGGTCAGAACAAACATGGTGGATAAATGAAGATGTCTTACTCAGGCAGTTTACCATTGGAAAAAATGGTCAAGGTTCCTGTCTGTGTAGATGGGCCCGTGTGGCGGGGGCATAAGTAGACCAGAGTGGCCCCACCCTGACCTAAAACAAATGAGGTAGTGGGGTGTCTCGCTTCGCTAATGTCTCTGGTCAGACCTCACTATGTCCTGCTCAACAGAGTTCAGTCCTTCTGCCCAGCTCACCATCAAGTTTGATTATTTAATCAGCTGTGTACTGCTAGGGTAAAAACCAAAACGTGCACCAAGGGGTGCCCCAGGACTGAGTTTGTGAAACCCTGCAATAAGGGATCGCCAGTTTCTCATGGTGTGAACAACATAATTGAAAAGCCTTTAAGAAAGATGCAGACATACATTTCCCACACACATCTCTGAATAACTCTCACACTAATGTCACACACCACTGCATAGATAGGAAAAGGCCCCTATATGGCCATTAGTGGCCAGTTACAGAGTGCAAGCCAGAACGTGTCAAAACTTCAGTATCCAAAACCACACACTAGTGTAAAAACCACACACTAGAGATGACAAATGCCCAACCCTGACTTTAGTTCAGTTTTGTTTTTATTGCAGAGTTCATTAATGGGATAGTTTACACACATTTGTAAAATTGATCAGCATTTTGGCACATATCTAGAACCAGTATGGTCAAACATTTCTATATATATAATATATGTTTCATTTAGTTTGGTCTTCCACACCACCTCCAGCAATCAAGTTAAATCCATCATCAACACATAGAACACCTGCATGATAACACCCAGTGTGGATCTGTAATATAATGCACATAATCAATACATTTATCTTATATTTGATAATCTGCTTTATTGTGTACTTTATTAATATTGAAAACCAAAATCTTGTTAGGTTTAGTAGATAACAACGATACTGTAACTGATCAAAGCATGTGGATGATGTAATGTTAACAATATAATGTAAATAGTCAATACAAGTATTTATAGAACACTGTATTTTGAAGTGTGGAGTCAAAAAGGCAATGAAGCTGGAGTAACGTATTGCTTTACATGATGTAAAAACAGAATTAATAATAACGATTACTTTTCTCCATCAACTTTGTTGTTCTTTGTGTCAAGTGTGACCAGTAGTATGTTGATATGGCCTAATTACATTCAGTTCATTCATTCATACAAAGCTGGGTGTTGGTTCTAAGTGATCCTACCGTGATGTCAGTGTTAGAGAAGGAGTATAAAGCACTAACTTTTATTAGATATAGAATATATCATCTATTATCAGAAAATACCTCAAGACCAAAGTCCACGTTTATCAGTCAAAGCTTCCAAAGCAATAGAGGGCAACAGGCTCAGTGAATGTAACCCCTCCCCCACAGCTTCCTTATTAGTATTAGTGGAGGTGGGTTGTAGTGTTCCAATAGTGGAGTTTGGTCATTTGTTCCTTCATGCAGTGATGTAACTCATCAAAACATTTTATCTCAATATTTCATTTCAGGTTTTGGTGTCACTGTAGACCGCTTTTATTGAAGCCCTGTCTCCTATGTAATACTTATTTGTAGAGACAGAAATACAGTCTGAATCACAGACATTTGATACAGAAGAGATGGTGGCAGCTGCAGTCGTCTTTCTTACCATGCGAATACTCTCAGGTGAGACCTTATCTGCTGCACTCAATAAAATACAGCCACACATAGGTTAACCCTAAAAGCACCAACATGGGGTCAATTTTGACACCAAGGTGTAAAAAATGTAATAATTTCCAAACCCTTTCTTGATCCTTCTGAAATGTTAGGACCATGAATTCTGTGTTAATGTAATATATTCTTGTCCTCTCCCATGATAGTAGGAATTGTCCTTCAATAAATAGCAGGTTCTTCGTCAATAGTCATAGACGTAGTTTCAATGATGTTCATATCCATCTCTAAGGCCATACATACCGGATTGCTGTCAGACCTTGTCCATAGATGGCTTACATGGTAAAGAATCCAATATGTCATTTAGTAATTTGGATGAACTATCCCTTTCAGGTGGTGACAAATGCTGCTTAATATTTGCTCTCACAAAATATAGTTATTCCACTAGGCACAGTGGCTACCATAGTGGCTTCAAAAATGTTCTTGATAAAATCATTATTTTATAAGAGCGTTTAAGAAGTTATTTGAAAACGTTCCACTTATGTCTTTGATTACAGCATTTTGTGTTTGTTTTGGAGACATGATTATCAAGCCCTGTTGTTGTTTCCTCAGGATATTTTGCTGGTCTAGAAGTGCTTCCACCTGGACCTGTGAATGGAACATTGGGAGGAAATGTGATTTTCAAAACCACCATCAATCCAACCACACTTAGTGCAATCTCTTGGACATTTGGTGAACCCCCTGTTTCCATTGTTGACTTTCTCAGTTCTGAAGGTCCTGTGACCAGAGCGGGATATGTTGGTAGGATCAGTCTGGACAATAGCACTGGATCTCTGGAGCTCAGGAAACTGACCCTGGCTGACAGTGGAGAATACAGAGTGATCATAGGAGAGTCTGATTTTATGCAGTTGGCAGATACTTCACTGAATGTTTATGGTGAGTACCCCCTGAGTTCCAAAAGATGTCACTGAATGTTAAATGTGCATTGATATTGTATTGAGTTGTCAACTAATGTGAATATAATGTACTTCCATCCATAAAAACAATATAAAACAAAAAACACAATGTGCTTGTTGAAATGCAGTTACTCTAGTCTTTAATGGTGGAGTTACAATTTATTTGATGGATATCTCTTGACACTCTACTACATACATGATCCATGGTCAGAAGCAGAGCTAGTGCGAGGGCCATGGGTGTTACCACCAGGGTTGGTGTCAATTCCATTTAGATTCCAGTCAATTTAAAAAGTGAACCAAACTCCAATTCAAATTTACATTTTTACTAATTGAAAACCATGGAAGAGAATTGGAATTGGAAATTAAGTGTACTTCCTGAATTTACTGGAATTTAAATGGAATTGACCGCAACCCTGGTGACCACTCCAGGGACCACCCCTGTTCCTGCACATAAACATTTAATAAACGTTTTCAACGATGAAGTACCAAAACTCAAAGAAATAACATTATTTGACACTGTAAAACATGGCAAAATGTATATACAGTGTAATATATTATATGATTTCATTAAATCCTGGAATTGGTCTGAGCTGGTGTTGCTTATTTTATAAAGCAATGAACAGCTGTCTGTCGCTGGTCCCCCTTGAGGGCCCCCCTGGCCTGGAACCGGCAGCTGCCTGGGCTGGTGGCTGGCTGCTGCTGGGAGGGACCAGGGTCATTCATTTATTTAGTAAGTTTGTTAGTTTAAAACTACTAATAGTCCAATTCATACAGCACCAAAACAACATGATTTTCTACAATAATATTAAATGAAAACAGATTGTTTAGCCAGGCCTTTTCAATGTTCAGAGTTAATTTTTTCAATCGTCTCACAGCCAAGAGACTATAGGCCATTATTGAACATGCAGCTACTGTAATGAAGCAGGTAATGTATTAGGCGACATCATTTTCAAACATTTTCGAAAATGCAATAAGTGGGAAAACACCATTGTAAATGGCAACTCAATGCCAGCGGTTTCATGTGACAGAGGTGAAAATCTCTGTTAGAAACTTAGAATGAGTGGAAATCTAAAGATGCAACAACTAGAATGGGTTGCTAATATGACTCTTAGAAAAAAAGGTGGCTATCTACAACTTCAAAGGGTTCTTCGGCTGTACCCAATGGAGAACCCTTTGAAGAACACTTTTTGGTTCCATGTAGAAACCTTTCCACAGAGGGTTCTACATGGAACCCAAAAGGGTTCTCCTATGGGGACAGCCATAGAACCCTTTTGGAACCCTTTTTTCTAAGAGTGTAGGATTGTGCCTTTGGCTTCTGGACAATGAAAGAAAGTTGATATAAAAATGTATAGAACAAGAGAGAAATGTTGGTTTCAATGGCATATGAGGAATATTTATAAAATTATTCCCTAAACGTTTATATGGTCGGATTTTGGCTATAGGCTACTTTGAAGCAGGGTTAGATATGCGTCGTAATAGGCTATAAAGTAAAACTCTGTTTTCACACGCGATTGCAAGAAATGTTGCACAATGACTGGAATTATAAGAACACATGATTAATGAGCTGTGAGCTCTCGCTTCGCTCAAACTAGCGGTATGCGGTAGCGCGTGTTATAAATAAGTTAGATGACGAAATAACCTACTAACAGCCTAATTTGCTTTTATGATAGGGCATATCAGCTATTAATTTTAAAATATTTGCTACGGACCCCTCGAGAGCGCCCTGCCCAATCTGTGCTGATACTCGAGCTCCGTGCCTGTCCATGGTAATGTAACATCAGTGGTGTACATTTTTTAAGTACAAATACTTTCAAGTACTACTTGCGTAGTTTCTTTTGGGTATCGATACATTACTTTACTATTTATATTTTTGAGAACTTTACTCTACTACATTCCTGAAGAAAATAATGTACTTTTTACTCCCTACATTTTCCCTGACACCCAAAAGTACTCGTTACATTTCCAATGCTTAGCAGGACAGGAAAATGTTCCAACTCACGCACTTATCAAAAGAACATCCCTAGTCATCCCTGCTGCCTTTGATCTGGCGGACTCACTAAACACAAATGCTTTGTTTGTAAATTATGTTTGAGTATTGGAGTGTGCCCCTGGCTATCCGTAAATTAAAATAACAACAACATTGTGCCGTCTGGTTTGCTTAATATAAGGAATGTGAAATGATTTACTTTTACTTTTGATACTTAAGTATATTTTAGTAATTACATCTACTTTTGATACTTACGTTTCTATTAAGGGACTTTTACTTTTACTCAAGTATGACAGTTAGGTACTTTTTCAACAACTGTGCAACATGAACATAAAACGAACCTGTTTCTCCTATTCTTAATTTCCAAACCACATTAATTAGTATTATCTCACCTTGTACTCTTTTCACAGAAACAGTATCTGGTGCTACTATCACAATTACCCCAAACCCACCAATCAACGAGTGGGGCTCTGTCACCTTAACCTGTGATGCTGCTGGCTTCAACATCACCAGAGAGTGGATGAAGGATGGTCAGCCTCTGTCTTCTGGTGATAATATCATCTTATCTGAGGATAAGAGAGTGCTGTCCATAAAGAAGAGAACAGACAGTGGAGAATACCTGTGTAGAGTCAGCAACCCTTTCCGCTCTGAAAATGCCAGTGACACTGTGAATGTAATCTGTAAGTACTTCCCTATAAACCTGGGGATAAATGTACCAGATAAATGTACCAGGTAAATGTACCAACTGTACCATCAACAGGTGCACATGAAAATAATATAACAATGAATGAACACACACTTTACACCAACCATTATGACTCCAATGTCACACTGATTACAAACTAATACACTTGTAGCTATGACTAACAGGTGATCTCTGTGTTACAGATGGACCTGATGGTATGGAAATCAAGGGTCCAACTGAAATAGAACTAGGACAGAAGTTAACATTGACCTGCTCTGCTGACTCCAACCCCCCTGCTAGTTACATCTGGATGCTCAATGGAACAGAGATACCTGGACATTCACCTGAGTTCCCTAAAGAGAAGAGTGAATACTCTGACAGTGGGGATTACACCTGTACAGCAACAAATGATGTCACTGGGAACAACACATCTGAGGTCCATAAACTGTCCGTAAAAGGTAAAGTAAGCAGAATCTTTAAAGACAATATGAACATAGTAAGAGATAAAAGTTACATTTACATTTTAGCCATTTAGCAGACACTCTTATCCAGAGCGACTTACAATTAGTGCATTAAGAAAGCAATGTGGGATAACCAAATATCTCAGTCATAGTAAGTACATTTTTCCTCAATAAAGTAACTATCAGAAAAGTCAGTGTTAGTAGAAGAAAAAAAGTTATACTTATGAAGTTTTGCATTCCAAACTTGTTTTGAAATAGTGCCTTTAGTTGTGTTTATTGTGTTGTCACCCAGATGCACTGTAATGTGCAGTACTGATTGTTCATTGTGTGAAGCCTTTCTCTAATCTGTGTATGGTTCTATCTCTGGTCTCTGCAGCGGATGGCTCTCTAACTCCAGGACTGTCTGCTGGTGCCATCACTAGGATTGTGATTTTAGTGTTGCTGGTTCTGGAAGTGGCAGTTAGTGTTGCAGTCTATTTCATCAAGAAAAAGGGGTGAGTTAAGTAACTTTTCATTTATACGAGTGTATTTTCTATCACTGCAGGTAGTAGACAATATAGGCTCTGTTTTCACATTGATCTAAACTGGTCAGAAAAAGGGCCTGGGTGTATTTCAAAAGCACTGTAAACTTTTAAAAGCATTGTAATATTATGTTCTTATAACTTCACTGTAAACTGTTAAAAGCACTGTAATATTATTTCCTTATACCTTTCAATGTTTATTTCTTGTTGTATATTGAAGCAATGCTGAACCAATGCATCGAGGAGGTAAGCATATGCTTTATGTTTTTCAGACATTTGTTTTCTCCATTTACATTAAAATGGTCATTTAGCAGATGCTCTTATCCAGAGTGATTTGCAGTTTCCATGGAAGAATTAAATGGATTCAGACAAATTACATGATATAGTACAACACCACTGTGACGATGCTTAAAACTGTAACAATGCGTATGCAGACAGATGCAAAGAAGATAGCAGCAACTATACAATCACCTCTATTTGTGTATCTCTTAAAGGCTCTCAACAAAATGTATATGAGAACCCATCACCTGTGTATGAGAACCCATCACCCGTGTATGAGAACCCATCACCTGTGTGTGAGAACCCATCACCTGTGTATGAGAACCCATCACCTGTGCGTGACAACACACAACAAAATCTATCTCCACCTCTACCCCTGACAGTAAGTAAAACATGGTCACCCCTGGGATGTGTCTGTGCACGTCTGTATTCTACTAAAGCCTTACTGAAATAAACAAGATTACTTTGCTTAACAGGAATTGCAGTGTGAAAAATACTGTATGCAAAGTCTGTTTGCCTATTATATATTTTTCCAGGAAGTTTTAGTTTGACTTAATGACAACTATTCAGTCTCTGGCCCTTTCATGTTATTCATTAACATATGATCGCTGTAAAAGTTTGTTTAGGACTTTGAGGTTTCATATTTTGTCATGGCAACTGTTTGTGTAGCTGTTGCCTTCTATGTTCTGCAGTCTTTTACTTCTGCTTTTGTCCCAAATTATGAAATGCAGGACTTCAAGAGTACCGATGATACTAAGATAATGGTAAGTTTGCGTTGGTTAGACCATATGGCGGCACCATTTGATTGCAACACACGTGTTTCTGCACCATTTGGCCAGGCAGCATCGGAGAGACTAGAAAGAGGATATGCTTGGCCTTGTTGCAGGCGCGTTATTTACCACGGTTTTACAGGCGGCTGTTATAGGAGAGTGAGAGGTCAGAGAGCTGCTGCTGATATTTCTGCCCGGCAGGCGCTCAGGCTGTGGATGAAAACCCTTCCTCACTGCAGCTGGTCACCCAGGCTGGAAACATAAGGCTCAGGTCAAAAGTAGAGCACTATATGGGAGATAGTCCCGTGTAGCTCAGTTGGTAGAGCATGGTGCTTGCAACACCAGGGTTGTGGGTTTGATTCCCACGGGGGACCAGTATGATTTTTAAAAAATATTCACTCACTAACTGTAAGTCGCTCTGGATAAGAACGTCTGCTAAATGACTAAAATGTAATGATAATGCACGGCCCCATGTCGCAAGGATCTGTACAGAATTCCGGGATGCTGAAAATGTCCCAGTTCTTCCATGGCCTGCATACTCACCAGACATGTCACCCATTGAGCATGTTTGGCATGCTCTGGATCGACATGTACGACAACGTATTCCAGTTCCCGCCAATATCCAGCAACTTTGCCCAGCCATTGAAGAGGAGTGGGACAACATTCCACAGGCCACAATCAACAGCCTGATCAACTCTATGCGAAGGAGATGTGTTGCGCTGCATGAGACAAATGGTGGTCACACCAGATAAATCTAATCAAATCAAATGTTATTTGTCACATACACATGTTTAGCAGATGTTATAGCGGGTGTTGCGAAATGCTTGGGCTTCTAGCTCCGACAGTGCAGTAATATCTAACAATTTCCCAACATATACCCAATACTAGTAAGGAATGGAATTTAAGAAAAATATACATATATGGACAAGCAATGACAGAGCAGCATGGACAAAGATACAGTAGAATATTATAGAATATAATGCAGTATATACATATGAGATGAGTAGTGCAAGATATGTAAACATTATTAAAGTGACTAGTGTTCCATTTCTTAAAGTGGCCAGTGATTTCAATAGGCAGCAGCAGCCTCAAATGTGCTAGTGATGGCTATTTAACAGTCTGATGGCCTTGAGATAGAAGCTGTTTTTCATTCTCTCGGTCCCAGCTTTGATGCACCTGTACTGACCTCGCCTTCTGGATGATAGCGGGGTGAACAGGCAGTGGCTCGGGTGGTTGATGTCCTTAATGATCTTTTTGGCCTTCCTGTGACATCGGGTGCTGTATGTGTCTTGGAGGGCGGGTAGTTTGTCCCCGGTAATGCGTTCAGCAGACCGCACCACCCTCTGGAGAGCCCTGCGGTTGCGGGCGGTGCAGTTGCCGTACCAGGTGGTGATACAGCCCGACAGGATGCTCTCAATTGTGCATCTGTAAAAGTTTGTGAGGATTTTAGGTGCCAAGCTGAATTTCTTCAGCCTCCTGAGGTTGAAGAGGCTCTGTTGTGCCTTCTTCACCACACTGTCTGCGTGGGTGGACCATTTCAGTTTGTTGGTGATGTGTACGCCATGGAACTTGAAGCTTTCCATCTTCTCCACTGCGGTCCCGTCGATGTGGATAGGGGGGTGCACCATCTGCTGTTTCCTGAAGTCCACGATCATCTCCTTTGTTTTGATTTGTTGACATTGAGTGAGAGGTTATTTTCCTGGCACCACACTCCCAGAGCCCTCACCTCCTCCCTGTAGGCGGTCTCATCATTGTTGGTAATCAAGCCTACTACTGTTGTGTCGTCTGCAAATTTGATGATTGAGTTGGAGGCGTACTTGGCCACGCAGTCATGGGTGAACAGGGAGTACAGGAGGGGGCTGACCATGCACCCTTGTGGGGCCCCAGTGTTGAGGATCAGCGAAGTGGAGATGTTGTTTCCTACCTTCACCACCTGGGGGCGGCCCGTCAGGAAGTCCAGGACCCAGTTGCACAGGGCGGGGTTCAGACCCAGGGCCTCGAGCTTAATGATGAGCTTGGAGGGTACTATGGTGTTGAATGCTGAGCTATAGTCAATGAACAGCATTCTTACATAGGTATTCCTCTTGTCCAGATGGGATAGGGCAGTGTGCAGTGTGATGGCGATTGCATCGTCTGTGGATCTATTGGGGCGGTAAGCAAATTGAAGTGGGTCTAGGGTGACAGGTAAGGTAGAGGTGATATGATCCTTGACTAGTCTCTCAAAGCACTTCATGATGACAGAGGTGAGTGCTACAGGGCGATAGTCATTTAGTTCAGTTACCTTTGCTTTCTTGGGTACAGGAACAATGGTGGCCATCTTGAAGCATGTGGGAACAGCAGACTGGGAAAGGGAGAGATTGAATATGTCCATAAACACACCAGCCAGCTGGTCTGCGCATGCTCTGAGGACGCGGCTAGGGATGCCGTCTGGGCCAGCAGCCTTGCGGGGGTTAACATGCTTAAATGTCTTAATCATGTCGGCCACGGAGAAGGAGAGGCCACAGTCCTTGGTAGTGGGCCTCATCAGTGGCACTGTGTTATCCTCAAAGTGGGCGAAGAAGGTGTTTAGCTTGTCTGGAAGCGAGACGTCGGTGTCGGTAACGTGGCTGGTTTTCCTTTTCTAGTCCGTGATTGTCTGTAGACCCTGCCACATACTGACTGGTTTTCTGATCCATGCCCCTACCTTTGTTTTTAAGGTATCTGTGACCAACAGATGCATATCTGTATTCCCAGTCATGTGAAATCCATAGATTAGGGACTAATTAATGTATTTCAATTGACTGATTTACTTATATGAACTGTAACTAAATCTTTGAAATTGTTGCATATTGCTTTTATATTTTTGTTCAGTGTACTTTAGTTATACAATTCCATATTACAATAAATATTAATATATTATCAACACTTTATAGTCATAAATACCTACAATTCTGACAATGTAGATGTATGAGGCTCCTAAACTATTCATGTTTTTGGTTTCAGATATCCAGCTTCTTCTGATATGACTAATCCTGTGTTGCCAATCATCATGTGGATATGCGATATTACCTACTGACCCTCAGTATTATAAATTCCTACAAAGCTGGGTGTTGGTTCTAAGTGATGATAGAGTGATTATGGCATGGGTTATGGTCATCAAATAACCCAACTCTTTATGAGTCCCTATACTGAACGACACTCCAAGACACAGAGGACCTTGGCCCCGCCGTAGTAAACTATGGGCAGATTCAGCCTTTTTTCCGACACTTGACACATGAGAAGGCATGAAAGCAGCTGCAGTAATCGTTTTCACCATGGCAGTACTCTCAGCTGAGTTTTTACCTGCTGTTCTCAGCAAATTACAAAGACAAGGAAGTCAAAGAGGGACATTGATGTGTCTTCATAAGGAGGGCAGTCATCTAAGTCTTCTAGGAGTTTCCTGTTCAACTATTGATAAGCGTGATCTTACAATTTGCTTCTGTAATCTTTTAATTGACTTACTTTATGGACTGCTGTTTGAGTCAAATTGTAAAATGGACACTCAATAAGTTATTTATCATTGTCATCATTCAGGCAAGCCAACATGTTTCCCTCTGAAGCTGTACGTTCAGCTGTATTAGAGAATGTAAACCACATTTCATCCATTTACATCAGTAATCTTGAAAGTTAATGGTACCAATTTAATAACCTGTCCTCTGACATAATTGAACTGGGATACAATGACAGGATCACTCCTGTCATGTGCATGTAATATACATTATGAAGAGATACCCAAATCTGTTCTATTGTTGTCACTCCAGAGTCTTGTTATGGATTAGGTGTGTTACCAGACGACCCCTAGTTGCGGCGGTAGGAGCTTGATCCAGCAGCTAACATGTCCACAATATTCTGGAGTGCGAATGGCCTCCATATAATCATTGCTACCATCACTCGTGACAGCATCCGGCCTGGATATGAAGTCAGGATCACTCTGGACAGAACCACTGGATCCCTGGAGCTCAGGGACCTGGCCCCGTGGGACGGTGCAAAATACAAAGTATCCCTTTTTCTTAAAGAAGGATCAACGCTGAGTGGGGAAACAAGACTGGAGGTGTATGGTGAGTACTATTGTTGCAGCACCTCTGATTCAGATCTAGTATATTTTCAAATCAAATAAATGTTTATTTGTCACATGCTCCTAACACAATAGGTGTAGACTTTACCGTGAAAAGCTTACTTACGAGCCCTTTCCCAACAGTGCAGAGTTATAAAGTAAGACAATTAGCAAATAAAAATAGATAGCTGTTTCTAAATGCAGTCAGTTGTCTGGGCACTGTGCATTTCTTTACTTCATGAGTTTCTAATGATCTCATGTATTTTAGTTAGTAGTGTATGATGAAACAAGGTGTTCAGAAGTGGTACATTCTTCAGAAGTTGTCATCTAAGCAAAAGATAAAGTAGTTATTCTGTTTTTAACCCACAGAGGCAGTATCCAATGTGGTGATGACTCCCAACAACACAGACTTAGTGGAATTCAACAGCTCTGTCAGTCTGTCCTGCTCCTTCTCTGGCTCCTCCCCCTTCACTTACCGCTGGCTGAATGGCAGCTCTGAAGTCACAGCCAGTGATGGAGTTCAGTTTGGTGATGGGAACAGCACTCTCCCCATAGTCAATGTGATGTGATACAACGATAGGCCGTTTAGCTGTAATGTGTTCAACCCCGTCAGTAATGGAACCAGCCAGCCTCTAACCCTCACCATCAGCTGTGAGTCCATTTTCATTAACAAACTGTATGGATCTGTATGTTTTATCTCATTACTTGTTATTTTTGGCTTTGCAGATAATCCTCATGTATATTCTACTGGCTCTATGACCTACACTTGTTGACCACTCTAGCTGGTTGACTTTTGCCTGTTGGTCTTGACTATGACATTGATTGGACACTGTTTTACTTGGCTTACAGTGGTTTTCAAATATGTTGCAGATGGTCCAGAAAACACAACAATGAAGGTGACCCCTCTAGATGTACTTTATGGATCAGGGTCAGACCTCACTCTGTCCTGCTCAGCTGAGTCCAGTCCTCCTGCCCAGGTTCAGTGGGCTATGAATAGAACACTGCTGTCCAATATAGGACCAGAACTCAGGCTGGAGAACATCCATGCCAATCAGAGTGGTAGCTACAGCTGCTGGGCCCATAATACCAGAACCCTGAGGTACCAGATATCTGAGTTCTCTGACATCACTGTGCTGGGTAAGTGGTAGAGAGGAGATGGAGACATGGGAGGAAATAGAGAGACTGGCTCTTAGGGTTTCACAGATCTTAAGGGGTCACAGCTGAACTGGGATGTTGGGTCTCTGGTCCATGTACAGTAAGCTTTCTTTTAACTCCTTTCACAGAATCAATATCTGGTGCTATCATCACTACTTCCCCAAACCCTCCAATCATCGAGGGGAGTTCTGTAACCTTAACCTGTGATGCTTCTGGTTCAACATCACCAGAGAGTGGATGAAGGATGTTCAGCATCTGTCTGCTGGTGGCAACATAACCATCTCTGAGGATAAGAAGACAGCATTTATCAATCCTGTGAATAAAGGTGATACTGGAAAATACCAGTGTAAACTCACCTACCCAGTCAGCTCTGCTGAGGCTGAATAAAGATACTTTTATAAGCATGTTATGATGTCCATACAATGTTTTCAGTCCTTTTGTATTCAAATCAAACAAGCACAGAATAAATAGTATGAGTGATTATGAATGAACAATCTTGCAACACTTCAACATTTCTTGGTTAGTATGTGTAGTCTTTCTGTCATCTCTGTTTCTCTCCCTGGTATCTGCAGCGGAGGGGAATGTACCACCAGGTAAACTGTCTGCTGGTGCCATTGCTGGGATTGTGATTGGAGGGTTGGTTTGTAATTTGGGCAATTGGTGGGGCAGTCTTCATCATCAAGAAAAAGTGGTGAAACCTAGAACTTTTCATATGTTCATATTTTGTCAACTTTAGTCTTTTAAAATTGTATTGTATAAAATCAAGTTGCCATCCTGAACCTTCTTTCAGCTGTGTAGTGTATGGGCTCTCCAGTAGACCTGTATGAGAACAGGCCAGAGACATGGCACAATCTCCACATCTACCTGACGGTGAGTTATATTAAAGTTATGAACATTCAACTATGTCTATCTATATTTATCTTATCTACATGTATATGTAATATATTTCATATTAATGTACTGTAGGTGTATCTATGTTTTTACATTTAATACACAAAGGTTTATCTTTGTTTTTATATTTTGTTTTTACAACTGTTGTAGCTGTTGCCTTATAAATATGGTCTTTATGCTGTATCATTGTTCAAGTATAAAAGTCAATATTATTTTATTTTATACTTCCCCTTAAATCTACTGTAACAGCAAGAGAAGGAAAGTAGAAAGGAACCTGTAAAGTGGGAGTAGAAAGGGGACAGCAGTTAGAGTACTCGAATTCTGTTAATAATGAAGTTAAAAATAAATAAGAATTCATAAAGTTTACCTTCTATTTTTTGATCAACTGTGTCTTTTGAGTCAGACCAGCAATAAATAATAATACATCATTTGGTGGGTGCTTATATTTGTTCTATTTCAAGTGTGTATTGATACGCATATGTGAATTGGAAATGTGCTTTTTGCATATCTCAACTCTCCCTGAGACCCTCGGAGAGGGTCTGCCTTTATCAATAGAAGACTGAGGTATGACCAGACTGTCGCACAAACTTTAGTTGTCAGACCCATATACAACTCAAATTGTTTGCCCTTTCCCCAGACACTACATATGAACCCCTTTATCAACCATAATGTAGGTGTTATTGCCTCTTAACAGTCTATTTTTTCACACGTCACTGATCTGCACTTTGAGACACATAGAGGACCTTTGGTCCCACCATGATGGACTAGGAGCAGATCACCCTCTAGTGGCTTCAGATCTCCTCTGCACTCAGGACTCAGCATAGGGCTCCGTTCACAATGGCTAACTGGGTTCACAGTTTAAGCAGAGAAATAAACGATAACATTTTACATTCAGGCATACTTAAAACGTTTTTAAAGGGTTTATAAGTCATTCATAAGCTATGTATATCGACCTCGTATCCCAACCAGCTACTCTTCCTGGGGTCCACCCAAAACAAAACACAAAATAGTCATACACAGACAGAAGCAACAGTATAGATACGCTAACATTATGACATATTGACCCTAATAAACCAGATAAACTCGTACTGTAGATGATTAACTTCAATCAGTCATCAGACAATGCCTCCTCCACTGGCCAGGAGGGAGTATGACAGGGGTCAGAGAGGGGTCAAAGAGGCATTTTGAGGTGGAACTGCCCTGGTGGAACGTACCAAGATGTACAGTAAACCTTGTACTGTTGTTTCAAGATTTACCTCCTATTCCGTTCCGTTATCTACACTGTTATCACATTAATGAGGTTGGAAAACAGCCACATATTAAATTCAAACCTCATAATGATGAGAATGAATAGACTGCAAATGGAACATGGCTCCACAAGCTTGGCCAGATACACTACTGTCTTTACACAAACACACTTCCTTACAAAGGATTTAGCCACATTGAACTCACTGTCTGAAGTTGCCGGTGTGTGTGTGTGTGTGTGTGTGTGTGTGTGTGTGTGTGTGTGTGTGTGTGTTTAGTGTTTAAGGGGCACTAAAAGAAAGGTTTTGTTGGCCAGTCCCATTAGACATAGAGTTCTCTGGCCCCATGCTTCCTGTCTATAAAGCTATATGTGTTGACTTGGTGTGGCCAGTTTCAGTACAGCTACTCTGAGGTGTGTATGATTAGTGACTTCAGTGTGGCGCCAAGCTCCCACATAAACCCATGTCAGGAATTAGAGAGCCAGCTGACACAGGTTACCTGGACAATTAAGACAATGTGGAATTGTGCATTTCTACTGTATATACAATCACACATGTTTTGTATCTATGTACAATCACACTTGTTGTATAGGATGCCTACAGTATGTACAATCGTGCATGTTTTGAGTGACCACAAGGCACGTGTTAAGCATTTAAGGTTAACTTTGTCATACAGTATCTACGTTTTGGTTTATTGTGTCAAAAAAATCTAAATCAGTTTCAGTACTCTCTCAAGGGATCCTACCATCAAAATTGTTTTGTGGTTTTCGGACATACTGACAAGTTTTGCCCAAAACTGGCTGGTTTTCATGGTCGTCCAATAGAGACAGACAAGTGTCTCCTTAATAAATCAGTGGAGTTTTTCTCGGTTGTTTGATGAAGATTTTAATGTGTTCCTTATTGTGTCACCTGACCCCTGACCCCTTGCATTACCACTAGTCTAGTGTCTTTGATCCTCCTTGGGTTGGAATGCATCGCCTGACTGACCCTGCTCAAACACAACTCCTAAACAAAACCTCATAAACCTGATGAACAGACTACTTCTGTTGTATGAATCACTGGCGTAGGTAAATCTTGACTGAAATGTGTTTAAAGACCCATTGCAGTCAAAAAAGTGATTTTCCTGTGTTTTATATATGCTGAGTGTACTAAACATTAGGAACTCTTTCCAGGACATGGACTGACCAGGTGAATCCAGGTGAAAGCTATGATCCCTTATTGATGTCACTTGTTAAATCCACTTCAATCAGTGTAGATGAAGTGGAGGAGACAGGTTAAAGAATAATTGTTAAGCCTTGAAACAATTGAGACATGGATTGTGTATGTGTGCCATTCAGAGGGTGAATGGGCAAGACAAAATATTTAAGTGGCTTTGAACAGGGTATGGTAGTAGGTGCCAGGCGCACCGGTTTGAGTGTGTCAAGACCTCAATGCTGCTTGGTTTTCACGCTCAACTGTTTTCTGTGTGTATCAAGAATGGTCCACCACCCAAAGGACATTCAGCCAACTTGACACAACTGTGGGAAGCATTGGAGTCAGCATAGGCAAGCATCCCTGTGGAACGCTTTCGACACCTTGTAGAGTCCATGTCCCAACGAATTGAGTCTGTTCTGGGGGCAAAAGGGGGTGCAACTCAATATTAGGAAGGTGTTGCCACACTATGAGGTTGGAATAATACTGTGAAATTGATGATAAATCCCTTTTAGTGTAAGAGCTGTTTGAAAAGATTGCCTGAAATTTCAGCCTGTTTGGGTGGGATCGAGTTTTGGCCTGCCTGGTGATATCACCAGGAGGTAAATTAGTTAATAGACCAATAAGAAAGAGAGTTCCAAACCTCTCTGCCAATAACAGCTAGTTTTCAGTTTTCCCCTCCCCACTCAGACCAATCCGAGACAGTCCTAGCAAAATTCTTGTTTGAGAAATTGCTCTTTGCTATGAAGCAATTTTTTGTTTCTTTTGACCATTTTTATTTAAACAATCAAAGTAAGATACCTAACTGTTACCCAGAAATTATTTGATATTGAGGTAAAAACGACTGCATTGGAACTTTAACCTGTATCTAAATAATGAATACTATTTCCATTATGGACAGAATGTCGCATTTTAGGATTTTATCATGTATCTTCTTGATATTCACCACCTCTACTCTTTGATCATTATATCTATAGTTAGTAGGCAGTGCACTGCAATAAGAAGCAGAAGGGTTAATTTAATCTGGTTCCATTTTAAGGCTTTATTGAGTTAATTCAATTGTTGAAGCCTCCATTGATCACTCCAATAGACCGTAGCCAATAGGAAGCAGAATGAATCATCCAAGGAATAGGCTATTGTCTGAAAGGTAGATGGTACAGATAAAGACCTGAAGAGGAAGTCTCTAAAAAGCTATTGGTTGTTATTTTCCACTCATCAACGTGACCTCCAATAACCTCTTAGAGTGGAAATGCCCTGAGGGCATTGTAATGTGTGTACACAGCTATATCATAAAGCTAGTTTCTGTTCTGTGTCACTGAGTGGGGGGCTAGGCCTTGTCTTCAGAAGGGACAATCAGAGATGTATAGGAATATAAAAGGAGTAGGGACATGGTCTGGTCAACATTACAGGTACTTCCATTAGACAGAGCCATCCTTTACCATGGACTATACACTTTTCACAGCAGCCATTGTGCTTCTAACATCAGGTATGCCTATTGCTACAATTAACATGCAGAACATAATGGGTTTTGAAGATTGTTATTCAAATAGGTTACCTCCTGCTGGAACTATTTAACTAGCTATGGCTATATAAAAGTTAGAAATAAAAACACATTTTTTGTGTATTTCACAAGCAAGGTTTTTACATAAGCCCATTTACCTAAAAAAATTGAATTTTCTTTCTTTCAATTTATTGTTTTTATTTTCATGTATTGTTACGTCTTATGTGTACATTACTACATTTCGTTACCCTCTGTCCTGTCCAGGTCTGTGTGCAGGTCAGAGTGTGTTACCGCCAGGACCATTGACTGGAGCCATAGGAGGGAGAGTGAAGTTCACCACAACCCTCAGTCCACCAGCCAAACCTTTTGTCTCAGTGAGCTGGACCTTCAACAGGGTCAACATCATCACCTCCACTACGGTCAACATAACTAATGCTGACCACAAAGACCGGATCAGTCTGGACAGAACCACTGGCTCTCTGGAGCTGTGGAACCTGGGCCTGAGGGACCAAGGGGAGTACAGAGTCAGCATAATACCAGACGGGGCTCTGGAGCTACAAGGAGCTACCACTCTGGATGTCTATGGTGGGTCAGAGTTATATATTGATGGCAGTCACATCACCGTATCTCTAGACTCACCAGGGCATTTTTATCAGCTATGAATATGACAGTTGTATACATTAAGACAGATTATTCAAATGGACTGTACCTCACACGCTCCCCATACTGTTAACCTCTTTACAGTGTTGTTATCTGCTGCCACCATCACTAGCCCCCCAGCCACCCTGATAGCTGGCATAAGCTCCACCAACCTAACCTGTGAGGCTGCTGGCAACATCAGCTCCATACAGTGGATCAAAGATGGCCTCCCTCTGTCTCCCAGTAACAATATCACCTTCTCTGCAGACAACAGGACAGTCTATCTCAGTCCTGTACAGGTCATTGACAACGGAGAATATGAGTGTTTAGTCAGCAACCGTGTCAGCAACTGGACAGCATCCCACAACCTGACCGTCAACTGTGAGTACTGCTTACTAGATCCTAATTCCAGGAGTGATTGTGATTGTGCTTGGCAACCTTATGTCAATTACCAACTCACTGGATGTTGCCGTTGAAAAAAGTATTGCCTTTGCTGTTCAATAGTGTAGACCCACGGAATACATATTTTTGTTGATGTAGCATTGATAATTATTTGATTTGACCATGTTGCAGTTGGACCCCAGAACATATCAATAGATGGACCATCAGCAGCATCAACGGGACGCAGGGTAACTCTGAGCTGTTCAGCTGACTCTATTCCTCCTGCTACCTTCACCTGGATGTTCAACAGGACAGAGACGGGTGTTAACAACACCCTGTACGTCATAGAGAGGATGGAGGCGCTACACATTGGGAACTACACCTGCACTGCCACCAACAACATCACCGGACTGAAAGACTCTGTGGTGTACAAGCTGAGAGGTTAGTTACAGCTTGAAGTTGCAGTTAGGATTCGTGAAAAAGTATATGCACAATTAAGTTCATAACACATATAAGTTAACACAATAAGTTACACAACTTTATTGTGTAAAGTAACACAGCTAGAACTTTGTGACTTGTAATTGTACCTTTAATTTGTCTTCCATATTCTGAGCCTGGATAATAAGTTACAAACCTGATATTTCAGTCACTCTAATTTGTGTAAATATGAAGTGTATATTCAAGCCTTACACTCCTCTGGAATTTCATTTTCATTGTAATCCCTGAGATCACTGCACTGACCTGACTTCATACCACAGCAGGTGATATGACTTGTTCTCCTCTACAGCCTCCTCTGCTGCCCCCATTTGGTCGTTTGCTTTGATGGTGACCAGTGTTCTGGCAGTGGGACTGCTGCAACTGTAGATGTCTGAGAGGAGAGAGGGACAAGGAGGGGCTGTTGAAGGGTGAGGATGAAAGTGATGTATGCTGTCATAAATATGCTAAGTACTGTATGTTTTAATGTATGTATCTTTAAATATGTGTTACTTTTTTTTATAAGTCTTACATTTATTTATGTAATATTATTTCATGAATTCATTGATAATGAAAAACATTTCTATAAAAATAGCTTATTTTTTATATATATAATAATGGCCATGATTTTGTCTTGGTTACTCTGTATAAAACATGTTTCATTGTAAATGTTTCTGTAGGTTGGTCAACCCCAGAGCCTCTTTGCTGATGAAGGACAATCTTGATTAGGAATCTGCTCGGCAAGAAGATGTTCTATAGAATCAAACCTGTCCGTAGTTTTAAAATGTAGAGATATGTACTTTAGCCTGTCAAACTGTAATATTACCTGGCTTTATATCAAATATATTTTTAATTTTTTTAAATAAATGAATACAAGTAATCCATGGTACATGTCATGAAAGATTCATGTACACTGAGCAAAAAATATAAACGCAACATGTAAAGTGTTGGTCCAGTGTTTCATGAGCTGAAATAAAAGAATCCCAGGAATTTTCCATATGCACAAAAAGCTTATTTATCTCATTTTTTTGCACACATTTGCTTACATCCCTGTTAGTGAGCATTTCTCCTTTCCAAAGATAATCCATCCACCTGACAGGTGTGGCATATCAAGAAGCTGATTAAACAGCATCATCATTGCACAGATGCACCTTGTGCTGGGGACAATAAAATGTGCAATTTTTTCACACAACACAATGTCACAGATGTCTCAAGTTTTGAGGGAGCGTGCAATTGGCATGCTGACTGCAGGAATGTCCACCAGAGCTATTGCCAGAGAATTGAATGTTCATTTCTCCACCATAAGCCACTTTAGAGAATTTTTGAGAATTTGGCAGTTCATCCAACAGGCCTCACAACCGCAGACCACGTGTAACCACCCCAGCCCAGGACTAAACTGTCAGAAACTGTCTCAGGGAAGCTCATCTGAGTGCTCGCTGTCCTTACCAGGGTCTTGACCTGACTGCAGTTTGGCGTTGTAACCGGCTTCAGTGGGCAAATGCTCACCTTCGATGGCCACTGGCACGCTGGAGAAGTGTGCTCTTCACGGATTAATCCCGGTTTCAACTGTACCGGGCAGATGGCAGACAGTGTGTATGGCGTCATGTGGGTGAGCAGTTTGCTGATGTCAATGTTGTGAACAGAGTGCCCCATGATGGCGGTGGGGTTATGGTATGGGCAGGCATAAGCTATGGACAACGAACACAATTGCATTTTATTGATGGCAATTTGAATGCACAGAGATACCGTGACGAGATCCTGAGGCCCATTGACATGCCATTCATCCACTGCCATCACCTCATGTTTCAGCATGAAAATGCACGGCTCCATGTCACAAGGATCTGTATTTAATTCCTGGAAGTTGAAAATGTCCCAATTCTTCCATGGCCTGCATACTCACCAGACATGTTACCCATTGAGCATGTTTAGGATGATCTGGATCGACGTTTACGACAGCGTGTTTCAGTTCCCGCCAATATCCAGCAACTTCGCACAGCAATTGAAGAGGAGTGGGAAAACATTCCACAATCAACAGCCTGATCAACTCTATGCGAAGGAGATGTGTCGTGCTGCATGAGGCAAATGGTGGTCACACCAGATACTGACTGGTTTTCTGATCCACGCCCCTACTTTTTATAAAGGTATCTATGACCAACAGATGCATATCTGTATTCCCAGTCATGTGAAATCCATAGATTAGGGCCTAATTTATTTATTTCAATTGACTGATTTCCTTGTATGAACTGTAACTCAGTGAAATCTTTGTTTGTTGCATGTTGCGTTTATATTTTAGTTCGGTGTATTTATAAAAAAGGGAAATGTTACCAAAAAACGTAACATAGTCATGTTTGGGTTGCATAAGTTCATGTTTGGGTTGCCGACTAAACAAAAGCCTGTTTATTGGATTCATTAAAAGCTGTAGTTTTGGTCCTCATCCTTGTCTCCCTGAGTGTTTGTGTCCTAAGTTCACTCCGCATCATGGTCCACAGCAAGGCCCAATCCTGAATGGCGGATCACATTCATGAATGACGACATTAGGAAAAGGTGTGTGTTCTCGTGCCATGCAGATCATTATCCAGTTTACCGTAATCCTGTCCTTCATGTACAGTAAACCATAAATATATGTATCAAAATAACAACATTACAGGGCCATTACCTGAACCGATACAAAGGTCACTGCAATGTGGCTTGTGGTAAATGTGTAACTTCCTTGTCACCTGGCTGGCGGCTCTAAAATATTATACCTCAGCCTATTGTATAGCATCACACTGTGCGTGTACTAGAAGCACTCTCTAAATCTGTAACAGAACAAAGTATTCCAACAGCAATGGAAACTGCAGTAGCCATCTCTCTCACTCTGTCCATACTCACAGGTAAAGCAGATATATTTTTTGATTCTTTAAACCACTTGTTATTACCTAGGCCATGCTTTACAGCTCTTTGAGTTGTACATTTACAGTGTAGTTACATTGAATGGTGTTCCTTCCCCCCTTGTAATTGCACGTAGCCCTAACTGCACAATAACTACACTCGTTGCTAATTTCATCTACAGTTTCCTTTCATTGAAATTAAATTGTACTATTGTACTATAGATTACTATGTACAGTAGAGTACAGTAATTACACTGATTACCAAAGTAGGGGAGAAAACTCTGTCAGTGACCATGCCTTATTCTGTTGACTTATTCATGTATTTGTCAGACACCACGTGAAAGTATTAAAATGTTGATTCCACGTCCTATTCGCCTGTGTTTGAACTACAAATGTTGGCTACACCCCTTTTTGTGCAAGACAGTCTGTCTGTGTTGTGTTTACGTATAACTAGCTATGTTTGACTATTACTGCTGAGTGATTGTTACTGGGCCTACTGAGTCAGCCATTTAGAACGGTCCTGAATGATGGAACGTTTGAGTGGAAAGTGTGTACCTACATGTACAGTATGTTGTCTAAGGCCATGCTCTCTGCCTCCCTGTATTCCCTCCAGGTCTCTGTGCCGGTCAGGGTGTGTTACCACAAGGCCCTGTGAATGGAGCAAAAGGAGGGACAGTGATGTTCATCACAAATCTAAGTCCACCAGCCCAGCCGTTCATACAAATATCCTGGAGTGTTGGTGGAGCCAATATTATAACATCTACCGATGATGACACTATAGGGCCTGGATACGGAGACAGGATCACTCTGAACAACAATACTTGGTCTCTGGAGCTCAGGAATCTGACCCTGGATGACAGTGGAGAATACAGACTGGCTATAACAACAGCTACAGCTGAAACAATCAATGGATCAACTAAACTGGTTGTGTATGGTAAGTCCAAGTGTCATGACAAAGAGAGTTAAAGCTAAAATCCTTAACTGAAACAATAACAAAGCGGTCATCCCACTTCAGTAAAAGCTGAGATATGGGCCTGGTGAAATGGAACCACTCTCACATTCATAGACAGAGCTATGGATTCAAGGACTGACCATCCATGATATCAACATTATAGTTTTAACCATCTTTTGAGGCTGTACAGTGTTTGTTTACATTTATATTCTTTACAAACATTGGAGTAAAACAAGCTTATAGTTTGGGTTCTGATGGGATATGACTGTTGAACTTAGATTATGAGGCACAGACTTCAATTGAATGTCTATTCCACGTTGGTTCAAAGTAATTTCAGGTGGAAACAACATTAATTCAACCAGTGTGTGCCCAGTGGGACGTTACAGTCTTCAAGAATCAATGGGTATATGTAATCAATTTAAAGTCAGGATTCTAGCTTTAAGAGTTTAGTTACCATGAGTAAAGTTTGAAATAGATATTCACTTGACCTTATCATCATCATCATCATCAAAACCACTAAAATCCTCATCATCATTGTAGTGTCTTTGATATATCATAAGTCTTTGGCCTCTTGTTTTACAGAGAATGTATCTGATGCCAACATCACAGGACCAACAAACCATCTGTTTGCAGATGCGAGCTCCGCCAACTTAACCTGTGAGGCTGCTGGTAACATCACTGCTATACAATGGATGAAGGAAGGTCAGCCTCTGTCTGCTGGTGGCAATATATTCTTCTCAGAGGAAAACAGGAAAGTATCCATCAGTCCTGTGAAGAGACACGACGGCGGAGAATACCTGTGTAAACTCATCAACCCTGTCAGCTCTGCTACTGCCTCCTATAGCATGATAGTGAACTGTGAGTAAAGGTCTAACACTAATCTAATGCTCTATGGGTCAGTTTCTCAGACACAGATTAAGCCTAGTCCTGAACTAGCACGCTTCCAACTATTTAAAATTCCAGGACTAGGCTTAAAGCTGCAGTATGTAATTTTTTGGGCGACTCGAACAAATTCACATAGAAATGTGAGTTATAGATCTGTCATTCTCAATGAAAGCAAGTCTAAGAACTGGTAGATCTGTTGCATGTGCGCTATTTCTATGTTTCCCGTTCTTAAGTTTCATTTTTTGCGTCTTTTACTTTCGGTTTTGTACACCAGCATAAAACAGCTGAAAATAGAATATTTTTGGTATGGAAAATACATTTCACAGCGGTTTAGATGGTTCAATAATTCTCTACACAATCCTTGCTTGTTTTGTCACATAATATGAAATTAGGCAAACTATTCGATTTCTGCATAGTGCACCTTTAATCTGTGTCTGGGAAACTGCCCAATGAGATGTTACACTCATAATGCCTAGTTCTTAGAGCCCACGTTTTTCCTGGTCAGGACATGTGGTCAGGAAAAACTCTAGGCCCTCATCATACAGCTGTAGGATCTTAATTTGATTACCCTGTTGCAGAATAACTTTACTGTAAAATGTGTAGTGTATTTGAGGTTTAAAAAGGCTTCTGAAGTTTGTAATTTCCATTTTGAAATGTCAGACTTGATTTTCCTTATGAAAAATGTAGCAACCGCTACGAAGATGTCCATTAATTATAAACCACATAATAATTCATTATTTTCATGCTGTAGCAAACTGGCTCAAATTAAGATTCTACATCTGTACATGTTGTGTTTACTACTACAGTCTGAGGGTCTTCTGCTCCTGGGTTTACAGATGGACCAGACTCTATGACCATCCTGGGCGAACACATCGCTGAGGTGGAGTCATTCACCCTCATTTATTGCTCTGTTCAGTCTGTACCGCCTGCTGCGTTCACCTGGTTGTTCAATGGGCAACAGACAGGTGTACATGAAGCTGGATACATCATAAAGAGTGTCAGCTACAACAACAGCGGGGACTACCGATGTCATACTAGGAATGATCTCACCGGACAAGTCGTCTCTATGGGCCATAGTCTGTCAGTGAAAGGTACTGGTCTCTGATACAGTCACCATTAGAGGTAGACCATCGAAGCTAACTAATGCCAAAAACTAGCAACATCACATCAGCATCTGTTCTATAGGTTGTGTTTGTTTATTGAATGTGTTCCTGTGTTGGTGCGTTGCAGAGAAAGCCCCTCCACCCCTAAGCCCAGAGGGAGCAGCAGGTATAGCAGTCGCTGTGATGTTGGTAGTGGTTGCTGTGGCTCTTGGTCTCTATTTCGGCATAACCCATCATTGGTGAGTCTATGAAACCAATGTGGTTGATTACGCCAATAAGTCATTTTTGTGTATAAATATTTTGCAGACCATTTTGGCAGTAAATAGATGTCCCATATGTAAATGTTTTCTGTATGTTGTTTAGGAACAAGAAAGGGAACAACAAACAGAAAGGTGGGAGAAAAACATGATCATTTTAGTCTAGTACACGTTTATCAATTACTCTATGGAGATATCATTCATGCATGTACTGAGATGAGAGTGGAGAGCCTCTCTGTGCTGCAGATGATAACCACAGTTGTCCTTTATCATCTGTGATGTCCAGCAGATACAGACACACTGTCCCAGACAGAGGATATGTCCATGTCCAGCTCTGACAAAGGACGTGAGGGGCACAAACTGACCACCCAAATCCAGGACAGAACCCACGATCACAAGCAACCGCAACCAGCCACCAGCCATACTGTAGCCACCAGTCACACACCAGGAACCAAAGGTCAGAGAGAAGTTTGCGTATTGAGTGTAGCAAGCATTTCTGAGCTGACAACAATCTGTCTCGTTATCAAGTTCATCAACTGCAATTTTGTTTGTCTCTCTCAACCCACCACATGCGCAAACAGCTTCTGCAGGTGTACACGAGTATGAGTGTGTAGGAAATAAGAAAGCTGGAGCTCCAACACCACCTCCAAGAGTGAGTTTCCACCACAAAGTTAAATAAAACACTTATGATATTGTATATCTATGGTTCCCACCATGTCCTGTATGAGTTAGTTACAGCGATGGCAGCATTGTGACAGACTGTGGGTCTGTAAGCATACTGACTGAGTCCTTTACTGTTCTCCCTCAGGGAAAACTTCTGACCAGACAAACCAACACTGACACTGTAAGTAGTATTGCACCTCTGGCACCTTACTGGTACCTTACCGCATTGAAGCATTTTGTTACAGCTGTAATGAAAAGGAGCACTCTCCGATACACAATCTTTGATGAATAACCTACCTACAGTAGTAGCTATAGATGATTTACACAAACATGCTCACTGTGTCTCGTTCTGTCTTTACTAACCCCGGAAATACAGGGCTCCAACATATACAATAAAAGTATAAAGTGGTAAGTGAACTTTTTATTGCATCGTCATTATGATATTACCTTTGATTATACTTGTTTTATAGTGCCCCTCTCTCTCTCTCTCTCTCTCTCTCTCTCTCTCTCTCTCTCTCTCTCTCTCTCTCTCTCTCTCTCTCTCTCTCTCTGCCCCCCCTCTCTCTCTCTCTCTCTCTCTCTCTCTCTCTCTCTCTCTCTCTCTCTCTCTCTCTCTCTCTCTCTCTCTCTCTCTCTCTCTCTCTCTCTCTCTCTCTCTCTCTCTCTCTCTCTCTCTCTCTCTCTCTCTCTCTCTCTCTCTCTCTCTCCCCTCTCCCCTCCCCCTCCCCCTCCCTCTCCCTCTCCCTCTCCCTCTCCCTCTCCCTGACTCAGAGAACAGCTGATCTCAATTACATATCTTCAGTTGGCTCTGGACTTCACCCATCAAGTTTTACACCTTAGTCAAGTAAACATGGGCACAACAAACCACTGGATGACCAGCCAAGAAGACTAGACACTACTGTCCTCCACCTCTGATGAGACACTGGTCTTTGTACACCTCAGCCATCCAGCTATGCCTAATTTCTCAATGTAATATAGAACAGGTAACAGTACACTGAGACAGAAGGACACATTGTATCCCCTCTGAAAGGAGGAAGTTTGAGTGATCCTGTTATGCTTGCTGACTCCTAATCCACTACCTACGTGGTTCTGGCCAAAAGTAGTGCACTATATAGAATGCAGAAGATTAACTTAAATTCCAATAAAATGATGGAATTAGATTTTTTATTCATCTCATGAACTGAATGGATTTTGTTAATGACTTTAAAATTGGGTGTAATACATAGAAGCTTGACCCATCACACTTTATTTAGGATAATATTATACACAACTCATGCACCGTGAGTGTTAAATGAGTGAGGTTGGATTGGATGAAAATATCACAAGTACAGAGAACTTTGTATTTATCATTCAATATTTCTTATTTTGTCTCACGGGATGAATTGAACAATAAAGAAATTAATCCCAATGGGAAATGTCTGTTTAAATTAGACAAACGAAACAGGAACCTACAATCTGTGTGTTGCTTTTCATTCATATAGATAGTTTTTTTAGTAGGAAGAGAGATGGAGGCAGCAAAAGTTATCTTTGATATCGGCAGCACTTACTGGTAACGCTTAAATCATTTGTCACATCAACATATTTTGTAGTATATTTAACCCATCTACATCTGTAATATGTTGAAGTACAATTGCTTAACTAATACTGGTATAATTTTACACTAAACTACATTTTACATTTCAACCTTTAAGGCACTGTGTGCCAAAACATTGCTTATGTTTACCCATTAAATGTTGGGAGCATATAGAGTGTCGACATTCTTTCTATAATTTTACACTAATACATACCTTCAGTCCACCACTCACTAATACTGTTACTTAACTTGAGTCAAACATGGGGTCTCTTCCCCAACAATTAAGCTGCTGTTTGGTCAAACAATCTGTAGGGATGCAAAGAGAATTCTGCAGGTCAGCTAGTTGATCATCTGATTATTCCTAGTTTATGTTTCTCTCTCTCTGGCTCTCTTTCTGTGGGTGTGTGTGTCTCTCTGATTGTCTCTGATTCTCTAGCTTTTGCAAGCTCAGGTCAGTTTTGACCGACAGATGATGGCGTCCCTGGCTAATGATGTCACACTACTTAGTCAGTTGCTCCAGGACAACCTCACTCAGGTTATGTGGTGGTGGGAGCAATCAGATAGAAAACAGGTTGGCATAGCTCACTTTAGCCCTACCTTTGGGCAACACATTTATGATTTGAGCCTAAAAGGGAGGGTGGAGTTCTCTGGTGCTTCCACAGAGGATCCCTCCTTCACTATAAAAGATGTGGAGATGACTGACGCTGAGAACTACACCTGTATCCTGACAGCCTTCCCTGCTGGTTCATTTGATGGACTGCAGGTGGGCACTGTGGGCCACCATACTGTAGTGATGTCAGCAAAGTCACAAATCCGGCGGTCCAGTGGAGTATGGCTCCGGGGTATCCCGTGAACTACTATCATGTGGATTATACCCCCTCTCTGGAGCCTATGGGAGCTCTACGGCTGCTGAAGGTGCAGCATGGACCCTGTCTCCTCTCCGCCACCTTGCATCATAAATATTTGTAGATCAGTCAGTCACAATTTATCCATGATACTTCATGGTTTTGATTCTCTCGAACAAGGCCAGCATGGCTTTGATCAGCTGACCTGGCAGGTTCCATGAAGATGTCAAGCATTACATGTATTTTACAATGGTTGGGTATTTTGGCTAATAGGTATACACATATAAAAATGTAAATATGTTGAAAAACAAAAGTATCTGCAGATGAATAAACAGATTTAGAATAATCATTGATTAATCATTGTGTGTGTGCTATGTTTAATCTCACCACAGGAGGTCAGTGTTGTTTGGGAAATGTGTATTGGGAAGTGGGGGGAACACAACTCTGGTGTGGGCCAAGGGATTGTTGGATACTTATCTATAAAATAAACTGCCTAATAACAATAGCTATGATAAGAACAATATGACCAACAAGTGATAAGCATAGAGATACATATAAATAATGTTAAATAGGTAAATATATAACATGTACTATAAATGTTATATTTAATTCTGTGGATAATTATATAGAAGCCAAGTAAGTGATATAATCCTATTGGCACGGAAGTTACTGTGCCTGTGTTCGCATAAGGAACACGAACTCAATCCCCATCAGAATGATTTACCCCTCATACTCACTTACAGTCAACAGTGAGGAAGACTCAGTGGAGGCAGGACAGAGTGGTACAGTATGTTCTGGATGGAGGAAGACAGTGGAGGCAGGACAGAGTGGTACAGTATGTTCTGGATGGAGGAAGACAGTGGAGGCAGGACAGAGTGGTACAGTATGTTCTGGATGGAGGAAGACAGTGGAGGCAGGACAGAGTGGTACAGTATGTTCTGGATGGAGGAAGACAGTGGAGGCAGGACAGAGTGGCACAGTATGTTCTGGATGGAGGAAGACAGTGGAGGCAGGACAGAGTGGTACAGTATGTTCTGGATGGGCTGAGGTTGTTCAGTGCATCACCTTCACTTCTCTTTGTGGTGGAAGAAAGCTGCAAATGAAAATTTGCCTGAAATGATGTATGTGAATCAACCTATAATAAGAACATTTATGACGCTACGGTGTAAAATAATACAACTGCGACTATATAAGGTTGTCTGATACCCCAGGTTCTGAGTGTAATCCACAAAAGGCTTTTTTCATAACCACCTACAGTATAGGCCTACTGTATTATCAATAACAAGTTATGTTGACAAATCAGCAGCAGCCATATTGACCATAGTCTAATAAGAAAATCCTTATATAACCAAAAAAAGGTTATATCACTTGCTTAACATATGGAACCCACGGGTGCATCAATCAACTCTTAAGGATTAACTGCCTCCTGCAGTTATGCTACAGTGGGGGGAAAAAGTATTTAGTGAGCCACCAATTGTGCAAGTTCTCCCACTTAAAAAGATGAGAGAGGCCTGTAATTTTCATCATAGGTACACGTCAACTATGACAGACAAATTGAGAATTTTTTTCTCCAGAATATCACATTGTAGGATTTTTTATGAATTTATTTGCAAATTATGGTGGAAAATAAGTATTTGGTCACCTACAAACAAACAAGATTTCTGGCTCTCACAGACCTGTAACTTCTTCTTTAAGAGGCTCCTCTGTCCTCCACTCGTTACCTGTATTAATGGCACCTGTTTGAACTTGTTATCAGTATAAAAGACACCTGTCCACAACCTCAAACAGTCACACTCCAAACTCCACTATGGCCAAGACCAAAGAGCTGTCAAAGGACACCAGAAACAAAATTGTAGACCTGCACCAGGCTGGGAAGACTGAATCTGCAATAGGTAAGCAGCTTGGTTTGAAGAAATCAACTGTGGGAGCAATTATTAGGAAATGGAAGACATACAAGACCACTGATAATCTCCCTCGATCTGGGGCTCCACGCAAGATCTCACCCGTGTGGTCAAAATGATCACAAGAACGGTGAGCAAAAATCCCAGAACCACACGGGGGGACCTAGTGAATGACCTGCAGAGAGCTGGGACCAAAGTAACAAAGCCTACCATCAGTAACGCCCTACGCCGCCAGGGACTCAAATCCTGCAGTGCCAGACGTGTCCCCCTGCTTAAGCCAGTACATGTCCAGGCCCGTCTGAAGTTTGCTAGAGTGCATTTGGATGATCCAGAAGAGGATTGGGAGAATGTCATATGGTCAGATGAAACCAAAATATAACTTTTTGGTAAAAACTCAACTAATCGTGTTTGGAGGACAAAGAATGCTGAGTTGCATCCAAAGAACGCCATACCTACTGTGAAGCATGGGGGTGGAAACATCATGCTTTGGGGCTGTTTTTCTGCAAAGGGACCAGGACGACTGATCCGTGTAAAGGAAAGAATGAATGGGGCCATGTATTGTGAGATTTTAAGTGAAAACCTCCTTCCATCAGCAAGGGCATTGAAGATGAAACGTGGCTGGGTCTTTCAGCATGACAATGATCCCAAACACACCGCCCGGGCAACAAAGGAGTGGCTTCGTAAGAAGCATTTCAAGGTCCTGGAGTGGCCTAGCCAGTCTCCAGATCTCAACCCCAATAGAACATCTTTGGAGGGAGTTGAAAGTCTGTGTTGCCCAGCGACAGCCCCAAAACATCACTGCTCTAGAGGAGATCTGCATGGAGGAATGGGCCAAAATACCAGCAACAGTGTGTGAAAACCTTGTGAAGACTTACAGAAAATGTTTGACTTGTGTCATTGCCAACAAAGGGTATATAACAAAGTATTGAGAAACTTGTGTTATTGACCAAATACTTATTTTCCACCATAATTTGCAAATAAATTCATTAAAAATCCTACAATGTGATTTTCTGGATTTGTTTTTCTTATTTTGTCTGTCATAGTTGACGTGTACCTATGATGAAAATTACAGGCCTCTCTCATCTTTTTAAGTGGGAGAACTTGCACAATTGGTGGCTGACTAAATACTTTTTCCCCCACTGTATGTTTGCCCAAGAGTATAATTCATTGGCTGACCCCTCCTGTTGACCTGGATGGAATTCTGTGATCCTTCCTCAACCCATCCAGCTGACTACTTCAAAATGGTGAAAGCCCTCAACAACGCTGACTTGCTAAAACAGGTTTTGGTCCAAGTGTCTATCTACCTCTATGGTTGTAAAGGACATCTGAATGCTCTTCAAACAAACAGCTTCGAATAACAGTGGACAGGACATCAACTTCATAAAGTATTATCCTATACATTGCTTCCTTAGATTTTAAGTCTTACATTCCTTAGTCGCCACTAAAAGGGAGCGTGGAGTTGGCTAATACTTCCAGAGGCAATCCCTCCATCACTATAAAAGATGTGAAGATGACAGATGCTGGGAAATACACCTGTAAATGGGCAGGCTCCATCAGTGGCACTCTTAAAGAAACAACCATCCTCACTGTACAAAAGAGATATTGGAAAAAGAGTTACAGTGCAAAAAGCTGTAAAAAGAGTTCTGAGAGTTCTGCCATTGAAAATCACAAGGGTAGACTACATTAAGTGTAAATAGCTAACTGGTGACAAAGATTGCCAGTAACTCCGAAGGTTAATGTGAGTTATCCTATCAAACAAATGTTATTTATTATGTATTTATCATTCTTGCCATTATTTGTAATGCTCCTGTCTAGTAATCCATCCCGCAAAATGCACTAAAGAACAAGAGATGGTGTGGGAAATCAAGGCTGTATGTGTAACCAGGTCATATTGTGTTTTCAGAAGAGCCACCATCATCAGTAACGTTGTCAGTGGGGTCTGTCACTAGGATTGTGCTAGCAGTGCTTGTAACGCTGATTGTCATCTCTGAGTGAGAAGCAATCCAAATATAACCCTTCCTACACACCTGCACGCACGCACACACGTGCACACGCTCACGCAAAAGTGTTTTAAACATGGGCAAGTGATCATAATCTTCAGGCAATTAAAGAATACTCCTGACTTGCCTGATGTTGACAAATCAGCAGCAGTCATACTGACCACAGTCTAAAAAAAGGTCCTAATAACCAGAAGCACTTTTGACACAGTCTACGACACTCATGGGAGGAAGCACGAAATATGCTTCCTATATTTTCACTTCTCTATCTATAGCGGGTTGTTAACCCACATTAGAAAAGTAGCCCAAAGAGACTCTTCCAAGGTCCATGCTCAGTTCCTGGTTGATCGAATGCTTCAATTCATTTAATGTAATTTTTCTTACAAGTTAAAAGTGTTTTGACCGCGTGTAGGCCATAGATCACACAGATCACATTTGAATATTTTGTGTAGCAGGAGTGCTATGGAAACAAGCCGACTGTCTGCCGTTTTGCTGCTGGCATACATTGGCCTCTCTTCAGGTAAGACAACTTTTTATTTATGACTTTCATTAATAGAGAAGGTCCTGTTAACCTGGAGGGGAAATATAGAAGGTCCTGTTAACCTGGAGGGAAAATAGAGAAGGTCCTGTTAACCTAGAGTTGTGTTCAGTAGACATGAAGAAAACAGGGAGTTACTATCTGAACTTGTCCAAAAAGGAATACTCATTTTATTTCTCAGTTGCAAAATATTTTGATATGTTGTGCCCAAATGAACACAACCCAGACTAGAGGGGAAAACAGAAGCTAAAAAACAATAATAGAACTACTGTATGATTCTGTGTAAAAATAAAAATAAAGTAAACGGTTCGTAATCCCTCTCTCTCTCTCTCTCTCTCTCCATCTCTCGCTCCTCTTCGGTCTCCATCTCTAGTAGTGTTGGAAGCTCAGGTCAGTGTTGACCCACAGGTGACGGGGTACCTGGGTAATGATGTCACACTGCGTTGTGAGTTGCTCCAGGGCAATCTCACTCAGGCTGGGTGGCTTTGGGAGAACTCAGATAGCAAAAAGGTTTCCATAGCTATCTTTAGCCCTATCCATGGGCAACATTTTTTTGAGTCGCCCCTAAAAGGGAGGTTGGAGTTCGCTGGAGCCTCTATTACTATAAAATATGTGGAGATGACTGATGCAGGGAAATACATCTGTCTCCTGACAGCCTTCCCCAGTGGCTCATTTGAGATAACAACCATCCTCACTGTACTGGGTGAGTCTGGAACTCTTAACATTGGCAAGAAAAGAAAGGATCTTATGAAATGATTGAGAAATAAATCTTGATTAGTGGCAATAGTTTTACTGTAGATATTGTAGTATTCAGTCTGACAATCAGCTGGGTCAGAGGTCAAAGAGTTGACATTGGTTCTGTTTCCTTTCCCAGATCAGTCTCCACCTCCATCATCTGGCGAGGTTGTGGGAATTGTTACTGCAGCCCTCCTGGTAACAGTTGTCGTGACAGCCACAGCTTACCTCATCATTCTCAGGAAGAGGTGTGTGTACACTGTCTGTAATTAAAGAGAACATAATAAATATATACTGTATGTATCTCAATGGAATGGAATGTATCATCAGACACCTACAGTCATATGATATCATCAAATAAACTCAGCAAAAAAAGAAACTTCCCTTTTTCAGGACCCTGTCTTTCAAAGATTATTTGTAAAAATCCAAATAACTTCACAGATCTTCATTGTAAAGGGTTTAAATACTGTTTCCCATGCTTGTTCAATTAACCATAAACAATAAATGAACATGCACCTGTGTAACGGTCGTTAAGACACTAACAGCTTACAGACGGTAGGCAATTAAGGTCACAGTTATGAAAACTTAGGACTCGAAAGAAGCCTTTCTACTAACTCTGAAAAACACCAAAAGAAAGATGCCCAGGGTCCCTGCTGATCTGCGTGAATGTGCCTTAGGCATGCTGCAAGGAGGCATGAGGACTGCAGATGTGGCCAGGGCAATAAATTGCAATGTTCATACTGTGAGACGCCTAAGACAGCACTACAGGGAGACAGGACGGACATCTGAACGTCCTCGCAGTGGCAGACCACGTGTAACAACACCTGCACAGGATCGGTACATCCGAACGTCACACCTGCGGGACAGGTACAGGATGACAACAAAAACTGCCCGAGTTACACCAGGAATGCACAATCCCTCCATCAGTGCTCAGGCTGTCCACAATAGGCTAAGAGAGGCTGGACTGAGGGCTTGTAGGCCTGTTGTAAGGCAGGTCCTCACCAGACATAATCTGCAACAACGCCGCCTATGGGCACAAACCCACCATCGCTGGACCAGACAGGACTGGCAAAAAATTGCTCTTCACTGACGAGTCACGGTTTTGTCTCACCAGGGGTGATGGTCGGATTCGCGTTTATCGTCTAAGGAATTAAGCGGGATCGATTTGGAGGTGGAGGGTTCATCATGGTCTGGGGCGGTGTGTCACAGCATCATCGGACTGAGCTTGTTGTCATTTCAGGCAATCTCAATGCTGTGCGTTACAGGGAAGACATCCTCCTCCCTGATGTGGTACCCTTCCTGCAGGCTCATCCTGACATGACCCTCCAGCATGACAATGCCACCAGCCATACTGCTCGTTCTGTGTGTGATTTCCTGCAAGACAGGAATGTCAGTGTTCTGCCATGGCCAGCGAAGAGCCCGGATCTCAATCCCATTGAGCACGTCTGGGACCTGTTGGATCAGAGGGTGAGGGCTAGGCCCATTCCCCCCAGAAATGTCAGGGAACTTGCAGGTGCCTTGGTGGAAGAGTGGAGTAACATCTCACAGCAAGAACTGGCAAATCTGGTGCAGTCCATGATGAGGAGATGCACTGCAGTACTTAATGCAGCTGGTGGCCACACCAGATACTGACTGTTACTTTTGATTTTGACCCCCCTTTGTTTCAGGGACACATTATTCCATTTATGTTAGTCACATGTCTGTGGAACTTGTTCAGTTTATGTCTCAGTTGTTGAATCTTGTAATGTTCATACAAATATTTACACATGTTAAGTTTGCTGAAAAGAAACGCAGTTGACAGTGAGAGGACATTTCTTTTTTTGCTGAGTTTATGTGCGTGTGTTAGTTAGACGTTAGTAAATAATTTTCAGTGCATAGCATTTATGTATGCAACTTCATAAGTTTGATCAAACGTATTTTGTTATTTTTCAGTAGATCTATATACTCATGGTCTTTAAGGTCATTAGAAGTGCAGAGGAACTGAATGTTGTGTTTTACCAGTGAATCTATTTATATAATTCTCTCTACCTAGGCGTGAGGCTTTATTCAACCCCTCTGTCAGCATTGGTGAGTAGAAACCATATTTTTTACCATGCACACGACTCAAGTTCCCCTTCTGCTTTCTGCAAAACCCTCTGTGGTTGTTTTTCAGATGCAAGCAGCCTGGTGTTCAATGCAGACAGGACAGGGACAGGAAGAGAAGAGGTGAGGTTGTTTAGCTTCAGCTTGTGTCCACACAAGGAAGGAACAGAGAACTAATGAAAACTTGTTTTTTGTTGTGCGTTTGACTGAATTCCAGCCTAAGATTTCAGAAAGTCACATTATATTTGTAATCATTCAGCAATCCTCAGCTCTCTCATCCTCTCTTTGTCTTTCCCCAGGACCTGGTTTATTCGGAGATCGTCAGATTCAACATTGCCAAGAGCAAAGCACACGACACATCTGGAGAAGACCAGAAAGATGCAGATGTCAAGCCAGCTGAGGATGTCACCTACTCTGCAGTGGCAGTGGGGAACCAGCATCCTTTAAGGGAAGACACAGTTTACTCTCAGGTTGTGAGAAAGGACCGGGACATAGACAATGTATGGACTGTCTAAGCACAATAACAGAAAAGCACAGGCTAACCAGACATCCTTTAGATTCACATACATTTAACTGAAGTTCTCTTGTTGGGGAAGTCGTTATTAGACGAAGCTATCTGGATCCTAGAGAAGGGATCTGTGTGTGAATACTGAGAAATGTTTCAAATTAGTGTTTTCAGAAGTGGACAGGCTGACATTTAATATATGCAGTGGCGGTGGTGAAGATTGGTATTTGTACTATTTTGATGTTGTCAGTAATTGTACACTCTTGACATACATACACTACCGGTCAAAAGTTTTACAACACCTACTCATTCAAGGGTTTTTCTTTATTTTTACTATTTTCTACATTTTAGAATAGTGAAGACATCCAAACTATGAAATAACACATATGGAATCATGTAGTAACCAAAAAAGTGTTAAACAAATCAAAACATATTTTTTATTTGATATTCTTTAAATAGCCACCCTTTGCCTTGATGACAGCTTTGCACACTCTTGGTATTCTCTCAACCAGCTTCATGAGGTAGTCACCTGGAATGCATTTCAATTAACAGGTGTGCCTTCTTAAAAGTTAATTTGTGGAATTTCTTTCCTTCTTAATGTGTTTGAGCCAATCAGTTGTGTTGTGACAAGGTAGGAGGGGTATACAGAAGATAGCCCTATTAGGTAAAAGACCAAGTCCATATTATGGCAAGAACAGCTCAAATAAGCAAAGAGAAACTACAGTCCATCATTACTTTAAGACATGAAGGTCAGTCAATACGGAACATTTCAAGAACTTTGAAAGTTGCAAAAACCATCAAGCGCTATGATGAAACTGGCTCTCATGAGGACCGCCAATGTAATGGAAGACCCAGAGTTACCTCTGCTGCAGAGGATAAGTTCATTAGAGTTACCAGCCTCAGAAATTGCAGCCGAAATAAATGCTTCACAGAGTTCAAGTAACAGACACATCTCAACATCAACTGTTCAGAGGAGACTGTGTGAATCATGCCTTCATAGTCGAATTGCTGCAAAGAAACCACTACTAAAGGACACCAATAAGAAGAAGAGACTTGCTTGGGCCAAGAAACATGAGCAACGGACATCTGACCGGTGGAAAATGTGTCCTTTGGCCTGGAGTCCAAATTGGAGATTTCTGGTTCCAACCGCTGTGTCTTTGTGAGACATGGTGTGGATGAACGGATTATCTCTGGATGTGTTATGGAGGTGGTGTTATGGTGTGGGGGTGATTTTCTGGTGACACTGTCTGTGATTTATTTAGAATTCAAGGCACACTTAACCAGCATGGCTACCACAGCATTCTGCAGCAATACGCCATCCCATCTGGTTTGGGCTTAGTGGGACTATCATTTCTTTTTCAACAGGACAATGATCCAACACACCTCCAGGCTGTGTAAGGTCTATTTTACCAAGAAGGAGAGTGATGAAGTGCTGCATCAGTTGACCTGGCCTCCACAATCCCCTGACTTCACGGTTTTGTTGTTTTCTTATTTTGTCAAGTGTTTATTCGTTTTAATAAATATGTACGCATATCACGCTGCACCTTGGTCTGACCCGTCTCAATGAACGTGACACAGGTGAAGCTGGTTGAGAGAATGCCAAGAGTGTGCAAAGCTGTCATCAAGGTAAAGGGTGGCTATTTGAAGAATGTCAAATATAAAATATATTTTGATTTGTTTAACACTTCTTTGGTTACTACATGATTCTATGTGTTATTTCATAGTTTTGATGTCTTCACTATTATTCTACAATGTAGAGAATAGTAAAAATTAAAAACCCTTGAATGAGTAGGTGTTCTAAAACTTTTGACCAGTAGTGTACAGTACTGTTGGCAGTTGCTGCTCTTTAGGGGAAGTTTCTAATGTTAACTAATCCACCTCACTGTGTCTTGAGCCCCACAGAGTATAGCTATGTGGGCGGCAAGTAGCCTAGCGGTTATGAGTGTTGGACCAGTAACTGAAAAGTTTCTGGTTAAAATCCCCGAGCTGACTAGGTGAAAAATCTGTCGATGTGCCCTTGAGCAAGGCACTTAACCCTAATTGTTCCTGTAAGTCTCTTTGGATGAGAGCGTCTGCTAAATGACAAAATTAGTAGTGCCACAGCAGTGTTGGGTGAGGAAAGCACATACACTTGGTGACCAGAGAGGATGTAGTCTACTGACTTTATACCTTTAATGGTCATGAAGCACCACCAGACTTAAAATCCTGTCAGATTATTCAAATAATGTGTAACAGACAGACCTTTTTTAGCTTTATAACAGTCGGTCACTCTACTTTCACTCTTTTAGATGTAAATCTTGTATTTAATTGCTTTGTATTTTTAATGTATATAAAAAAAAAGTACACATGTTTTAAATGTAATTTGATGTTGTCTCTGGCTGTGGGCCTGTTGCAGCCAGACCCTGGTGCACTTCTAGCCTGGCTGCCAGACTGTTATTCAGCCAGTTTTTTTGCTGTCTTGTTTGCCATGCCCATGATGTAGTGTTGTTTGTTTAATACAGAAACAGTCAGGAACAGGCAAATGCTCACTTTCGATGGCCACTGGCATGCTGGAGAAGTGTGCTCTTCATGGATTAATCCCGGTATTAACTTTACAGAGCAGATGAAAGACAGTGTGTATGGCATCATGTGAGCGAGCGGTTTGCTGATGTCAATGTTGTGAACAGAGTGCCCCATGGTGGCAGTGAGGTTATCGACGTGTAAGACGGCGTGTTCCAATTCCTGCCAATATCCTGCAATTTCGCACAGCCATTGAAAGGAGTGGGACAACATTCAACAGGCCAGAATCAACAGCCTGATCAAATCTATGCGAAGGAAATGTGAGGCAAATGGGGGTCACACCAGATACTGACTGGTTTTCTGATCCACGCCCTTATCTTTTTTTTAAGGTATCTGTGACCAACAGATGCATATCTGTATTCCCAGTCATGTGAAATCCATTCAATTGACTGATTTCCTTATATGAACTGTACCTCAGTAAAATCTTTGAAATTGTTGCATGTTGCGTTTTATATTTTTGTTCAGTTTAAGTTAAACAACAGCTGGAATGACCTAGTTGTAATGTTTACAAGTATCCCCAATTGCTGGCTACTAGACGACCAAATATAACAGTTGGCCCTTAAGTCTTTGTAGGGAGCCAATGAAAGCAACTCTTGTTGTATGTATCAGTGATGGACAGTAGCTAGCTGGAATGTGTAACGTTAACAATATACCAATACAGTAGGCCACCTTCTTGCCCTTGGAATAAGGCTGTCACTTGGTCATCTCATAATTTATATTCTGTACCAAATACATTGCATATCAAACATCTTACAATGTATGCATACCATGTAATTCTACTGTATGTTCCTTTTATATTTACTTAGTATTATCAAACTTCATCCAGATATAAAACTCTTTGTGTATGGAGTACAAAATTACTATTTAGCTTGTATGTAGGTCTCATAACCAGCCATAAAATAACAATATATGCCACAACAGTTCTAAATATGTGTTATGACCATGTTATGTCAGCTGTTATGACCGTGCCATAAAGTGTTATGACTCTAGGTGTCAAGTAAAGTGTTACCGGGAACTCAATATATTATCAATACCAACCCTGAGCACAGGAGTAGACTATAATGAACAATTGATATTCCATTTTATTGTTTGCTCAGATTGTAATTGTAGTTGGTTGTGTAAACATTACCAGAACAGGCATTGAATGATAAATAAAACCAAACATCCACTTCTCACTTTGTCAATATAACAATATCGCTGCTGGCTCACTGTCCATTGTCTGCATCTCTCAGCCTGGGGAATCCTCTGTCTTGTAAGACGCATGAAACACACAGGTAGGTTGTTGAATTTGTCATTATGTCGGTTACGTATTCAGTCCATACATTACCATTTAGAGAACAGAATCAGATTCTCTTTCTGTACACAGTAAAGACAGTGCTGTCGGGTTACTACCCACCCTACGTAGATCAACGACAGGCTCAAGCAACCCATGATTGTATAGCCTTGTAGTCCTGACATTCTCTACTCTATTTCACCTAGGTGGTGGAGGGATTTTAGGGGGATGGACAAACATTCATGGATGGATGAAACTGGGGTCAATTTAGGAGAAGGGAAAAGGGATACCTAGTCAGTTGCACAGCTGAATGCATCCAACCGAAATGCGTCTTCCACATTCAACCCAACCCCTCTGAATTAGAGAGGTGTGGCGGGCTGCCTTAATCGACGTCCATGTCATTGGCGCCCGTGGAGCAGGTATTGGGGGGTTCACTGCCTTGCTCAAGGGCAGAACAGCAGATTTCTCCCACCATGCCGGCTCTGGGATTCGAACCAGCAACCTTTCGGTTACTGGCCCAATTGTCTTAACTGCTAGATTTGATTTGCAGTTTTTGGAGAGAGAGAATAATCTATTTTTCAGTGGCATATATGGTCAACTACAATATTACTTCTCACATTTGGTGCCTGTTGGATAGGACAGAATGTTACTCTGCTAAACACGGAAGTGCAAAATTGAGGGATGAACTAATTTCACTAGCTACTGTCGTTCCATTACACAGACACCCATCTCTTAACTTTGAAAGAAAGCTAGCTAATTATAACAATGTTGTCCTTACAACTTTATCCGAACTGTGGGTTGCATGTTTTGATACTACTTTTGCAGCATTTTGTATCACTTTGGCCAGCTCGCACATTCCCTTTGGCAGCTAATTAGCTAGGTTTATTACTGTGGAGACAGCTTCGTGTTTGGTAACATAAGGCAGTGAAGTAGCGTTAGTACTGGTACAGCAGTGATTTACTCACTGAGCTATATGAACTTACTTCATATGGATTTACTTCACCGCACAGTTAGCTATGCTGTACCTAGCTAGCCAGTGACCTATAGGCCTACTCTTGCTGCTACTTTAGCGCCATGTGCATTATAACATCTCCAGAAACGACGAGGTGTCCCAGCTGTGTTGACATTTCACCTATCCACTTTTGATTTCACTAACTTGCTATCCAACTAATGTTAGCTAGGTGACAATAGCCATGAAGCTAATGCTGGTCCCTGATAAGTCGTTCGGCTAACGTGTGCTTTGCCAAGCTGCTTAGCTACTTCACACATTCATCGTGACATTCAAAGCTCATCAGAATAATATTAGCAATTTCCTTACTCACCGTTTAACTGTCAGCCAATCCAACAGCTCCAGGTTGAAGTGCATTGCAGCCAAAGTAACAACAGGTTGTAAACAGGAAGTAATGTAGCTGTCAGATAGACCTGCATGTCATTTTATCAGGTAAACACACAGCATTGGCACAAAAAAATCTGAGGTTCCCACTTCGGATTTCCCATTTCAAACCCAAATGTATCAAACTTTGACTAAAACCATGACCTATTGATTAAATCGTTGTGCAACATCATGGGTAAACTCTGGGCATCGTATTTCAGTTGAAAAAATTGAATTTCTGCTCTTGTGGGTCTTTTAAGTAAATCAGGTTGAGGTGAAAAGGAGACTGGAGTGCCACTTTACATTTCTATCACGCTGTAAAGCTGAACTTCTGATATACAGATTATAGAGCCCTAAATCTCCAATTATTTGTTTATCGGCCTTACAAATCAGAATACATTCTTGGGCAACACTTTATTTGGATAGTCCATCTCTAGATGCTCTACAGACTACCAGTAACATTTCAACTAACTATCTACTAAACCTAGCTCTAACCCTAACCTTAACCCTTATCCTAACCTTAACCCTTACCCTAACCCTTATTCTAACCCTAACCTTAGCAAGAAGTTGCTTATCAACAGAGTTTGTTAGTATGACCAACTGTAGAGGATCACATCAAGTGTGACCATTTTTTTGTATGGTTTTATAAACATTTGAAAGAGGGAGGTGCCTTAAAAACGTCTGGGTTTTGTACCTCTCCTGCACATGCTGTTTAGTATTTTCGTGTGCAAATAAAACATTTAAAGTTCCAATGTTTTGTTAAGCTTGCATTCAACTGCCCCTCCCTGTTGCACACAACAAGCTCCCATCATTTATGGCTGGTTAAGATGAAATCGTCAACCCTGTTACTTTAATTGTCACCTTTTTTATAGTAATTTTTCATATTTTAACCTCTGGAGACATTCATATACATCCCAATACTTAAATGTCTTCATTCTGCAGTGTTCAGTTGTGCTCACAGGGTTCTACAGTAACTGATTAACCACTGGGATAGAGTGCAATAAAGGGATGACAGGTCAAGTATGTAAAAAATTCTGACAGGTAGTAGAGGACAACCTTTCAGGCTTCCCTCGCCAATGTGGGAGTTCGATTAAGCTAAACAGAGGTGCACCGTCTATGGCTTGTGACGTGAAAGGGCAAAAGCGCCCTTCCTCACCGCTTTGAAGTTGAACTTGTGCTCTTTATGACAATGTTAAAATTAGGTGAAATAAATAGTTGTTCTTTTCAAAATTATACTACTCTATCAGTGGAATGACCCAGCTAAGATGGATACCACACAAACAATTAGGTGCTCAGTCTGAAACTGAGAAACATACAATAGAGGACAAATTGTCAGACACACAAACATAAAGAGCACACACACAGACAAACACACAAGTTCACAAAAGTGCCCGCGTACACGCGCACAGACACACACATCGGAACACTTTAACACTGCAGGTACAGACGATACATCATGCCAGCTTGGACAGTTTGAATATTTTTTCTCCAAACAAGTGTGTGTCTATAGGCTTTAACTCCAGGTGGTTGCTATGGAGAGGACGTACCCTCCACCCATCTCCCCAAAACAGCAGCATCCTCCTATAGACCCATACTTCAATAGGAATAATAATAATAATAATAATAATAACAATTTCATCATAATATTCAACGTCATTCTTTTAATAATCCATTTAGCACTAGTATAGAAACATGAAAAAATAACAGAACTGAAAAGTAAACAAAAACAGTTTTGTTTTGTTGAGTGACCTCTCTCCCCACAGACACATTTCTGATTCACTTTGGCCACCCCTCCTTCCCTCCCCCTGACATTCCTATACGTCCCAATACTCAAAGCTCTTCCTTTCCTGATCTCCTTTCCTTCTTCACCACTGAACAGAATAGAGCTTCACCAGTGCTTTACACTTGTCTTGGCCTGTAAGATCAGCTGTTGACGAGGAAAGGAGGCCAATGAAGTGTATTGGGATAAAGCCATCCAGTGGTTTCACAGCATTGAGTTGAGACTAGACAGAAACCACAGACTATATGGTGACCTATGCAGTTGTGTGTGTCTGTTTCACTTCTGCACTGTGGGTCCAAGAGAAGGCCACAGAGATAATTCTGATGACATCTGTCTTTCTTAGGTTGTATGGTTATGTCTGTCACTGTGTCTTTATGTGTCTGTGTGTGTGGTGATCTGTGGTGTATGTGTGAGAGAGACACATTAGAAGAGAAGTGGAAGCAATACAGACACATAGACAAAGAAAGACAGACAGATTAACAGAGATGTGTTTGCCTCCATCTGCTGGAGATTACTACTGTGCTCATTCTTCATGCCCTTGCTGACAACTTTTCTTGTAAAGAACTTGAAACTAGTTTAATTTTCTATAGTTAATGCATAGGCCAATGACTAGGAGTGCTGAGTTTCACTGACACATTTCCAACCATTCCCTATCTCAGCCAAACCATTTGTTATTACAGTTTATCATGTATTATCATATATTAACATTATAATGTATTATCATTATCATGTATTAACATTATCACGTATTAACATGTAGAAAGAAACGCCAAGGAACATGAAGCTCTCGACCCGCTACACTACAGCCCTGTTGATGGGGGGCGTGCTCTCCCCTCTTTCTCCTGTAGTCCATGATCATCTCCTTGGTCTTACTGATGTTGAGGGAGAGGTTGCTGTCCTGGCACCACACTGCCAAGTCTCTGAACTCCCTACTGCTGTCTCATCATTGTCGGTGATCAGGCCTACCGCCGCAGTGTCGTCAGCAAACTTGATGGTATTGGAGTCGTACGTGGCCACGCAGTCATGGGTGAACAGGGAGTACAGAAGGGGACTAATCACAGACCCCTGAGGAGCCCCCGTGTTGAGGGTCAGCGTGGCGGAGGTGTTGTCTACCCTCACCACCTGGGGCCGGCACGTCAGGAAGTACAGGATCCAGTTGCAGAGGGAGGTGTTCAGTCCCAGGGCCCCCAACATGTTGATGAGCTTGCAGGGGACTATCATGTTGAACGCTGAGCTGTAGTCTATGGAAAGCATTCTAACATAGTTATTTCCCCTCTTGTCCAGGTGGGAGAGGGCAGTGTGAAGTGCAATTGAGACTGCGTCATCTGTGGATCTGTTGGGCCGGTATGCGAATTTGAGTGAGTCCAGGGTTTCTGGGATGATGGTGTTGTGTGTCATCAGGGCGAGCTCTAGACTAACTGAGTAACTGTCAGTGACTGACATAACAAGAGAGAAATTGCTGATGCACAAACAAATTTCAAACTTGCTATTCTATCTCTCAACTGAGTTTTTTTTTTCTCCCTTGGAAGACTAAGCCATGTCCCACCTCTTGTTCTTGACCATTGGACACCAATTTCTGCTTTGTAGCACATACAGATGAAACATTATGGAGCCTGGTTAAGCCCAAAATGTCATAAATATGCCAACTTTGCAGTATTTCTCAAATATGCTTTTAGGTACAAATGTCAAATATATGTCAACAACCCTTCCTCCAAAGAACCATTCTATGGATTACATGAAATTAAAATCCCCAAAATCATGGTCCGTGTCCGAATACCCATACTAGCGTACTACATACTTAAACTGCTTATTATTTACTCATCATCGCATACTATTTGGCATGTACTGCTTAGTAAAAAGTATGCCATGGACGCAATGCAGTAGCAGCTCCTGATTGGCTGAGTAGGTGGGGCGCGGCATCGCATTAACCAGCCTGATAATAGCTAATTTCCAATTTGATTAATTTCTCTAAACTCTGAATAGAATAGGAATGGAGTTTTAGGCCTACTCAGGCTGGTTATAGGAAGACTATCACATTCAACCTATGTCATAGTAGACAATACAGCCCATCTCATCTTAAGATGAACTGTAAGTCGCTATGGATAAGTGCGTCTGCTAAATGACTAAAATGTAATGTAATCTCATTACTGTATTGATTATTATTATATATTGATGTCACAAACGTATAATTTGTACAGTTATTTTTTTAATGTCGTTATTTATCACATTTGACTGTGTAAAACCTAGCAGTGCTACTTTTTTATCTAAGAGTGAGGCGGATATATGTTTTGCAACAAAACATGATTATTTCTCCCTCTGAAATGAAACCATCAAGTGATAGTTATCAAACAAATACACGTATGTCACTGAACAAACCTATGCCATGATTAGATGGTGAAAAAACACACCAACCTCCTTCAAAAGTTATTCAAACAATAAAAGCTAATTTACCAACATTTTGGAAAATGTGTATATATAGCGTTTTGGAATGAAACTCTTCAAATGCAAATTAATTTAATCACTGTGGGGATGGTGTTCTCGGGTTGATGAGAGGTGTTGGGGTTGCGCCAGACATAGCATTTTCCTTGATGGCCAAAAAGCTAAATTTTAGTCTCATCTGACCAGAGTACCTTCTTCCATATGTTTGGGGCGTCTCCCACATGCCTTTTGGTGAACACCAAACATGTTTGCTTAAATTTGTTCATTTAAGCAATGGCTTTTTTCTGGCCACTTTTCCGTAAAGCCCAGCTCTGTGGAGTGTATGGCTTAAAGTGGTCCTATGGACAGATACTCCAATCTCCGCTGTGGAGCTTTGCAGCTCCTTCAGGGTTATCTTTGGTCTCTTTGTTGCCTCTCTGATTAATGCCCTCCTTGCCTGGTCTGTGAGTTTTGGTGGGCGGCCCTCTCTTGGCAGGTTTGTTGTGGTGCCATATTCTTCCCTTTTTTTAAATTATTTTTATAATTAATTTAATGGTGCTCCGTGGGATGTTCAAAGTTTCAGATATTTGTTTGTAACCCAACTCTGATCTGTACTTCTCCACAACTTTGTCCCTGACCTGTTTGGAGAGCTCCTTGGTCTTCATGGTGCCACTTGCTTGGTGGTGCCCCTTGCTTAGTGGTGTTGCAGACTCTGGGGCCTTTCAGAACAGGTGGGGGAAAAAAGTATTTAGTCAGCCACCAATTGTGCAAGTTCTCCCACTTAAAAAGATGAGAGAGGCCTGTAATTTTCATCATAGGTACACGTCAACTATGACAGACAAAATGAGAAAAAAAAATCCAGAAAATCACATTGTAGGATTTTTAATGAATTTATTTGCAAATTATGGTGGAAAATAAGTATTTGGTCAATAACAAAAGTTTCTCAATACTTTGTTATATACCCTTTGAAAGGCAATGACACAGGTCAAACGTTTTCTGTAAGTCTTCACAAGGTTTTCACACACTGTTGCTGATATTTTGGCCCATTCCTCCATGCAGATCTCCTCTAGAGCAGTGATGTTTTGGGGCTGTCGCTGGGCAACACGGACTTTCAACTCCCTCCAAAGATTTTCTATGGGGTTGAGATCTGGAGACTGGCTAGGCCACTCCAGGACCTTGAAATGCTTCTTACGAAGCCACTCCTTCGTTGCCCGGGCGGTGTGTTTGGGATCATTGTCATGCTGAAAGACCCAGCCACGTTTCATCTTCAATGCCCTTGCTGATGGAAGGAGGTTTTCACTCAAAATCTCACGATACATGGCCCCATTCATTGTTTCCTTTACACGGATCAGTCGTCCTGGTCCCTTTGCAGAAAAACAGCCCCAAAGCATGATGTTTCCACCCCCATGCTTCACAGTAGGTATGGTGTTCTTTGGATGCAACTCAGCATTCTTTGTCCTCCAAACACGACGAGTTGAATTCCAGCCATGTGTATATGATATGATGTACTATGGGTATGACGCAAAAATACTTGTTTACTGAAACATTCTGTTTGAAGTACCACTACACATACCATGACAAATGACAAGAGAAAAGCAGTAAGGCTTCTATTACTTTTTTTTTTAGCCTAGCATTCGGTTTGCAACAACCAGGATTTGTATAAACCTTGCGGTCTGCCTCGCCGACCTCGGCAACAATACTACAATGTACAGTACATTCGGAAAGTATTCAGACCCCTTGACTTTTTCCACATTTTCTTACGTTACAGCCTTACTCTAAAATGGATTGTTTGCTAAAAGTATTCAGACCCTTTGCTATGAGACTCGAAATTGAGCTCAGGTTTCAATTCATCATCCTTCAGATGTTTCTACAACTTGATTGGAGTCCACCTGTGGTAAATTCAATTGATTGGACATGATTTGGAAAGGCACACACCTGTCTAGATAAGGTCCCACAGTTGACAGTGCATGTCCGAGCAAAAACCAGGCAATGAGGATGAAGGAATTGTCTGTAGTGCTCCGAGACAGGATTGTGTCGAGGCACAGATCTGGGGAAGGGTACCAAAAAATGTCTGCAGCATTGAAGGTCCCCAAGAACACAGTGGCCTCCATCATTCTTAAATGGAAGAAGTTTGAAACCACCAAGACTCTTCCTAGAGCTGGCCATCCTGCCAAACTGAGCAATCGGGGGAGAAGGGCCTTGGTAAGGGAGGTGACCAAGAACCCGATGGTCACTCTGACAGAGCTCATGAGTTCCTCTGTGGAGATGGGAGAACCTTCCAGAAGGACAACCATCTCTGCAGCACTCCACTAATCAGGCCTTTATGGTAGAGTGGCCAGACGGAAGCCACTTCTCAGTAAAAGGCACATGACAGCCCACTTGGAGTTTGCCAAAAGGCACCTAAAGACTCTCAGACCATGAGAAACAAGATTCTCTGGTCTGATGAAACCAAGATTGAACTCTTCGGCCTGAATGTCAAACGCCACGTCTGGAGGACACCTGGCACCATCCCTACAGCGAAGCGTGGTGGCAGCATCATGCTGTGGGGATGTTTTTCAGCGGCAGGGACTGGAAGACTAGTCAGGATCGAGGGAAAGATGAATGGAGCAAAGTACAGAGAGATCCTTGATGAAAACCTGCTCAAGAGTGCTCAGGACCTCAGACTGGGGTGAAGGTTCACCTTCCAACAGGACAACGACCCTAAGCACACAGCCAAGACAATGCAGGAGTGGCTTCGGGACAAGTCTCTGAATGTCCTTGACTGGCCCAGCCAGAGGCCGGACTTGAACCCAATCGAACATCTCTGGAGAGACCTGAAAATGGCTGTGCAGCGACGCTCCCCATCCAACCTGACAGGCTTGAGAGGATCTGCAGAGAAGAATGGGAGAAACTCCCTCAAATTCAATATGCAACAATTAACGATTTTACTGAATTACAGTTCATATAAGTAAATCAGTCAATTAAAATAAATTCATCAGACCCTAATCTATGGATTTCACATGTCTGGGAAGGTGTCCAGCCATGGGTTGGCCTGGGAGGGCATAGGCCCACCCACTTGGGAGCCAGGCCCACCCACTGGGGAGCCAGGCCCAGCCAATCAGAATGAATGTTTCCCCACAAAAGGGCTTTATTACAAACAGAAATACAACAATAACAGGGATGTAAAGAAATTTGTGCACAACATTTGAGAGAATTAAGCTTTTTGTGCAAATTGAACATTTCTGGGATCTTTTATTTCAGCTCATGAAACATAGGACCAACACTTTACATGTTGCGTTTATAGTTTTGTTCAGTGTGTGTGTGTGTGTGTGTGTGTGTGTGTGGTAACCAAAAAAGTGTTAAACAAATCAAGATATATTTGAGATTCTTCAAATAGCCACCCTTTGCCTTGATGACAGCTTTGCACACTCTTGGCATTCTCTCAACCAGCTTCACCTGGAATGCTTTTCCAACAGTCTTGAAGGAGTTGCCACATATGCTGAGCATTTGTTGGCTGCTATTCCTTTACTCTGCCGTCCGACTCATCCCAAACCATCTCAATTGAGGTCGGGGGATTGTGGATGCCAGGTCATCTGATGCAGCACTCCATCACTCCACTCTCCTTCTTGGTAAAATAGCCCTTACACAGCCTGGAGGTGTGTTGGGTCATTGTCCTGTTGCATTACCTCCATAACTTACTACATTTGCACACTGTATATAGATTTTCTATTGTGTTTTTGACTGTACGTTTTGTTTATCCCATATGTAACTCTGTGTTGTTTTTTATCGCACTGCTTTGCTTTATCTTGGCCAGGTCGCAGTTGTAAATGAGAACTTGTTCTCAACTGGCTTACCTGGTTAAATAAAGGTGAAATAAATACATTAAATAAATAAAATATATTAGGCTACATTAATTTAATCGCATCAGATTTTTTCACGTCAGATCTTTTTCAGAGCTGATCTGATTGGTCAAAAGACCAATTTGTGAATTGGACTGCCTGTGTAAACACAGCCAAAAGTTATCAGGCCAATCAGACCACGACTCTATCCTTCTGCTTCCTGTTTACAAACAGAAGCTCAAACAGGAAGTACCAATGACGCTCACAGTACCGAAATGATCTGAGGAATGCTACAGGATTGTTTTGCTAGTGCAGACTGGAATATGTTCTGGGACACATCCGACAGCATCGAGGAGTTTACATCATCAATCAAAGTTTTCATCAAGAAGTGCATTGACGAAGACTCCATGGCTTACCGGTGATATCCGCTACTGCTTTTCATGGACGGGACATGAACAAATAAGTCCCGCTACAACCTCTGTCGAGCCATCAAGCACGCAAAAGGACAATATAAGATGGAATCCAACTACAACTGCTCCGACGCTCGGCGGATGTGGCAAGGCCTGCAGACTATTACTGATTACAAAGGAAGCTCCAGCCAAGAGTTGCCAAATGACACCTCTGTCCCAGACCAGCTAAATGCCTTATATGCTCCCTTTTGAGGTAAATAACACAAGCCATGCATGAGAGCCCCTGCTGTCCCAGAACGACTGTGGTCTCGCTCTCCGTGGCTGACGTGATGTGAGTAAGACTTTTAAACAGGTTAATACTCGTAAGGCCATGGGACCGGACGGAATACCATGCAGAGTTCTCAGAGCCTGTGCAGACCTTCTGGCAAGCATCTTCACTGACATTTTCAACCTCTCCCTGACCACCATTGTTCCTGTTCCCAAGAACTCTACGGTAACTTGCTTAAATGACTAGCGCCCTGTTGCAATCACATCTGTAATCATGAAATGCTTTGAAAGGCTTGTCATGGCACACATCAACGCCATCATTCCAGATACCCTGGACCCATTCCAATTCTCATACCGCTCCAATAGAGCCACAGATGACGCAATCTCAATTGCACGTCACACTGCTCACTCCCACCTGGACAAGATGAATACCTATGTGAGAATGCTGTTCATTGACTACAGTTCAGTGTTCAACACCATAATCCCCTCCAAGCTTGTCACCAAGCTCAGGACCATGGGACTGAACACCTCGCTCTGCAACTGGATCCTGGACTTCCTGAAGGGGTGCCCCCAGGGGGTGAGGGTAGGCAACAACACCTCTGCAATGCTGACCCTCAACACTGGGGCCCCCCAGGGGTGTGTGCTTAGTCCCCTCTTGTACTCCTTGTTCACCCATGACTGCGTGGCCACGCACGACTGCAACACCATCAAGTTTGCTGGCGACATGACGGTTGTAGGCCTGATCACAGACAACGATGAGACCGCCTACAGGGAGGAGTTCAGAGACACTCTCCCTCAATGTCAGCAAGACCAAGGAGCTGATCGTGGACTACAGGAAACGGGGGAAGCACGACCCCATCCACATCGACAGGCTGTAGTTGACCGGGTTGAGAGCTTTAAGTTCCTCTGTGTCCGTATCACCAATGACTTAACATGGTCCACACACACCCGCACAGTCGAAGAGGGCACAACAGTGCCTCTACTCCCTCAGGTGGCTGAAGAGATTTGGCATGGGCCTTCAGATCCTTAAGTGGTTCTACAGCTGTACCATCGAGAGCATCTTGACTGGCTGCATCACCGCCTGGTATGGCAACTGCACCGTCTTCGACCGCACACTGATACTCCAACACACACACACACAATGGCTCAGTTGGTAAATGATGGCGTTTGCAATAGCAGGGTTGTGGGTTTGATTCCCACGGGCACCAGTATGAAAAAGTACAACAATTACTGCACTGACTGTAAGTTGCTCTGGATAAGAGTGTCTGCTAATTGACAAAAAATAACGCAGTCACACACTCACACATACTGACGCCACACACACATTAACACACATGTACACATACACCCACCATATACGTTGCTGCTACTTTTTTACTCTTATTTTCCTGATGCCTAGTCACTTTACCCCTGCCTACTTGTACATATCTATCTCAATTACCACATCCCTGCACATTGACCTGGTAATGGTGCTCCTTGTATAGAGCTGCATTCTTGTTTTTTTATTTCTCATGTTTGTTTTAATTCTTATTTAACTCTGCATCATTGTAAGTAAGCATTTCCATGTTGTATTCGACGCAAATAACATTTGATTTTGACCAGGGGGTGAAGCCTCACCTGCCACACCCATACTTCTGCAGTCTGCTCAGTAGTGCTGAGCAATTAACCGAAATGTCAGTTTATTTTCGTTTTTTAAATAACTCATTGACCAACGAGGGTTCAGTTATTTGAATTCCATTTATTTTGTTATTTTCTGTGCGCTCAATGTTCCGTTTCTCTAGAGAGATTTCTCTTTGGGACATGTTGGCCAACTCATCATAGTTAAGCGCAGAACATTTGGTAATTAACTCATTTACAATGACCAGAAGCCATTGCGCCTACAACTGCCTGTTCTCATTGGTTCTTGCCAGGCAAGCCTGCCTGTGGGGCCAGCAGACAGACATGGAGAGACACGAGAGGGATAGAAAGCGGTTGCTCAGGTATCTCTATCCGACAATACATCTAATTGATTGATAGTTATTTAGTCTTAAAAGTATGCATTATCTACTTTGAAGAACTACTGAAATTGTGATTTCGTCAGACAGCAAGCAGCTAGCCAGCTAGGCTAGCCTATTAGCCTGAAGGATGCTACTGAGCAGAGATGACATGATGACTTGGAATAAAATAAGTAATCCAAAAAAATAAAAATAAAAAATCTAATCTACACAATTGAAATGTTATTAAAGTAATGTGACTAAATATTTTTTTTTTTATTATTTTTTTTTATAAGTAATGGGCAGTCACTACCATTGTGGTTTTATTAATGAAATGGTAATCATCATACTAAAAACAAAATAATATAAACAACCAAAATATTTTATTTTAGTAATGTGAATAAATGATGGCTAGCCTAATAAGTGATAGTAATGGGCAGTCACTACCATCAATTGTTTTATTCTGTTACAGCATTGAACCGATATAATGCATTTATTGTTTAAAATAATCTAAACCGTGATTATTTTTAAACAACGAAACTGAACCAACCTCAAAAAGCACTAATTGCTCAGCCCTACTGCTCAGACCAATCCCAGACAGTGCTAGCTAAATTTTAGCTTGAATCTTTTTTCCTACAAATATATATTTTCTATAATTTAACATTTGAATAGAAAACTAATACAGTAAAGTAACTAATTGTTACACAGAAATTCATTAATATTGAGAGAAAGTCTGCATTGGGCCTTTAAAACACTATGTGAATTTGTCAGAATGCTTATTCAAATGGGGGGACTAGATGCATTTGATCTCAAAATGCTGGAGTATAGAGACAAATTAAAGATTTTAGCTTCGCTGTCAAAATACATATGGAGGTAAGTGTACATGTGGATATAATACTGTATGATATGATCAACAATCGGTCTAGGAAAAGACTCAACTTTTACAGCCAAAGTGTGAGTGACCGGGGTTTGAACCCAGGTCTCCTGTGCTCAACAAGATATGAAGCCTGCTAAATTAAATTAATGCATATTTTCTAATTCTGCTCTATTTATGCACACATGCAAACACGCATAGGGCGAACAGTTACCTGCTTCTTTGTGCCAACATCAGGCTGACAGAGGACAGGCATCATGTGGAGGAGTCTGTCCAAATATATCTGTATCTTCTTCCTGCTGGCCCTGTCATGCCTCTTCTTCCTGTACAGCAACATTCTGGAGGTAGGATAAAGCCATCTGCACTCAAAACAACTTACAGGTCAAACATGATTCATTTATCTCACATTGCTTCTATCACCATTTACCTCCTTTACCACCCTCTCCCCTCACAGGGGAGCTACACTGGGGCTTAGCGAAAACTGTAGGTTTTTAGCTGCTACACTGGACACATAGATTTTTTACGCCGGCGTGAGCAGACCACGAGCCACTTTACCAAATGTTCTCAGGTGTGAGCCGTGTGTCAAATTCTTGAAAACAGAAAAATAGCGTAATTTTACACTGAACAGCGCTAGCCTCTCACAGAGCTGTGCTGCTTACGTCCAGGTTTCATTGAAATTAATGGGAGTGTAGCACGCTCTGCAAAACATATGCTTCCAGTGTAGCACGCCTGTTGGTGACCTCTCCTCTTTCCTCAGCAGAAGCTCAACTGCCAGACGGTGTCAACAATCTACCTTCTCCAGAGCAGTATCCACCCAGCTTTCATCACAGAGGGCCCTTCTCTTCTGAGCCGCAACCAGAGTTACTGTGGCCAGGAGCCCTCACCGGAGGAGGCTCTGGAGGAGCGTGACCTCCTGGAGTCCATCACCTGGCCACAGCCTCAGCCCCATTCTGTGAATGTTTCCCTGAACCAGACCAGTGACCCTGCACACAGCCAATTTTGTGATCCTGCCAGCAGGGGGCAGGAGAGAGTGGCATGTGGGGGACCAGCTGGAGGCTCTAGTCCATATGCACGATTTCTAGGGGCGTCCCAAGAGCTATGGTGGAGACTTCTTGCTGGCCCGGCTGCACTCCTCCAAGTTGGGGGCAGGCGTTGCAGGACATGTGCTGGACCACAGGAATGGGACCTACTCTGCCATTTTCCCGTTATTATGGCAGGGGTCTGCACAGGTGGAGGTGACACTGGTCCATCCTAGTGAGGCAGTTCATGTTCTAGGACGAGAGGAACGGCCCGATCGGATTTTCTTTAAGAGTTTGTTTTCGCTCTGGAAAACTGTCCCAAACAACTGTATGTAACCTGTGTCTGCCGACAAACCAGGAGCCGCTGTGCAATTACACAGACCCCGACACAGGGGAGCCCTGGTACTGCTACAAGCCCAAGCTGCTGAGCTGTGACACACGGATCAACCACGCTAGCAGAGGAAACTATGTGAAACATCTACTCACCAACAAAGAGGCATTGCTCTTCCAGAGGTTAGTGAGGGGTACAATCCGTATGTGAGTGAAAGTGTGTCTAATTGAATCACAGACTTTGTTTTCAATGTATCAGATTGCTTGCTGCTGTGGGTTTATTTAACATTTTAAATATGATTCTCTTTCAATTCTTTCTCAGTGGTGTAAACATAAAGGTTCACATTCATCCTTCAGGGTCTGAGTGTCATTGTGCTGCCTGAGAAAAAAGGTAGGAGAGCAAGGAGATGCCACGGTACAACTGTGTGTTTATCTTTTTAACGCTAGCTAGCCAGCCTACTAACCACTCTGCTCTGCTTTGTGGCTGTATACTTCAACCCTGGAGTGGTTCTGGGTGTGCAGGACAGTATTCGAGCCCACTACTGCATCTACAGTAGTGTAAGGTGGGAAAGCACCTCTATTACCTGTAAAGTGATGATGCTAGCCGGTGCAAGATGCTTGCTTTCCTTTTTCAGACAAAGCAGACATGGAGAGAAGCAGCATGAAGACAGAGTCTACCAGGATCACTCCTTCCGGGTATTACTTCCAAGGGTCATGGCGAGCGCTGGGTGATGGTGTGATGCGCCAGTTTAACGACTCGTCTGCCACTCAGTGTCTGAAGGGCAAGGTGGTGTACATGTACGGAGACTCTACTGTCAGACAGTGGTTCGAGTACCTCAACGCCTTATTACCAGGTGAGTTCTGTCTGCAAGTCCTGTGACATTGCTCACTCTCTGATACCTCTGGTGCTTTCTAACTCTCTCTTCTGTCTGTCCAACTCCCAACTCTCCCTTCCTCTTTGTGACAGAGCTGAAGGAGTTCAATCTTTATAGTCCTAAGAATGTGGGGCCCTACTTGGCGGTGGACAGCACCCACAACATCCTGCTGAAGTACATTTACATTTTAGTCATTTAGCAGACGCTCTTATCCAGAGCGACTTACAGTTAGTGAGTGCATACATTCTTTTTTTAAATTTTCATACTGGCCCCCTGTGGGAAACGAACCCACAACCCTGGCATTGCAAACGCCATGCTCTACCAACTGAGCTACATCCCTGCTGGCCATTCCCTCCCCTACCCTGGACGACGCTGGGCCAATTGTGCGCTGCCCCAACGGTCCTCCAATCCGCTTCAACACTGTCATCACCAGTGAGATGCGCTATGTAGGTAACGAGCTGGATGGCCTGACTGGAGGGCCTCGCATTGTGGTGTGTATCAGCATATGGTCCCATTTCAGCACCTTCCCTGTGCAGGTCTACATTTGCAGACTACGCCACATTCGGCGGGCGGTGGTGCGGCTTCTGGACCGGGCTCCGGGGACCCTGGTAGTGTTGCGCTTGGCCAACCTCCAGGCCCTGGACCCGAAGGTGAGCCTGTACAATAGTGACTGGTTCTCAGTGCAGCTGGACGGGGTGCTCTGGGCCAAGTTCAGGGGTCTGGATGTCATGCTGATAGACGCCTGGGAGATGACCCTTGCCCACCACCTCCCCCATACCCTCCACCCGCCGCCTATCATCATCAAGAACATGATAGACATTATCCTCTCTTGTGTCTGCCCAGGGTAGAGCTAGCAGATTGAGATTGATTTATGTCCGAATTCTCTATCATTCAAAACCTCTAGTATACAATATTAGAAAAATGCCTAGAAATCCCAAATTCTACATACCGTACATGTACATTCTGTGTTTTTACCTGTTGTCCCATCACACTGAAGGACCTGTTTATGATCGTTACTCTCAATGTGGGGTGAAAAAAAAAAAAACTGCACATTTGTCTATGAACAGTTGTGTCCAGATTTCTCTATTGAGGCTTATATCAAACGTAAGTGATTTGCTTATTTTTTAATTTGTATAAAAGTACAGACTGACCTTCAAAATGGTTTATCATACATTGTAGTTGGAGGAAACATGGGAAAGTTATCCTGCTTTAAAAGTTTATCAACTTTTTAATTTAGGGGGTAGATCAGCTTTAATATTTCAGATAGATTGTAACTTCCATCAATGTAATTGTCTGCATCACTTCCAATCCCCCATATGTTTTTTCTCGCAAATATATATATATTTACATACATATATACATATATACACACATATATATATATATATATATATATATATATATATATATATATATATATATACACACATACACACACACACACATACATACATACATACATACATACACACACACATATCCTTTTAAAATATATATTCCCTTCATTACTTTCCAACCCCACCACCCCTTCCCCAATTGGAGTAAACTAGTGAACAACAACGCTTAGGCCTATACTTCCAGCCCATACACACTATATACATTTTATGGACACAGTCAAATTCTACAATAATTACATTTAGTTTGTTTTTACTCCTGAACTTCCTCCGATCATTTTCATGATGTCCATCTGGTTTGCTTCTATATGCCATATTTTTCTAACTGTGCTCTTTCACAAAAGCTCTCAAACTATAACCTATATACTTATTATGGACACAGTATGCTTTACATTAGTTATCTTGTTGTTATTAGTCCCATCCTTCAGCTCCATTCAACACCTCTCATCTATCTCGTAACACCATCCATATTGGATTTCTATTTGCCATATATTTTTCAACTGTACTGTGATGTTTTACAAAAGTTCTGAACCTTTCTATTCTCATTGTTTCTACAGATCGTAAATTGAATATAAACATTTTTGCTAAAAGTATTATTATATTATTGATCGATTGACTGTGACTTTTCAGATCACCCAGTAGTGCTATCTGCAGGGTTAGCTCCAGGTAAATATTGCAATCCTTTAGCCATTCCTGGACCTGTGTCCAAAAACAAGCTACAAATGGACAGTACCAAAATTTAATGATTCTGTCTCTTCGCAGCAAAATCTGCAGAGCTGGGAAGATTGTATCCCCCATATAAATAACATTATATTGGTAGCAAGAATTTTATATAATAATTTAAATTTAAAAATTCTAAGTTTTGAATCCGGCGTCGTTTTGCGTATAAATTCATTTTTTATAAAAGTACAGACTGACCTTCAAAATGGTTTATCATACATTGTAGTTGGAGGAAACATGGGAAAGTTATCCTTTAAAAGCTTTAAAAGTTGATAAACTTGTTATGCCAGTTTGGAGATAAGTATGAGAAAATGACCTTAACGATTTTGAGATATTCACACCTAGAGAGCTCTTTTTGTTTATGCCCATTCAGCATAGATCACACCCTCTTAAGTCTTAGCCCCACCCACACATTCAATGACATGTGAGTCAGAATGGCATTGGCCTCCAGAAAGTAGTCTCTCTACTTAAACCCAGAGCAGCAATGTTTTTGAGAGCTGTAAGAAGACTTTTGTAGTTGTCCATAGCTATAACGTTCCAAAAAATCTGCGGTAGCAAAGACTATCTATATCTATATACTGGCTGTGTGGGGATGGGGGGAATGGGATGGGATGGGGATGGGGATTGGGGGTGGAGGGGGAGGCGGAGGCCCACCTCTTTTTGTTTATTTTCCTTTATTTAAAAAATTGTGTAAATCTCTAATTATTTGTTTATCTGTCTTAGTGCTGAGCGATTATTGCTTTTTGAGTTCGGTTCGGTTTCGGTTAGATTATTAAAATAATAATCATGGTTTTCGATTTCAGCTTTGATAAAAAAAATTGCCTTAAATGCATTATGAAATAATGACTAAATTATTTTATAACTTTTTTTATGGAAATTCCAAGCCAAAAATTATGAACATTCAATTGCCAAAACTAAAATATTTAATTGTCTCTGTCAGGTCCACAGACAGGGCAGACATCAATAGAAAAATAGGAAATTACTATGAAATAATAAAATATTTCAATTGTGTATATTACTTAATTTTGATTTGATTACTATATTATTTTTCATTCCTTAAAGTCATCATCTCATCTCTGCTCGGGCAGTAGCAGCTGCAAAGCTGTCTGACAAAATCATTTTACTAGTTCATCAAAGTACTCTACATGACCAAAAGTATGTGGACACCTGCTCGTCGAACATCTCATCCCAAAATCATGGCCATTAATATGGAGTTGGTCCCCCATTTGCTGCTATAACAGCCTCCACTCTTCTGGGAAGGCTTTCCGCTAGATGTTGGAACATTGCTGCGGGGACTTCCTTCCATTCAGCCACAAGAGCATTACTGAGGTCGGGCACTGATGTTGGGCGATTAGGCCTGGCTCGCAGTTGGAGTTCCAATTCATCCCAAAGGTGTTCGATGAGGTTGAGGTCAGGGCTCTGTGCAGGCCAGTCAAGTTCTTCCACACCGATCTCGACGAACCATTTCTGTATGGACCTCGCTTTGTCCACGGGGACATTGTCATGCTGAAACAGGAAAGGGCCTTCCCCAAACTGTTGCCACAAAGTTAGAAGCTCAGAATTGTCTAGAATGTCATTGTACGCTGTAGCGTTAAGATTTTCCTCCACTGCAACTAAGGGGCCTAGCCCGAACCATGAAAAACAGCCCCAGCCCATTATCCCTCTTCCACCAAACTTTACAGTTAGCACTATGCATTGGGGCAGGTAGCGTTCTCCTGGCATTCACTCAGTGGTCCCGTTCTGTGAGCTTGTATGGCCTAGCATTTCACGGCTGAGCCGTTGTTGCTCCTAGACGTTTCCACTTCACAATAACAGCACTTACAGTTGACTGGGGCAGCTCTAGCAGGGCAGAAATTTGACGAACTGACTTGTGACGGTGCCACTTTGAAAGTCACTGAGCTCATCGGTAAGGCCATTATTTTGCCAATGTTTGTCTATGGAGATTGCATGGCTGTGTGCTACATTTTATACACCTGTCAGCAATGGCTGTGGCTGAACTAGCCGAATACACTAATTTGAAGGGGTGTCCACATACCTTTGTATCTATAGTGTAGATAAGGCATACTTTCACCAACTGTCTCTATCCCTCTAGTCATTGTGTGTACATTCCTCTCTCATGCGGTCTATGCAGTCTGTGTATATCTAAAGTAGCAGGCGGTAAAGTGTATCTGTCTCTGTCGGTTTCCATTAGATCGCACTGCCACAAAGTCAAAATTGGCTATGTTGTACAAATTCATGAAAACAAAATTTAGCTTTTTGGTCTTAAGGTGAGGGTTAGGCATAAGGTTTAAGGTGAGGGTTAGGCTTCAGGTGAGGGTTAGCAGTGTGGTTAAGGTTAGGTTTAAAATCACATTTTAAGAAGATACATTGTAAAAATAGGTGGGGTTTAGGACTTTGTTTATGGCTGTGGCAACTAATGACGACCATCTCTGTACGAGCCGGAAACAACAGATGCAATGGATTATGGTCATTGTAGTTAATTACCACGTTTCTGCGCTGAACTAGGTTGAATATTTGCTTAATGGAAACTACAACTCCCTTCAGTCCAACGTCCCACATAGTTCTTGAGTTGATTTCTCTCATGAATGATTTGAAAACCCTGAACTAACTGGAATTGAAGTCATTGAACCAACATAGGTCAATTTGTTATTTAATAATAACACACAAAAAAAGAAATTTCAGCACTAATCTGTTTTACAAATGTTGGATGTTTTTTTTTTTTTTTTTACAGCCATTTGAAAGGGGTAGGTGCCTACAAGTCTCTCTAGGTTTTTTACATCTCCTGCATGTGCTCTTTTCATTTGCCTTTTAAAGTTCAAATTTTTTTGTTAAGCGTGCATTCAATTGCCCCTCCCTGTTGCACACAGCAAGCTTGGCTGGTTTAAGATGAAATTGTCAACCCTGTTAGTCAACCCTGTTACTTTAATTGTCACCTTTTAAAGCAATTTTTCTTATTTAAACCTCTGGAGATGGGAAAACAACATGTTTGTTATGAAGTTGAACATGTGCTCTTTATGACAGAATGTTAAAATAGGTGAAATCAATAGTTATTACACTATCCAAAAGGCACTATTTCAGTGGAACGACCCAACTAAGATGGATACCACACAAACAATTAGGTGCTCAGTCTGAAACTGAGAAACATGCAATAGAGGACAAATTGTCAGACACACAAATGTGTACACACACACAGACAAACACACAAGTGCCCACGTACACGCCCGCGTGCACACAGACACAGACATTAACACTGCAGGTACAGACGATACATCATGCCAGCTTGAATATTTTTTTTTATTCCAAATGAGTTTGTGTGTCTATAGGCTTTAAAACCAGGTGGTTGCTATGGAGAGGACGTACCCTCCACCCATCTCCCCAAAACAGCAGCATCCTCCTATAGACCCGTACTTCAATAGGAATCATAATAATAATAATAATAATAATAACAACAATGTAATCATAATAATATTCAACGTCATTCTTTTAATAATCCATTTAGCACTAGTATAGAAATATGAAAAAATAACAGAGAACCGAAAAGTAAACAAAAACAGTTTGTTGTTTTGTTGAGTGAACTCTCTCTCTCCTCGCAGACATCTCTCTGATTCACTTTGGCCACCCCTCCTTCCCTCCCCCTGACATTCATATACGTCCCAATACTCAAAGCTCTTCCTTTTCTTATGTTCTTTCCTTCTTCACCACTGATAGGTGAAAGGACAGGATAGAGCTCCATCAGTGCTTTCACCTGTCTAGGCCTGTAAGATCAATTGTTGTGTAGGAAAGGAGACGAGGAAAGGAGGCCAATTAAGTGTATTGGGACAAAGCCATCCAGTGGTTTCACAGCATTGAGTTGAGACTAGACAGAAACCACAGACTATATGGTGACCTATGCAGCTGTGCGTGTCTGTTTCACTGCTGCACTGTGGGTCCAAGAGAAGACCACAGAGATAATTATATATTTCGTAGGTTGTATGGTTATGTCTGTCTGTCACTGTGTGTGTGTGATTATCTGTGGTGTATGTGTGAGAGAGACACATTAGAGGCAGCAGAAAGCCTCAGAAAGGCTTCAGAGACCCACCAAAGAATTGACTTGAACCCTGTAACATTATTCCCCGTCATACTTTTATAACATTAATCCATGACCTCAGTCTCCTCCGTAGTCATTGGGTGGCTATTAGTTATTAAACGGGAATAATTACCAGATCCAAAGCTCCACAGGCTGGAATGAGAGGGCTCAGGGTGGTGTGGAGCTCAGTGTGGAGCTCTGGCAGGCGTCTGTGCTGCAGACAGCCAGCTCAATGTGATGTAGAGCAGGGAAGCTTTAGTCCCAGCCTCCTGGCAGCACAGCCAAGCCCCCAGCAAGATGCTGCCCAGAATTACCAGATCAGGAGAGATCTCATTATGGAAGTAGTTCAATTAGGGATTTGTCATTCTGATACAGTGTCCTCTTTTTATCTCTCTGTTTCTCTGTTTATTTCCTATTTTTTATCTTTCTCTCTCTCCTCTTCCTCTCTCCATCGCTCTCTCCTTTTTCTCTCTCTCTCCTCTTCCTCTCTCTCTGTACTATGAACAGAGATAAAGAGGAGAAAAGGCTTGGCAAGTATTCTCCAGAATAACGAGTCATTTCACATCTCAAAGCCTCTGATTTTCATACACTTACACTGAAATGGTATGATCATTTGTTCCTCTCACTTACTGTAAGGACAGACATCTGCACACACACACACACACACACACACACACAGCAATTATATTATGCATATGCTGACTTTGTTGCAACTAATTTCCAGCCAACTCCGCCTTCTTCAATGTCGTTTCAAAAGCAGCTACGGGGTGCACGGATGGACAAAACACCTCCTCCACACAGTACACCTCAGGGGAGTCTTCATAGTGTGTCGTGATCTACCACATTAGTCACATATATAGTCTTTATTTTTCTGTAACTGCCACTTAGAACAATGGTAACCAAACATCAAAGACAACAACAAAAAAATCTGGAAAATCATATAATTCTCTGAGTCAGTTTTAAAGTCTTCTGTTGTTGTTGTATGTTACATAGATTAAAGGTCCTCCAGGATCGATGTGTGCTCCTCCTCCAGTGGTCACCGTCCAGAGACGAAGAGCTGGCCGCTCTAGATGAGAGTCTGTGGTATCATAGAAAGGGAAAAAGAGAGAGAGAGAGAGAGAGAGAGCGAGAGAGAGAGAGAGAGAGGAGAACAGAGAGAGACCAACAGAGAAACCAGTAGGTCTGGCATCATATTATGTGCGTTACCTGACTGCTTTATCCAGTGTAGCTCAGTCCTGATTGGTCCACTGGTAAGTCAAGATAAGAACCGAGCAGCCATCTTCAAGTAAATCACAAAGCCAGAACACAGCAGAGCATGGTTCTGTGAACAGACTGGGCTAACATCAGAACCAGCTGGGCAGCGCGCTGGAGAGCAAAGGAAGTCTCTCAGTCTTTCTCCTTCTGTATGGGTGTGTCTTTTGGTATCTGTGCAAATATATCATTTCCATTGCTTCATCACACATCTCACAATGTCTTTGTGCCCTCTAATTATCTCTCTGTCTCCCTCCTCCTCTCCCTGTAGTTCCCTCCTGGAGGCCAATGTACGGAGGGTCGCAGAATAGTGCGTCACTGAGCAGCTCAAATATCAGTTAAGCCGCCGTTAACTTGCCCCCCATATAACCTCCAGCCTCTCCTAGTCCGTCAGTCTTAGTCCTGCTCCCCCAGAAGGTCTGTGCTGATGCTGCTCTGTGGGGGTGGTATGGGTAGGCAGGCTGCAGGGGTGCTGTGGGGGAGCCGCCGGGGGCTGGACCCCCCTCCCCCCTCGCTGTCTGTGTTGGAAGAGGAGGGGACAGGCGGAGGGGGCAGGCGGGGCAGGGGTGCAGATGAGGGGGGGATCCTCGTGGACCCCATCCCTGACCTCAGGCTCTGGATCCTCCTGCACTCCTGGCAGATCCTGACGTGCGTGCAGCTGCGAGGGAGCGCCACGGGGGCCTGCGGCTGGGACGGGTGAGGAGGGGTGGTGTTGGCCCCCAGAGGGTCTTCCAGGAGTCGCTGAGGCCCGGGGCCCATGTCTGAGGGACCTCCCCCGGCCCCTACACCCCCTCCTGGCCCCCCTGCTCCCCCAGTCAGTGGTCCCGAGCCGCTGTAGAGCTTGCCGTTGCTGAGGCGCATCTCCCGTACGAGGCGGAGGGGCCGCTGGGCCCCCAGGGCGATGCGGGTGGGGTGGCGGAGGGCCGCGGAGTTGCCCAGGGGGCGGCGACGACGGGAACGGGAACTCTTCTTACAGGAGACGGCGTTTCGGAACTCGGTGAGCATCTCCTGACAGACAGACACCTGAGAGGACAGAGGAGAGACAGAGGGACGACGGGAAGGAGAGAACAGGGGGCCACAAAAGCAAGTAGACAGACGGGGGGAAAAGAGGGAGGGCAAAGGGAGAGAGCGAGAGAGAGAGATAGAGAGGGGGAGAGTAGGAAGGCGGGGGGAAGAAAGAGGGAAAGCAAAAAAGAGAAGGAAAGCAGAAACAGGGCGGAGGTGGAGTAAAAGAGATGGTAGGAGGAGAGGAGGACCGAATGAGGGTATAGAAAGGTAGAAATGGGGGGATGGCAATGAAAGTGGCAATGAATAGAAATGGTTTAGAGATCATGAGGCGAGATGTAGAGATGAATAGAGGTTGGAGAATATCCAAAGAGCAGAGGGAGTTAATACAATCCATACAAATTATCAACTGAACAGAACAAATTGTGTTCATTACATATTATATATAATATATAATGGTACATAATGAACTATAAACAAACAGGCAGGCCCGCAAACTGAGGTGCATGTAGACACACAACACAAACACACACACACACACACCCCCAAACACACACACACATACACACCTTAACATTCCAACAGCATCACACACTTGCACAAAAAGTTCCAACAAAATGCATCAACAAGGACACATAGACATAGACATTATGGGTTATTCTAATCTACAAAATCATAACAATGATAAATAATACTCTTACACAAACAGAAACAGTATTCATTGTCAGAAAACAGACACTGATTGACAGAATGACAGGTGCGGCAGACACACAGAGAGATGAGTGATCCAAGAATGGAAACGAAGAGTACCAGCATACATGTGAGGCATGTAAAAGAAGATACATCATGACATTTAATGCCAGGGAAATCATTACACACTGCTTCTAATGCAAGCAAATATTGGCATCACAATATTGGCTTATCCATACCCTATACTAAACATGAACACTTTCTGATCCCAGTCAAAATACCCTCATGCGGTCATACACCAACACCCGTACTATAGCATGCCAACACGAGTACATTCACACAACATCACAACACGTGACTGGACCCTGATCTGAGTTTACAGGAGAAATTTGAGGTTTAGTTGTAAAAATAGCAGCCCTCATCACCCATGCACAATACACAGCAAACCCAACAGTGAAACACACAGACTAGACACACACTGATCAACATTCACACACACGCAAATGGTGCTAGAAGCAGCCCGACGAACACATATTCAAACACACACACACACATACACACACACATAAAGTGCCAGAGGCAGCCCAACAAACACACACACGCTGCACGACAGAGGATGGGGAGTCAGGGTTGGTGTGTTGCCATGGGGACCTACTGGGGTGGGTCTGTGGTGTCGGCGAGGGCAGGAGTGTGGGCGTACCTCGTCTGTCTCTGAAGAGCAGCGCGTCGACCACACAAACTCCATGATGGCCACGAAAACAGCGATGATGAGGCCACAGATCAACACCACGAAGATACCCCCGATGTTCTCCATGCCCAGACCTGTGGAGGAGTGACAGGATGGTTAATACACACAGACATACAGTACCACCAATATGCCCCTGATATAATACAAGAACAGTTACACACTCACAAAAACACAGACCCTGATAGTCTCACATCTTACATTCGTACATTCAGAACACTCACAGACATTAGTTGAGACACAAAGCTGCAAAGACATTAGAAACAGAGTAGTGTACTAACCCTTGGCTCTGTGGTCCTCCTCTTTAGGGCACTGTCCTCCCTCCCACCACCTCCTCTTCAGGATCTCCAGCCTGTTGTTCTCCTGCAGATGCAGGATGGCCATAGTGATCTCCTCTCTGAATGGAGAGCCTATGGACGAGAGGATGGAGGGAGGAAGAGAAAGAGGGGATTAAAGATGGAGAGGAAGAGGAATTAAAAGGCTTAAGGTCTCCTCCCCTTCTCATCCAGATGTTGTGGGTTGTACCACTCCCCCGTCTCTCCCTGTCTCCCATCCTCCCTCCATTTCACTGCCATTCTCACCCAATCTCTTCTTCTCCTCTCCCCATCTCTCCTCTCCCCATCTCTCCTCTTTTCCATCTCTCCTCTCCCCATCTCTTCTCTCTCCTCTTTCCCATCTCTCCTCTTTCCCATCTCTCCTCTCCCCATCTCTCCTCTTTCCCATCTCTCCTCTCCTCATCTCTCCTCTCCTCATCTCTCCTCTTTCCCATCTCTCCTCTCCCCACCTCTCCCCATCTCTCCTCTTTCTCATCTCTCCTCTCCCCATCTCTACTCTTTCCCATCTCTTCTCATCTCTCCTCTTTCCCATCTCTTCTCTCCCCATCTCTCCTCTTTCCCATCTCTCCATCTCTCCTCTCTGCATCTCTTCTCTCCCCATCTCTCCTCTCCCCATATTTCCATCTCTCCTCTCCCCATCTCTCCTCTTTCCCATCTCTCTCTCTGATGTAGTAGCTCTAGATATCCAGCAGACATCCAATTTCTCTCCCCCATACCTCCCTCCCTCCATCCCTTTTCCCCCATACCTCCCTATCTCCATCCCTCCCTCCCTCCATCCCTCTCTCCTCCCATACCCCCTTCCCTCCATCAATCTCTCCCCCATACCTCCCTCCATCCATCCCTCTCTCCCCAATCCCTCTCTCCCCAATCCCTCTCTCCCCCTTACCTCCCTCCCTCCATCCCTCTCTCCCCCATACCTCCCTCCATCCCTCCCTCCCTCCATCCCTCTCTCCCCACATACCTCCATCCCTCTCTCACCCAGTGGCATACCGTTGCCATAGTCCTTTGGTGTCCAGCAGGCCTTCTATACTCTCTCCTTCTCCTATCTACCCCTCATCCTCCCATCCCTCTCTCACCCAGTGGCATGCCGATGCCGTAGCCCTTGGTGTCCAGCAGACCACCTATCTGGGTGAGGTTACAGTTGAGTTTGCGGTAGTACTCATTCATGGTGCTCTCCAGGAGGAAGGCATATTTAGAGTTGACCACACGGGCAATGCCCTCCTCTGTGCTCTTCACAAACACACTGGGCTGCTTGGAGTGCATGTAGTTCCACATGCGCTGGTATGTCTGGTAGCGCGAGTTCTGGAGGGAGGGAGAAAGGAGGGAGGGAGGTGGGGGGTGTGGAGGAAAGAGAGAGAAGGGAAGTGGGAGGGAGGGTGGGAGGGAGGGTGGGAGGGAGGGTGGGAGAAGGGATAGAGATGGAGGGGTAGGAAAAGAGATATATATATATATATACATTTACTCATTTATATTTCCTCATAATTAAACAGATGCATGATCCTTTATCCAGATGGAGCTGAATCAAACGCCAGGTGGTAGTGTACATACAATATGGCATGCTAAGGAACAGCAAAGACACAGAGTCAAGGTAACAGCAACCAGATACAGTATTATATATGCAACAAACTGGGTGAGATGTAAAATGGGTTGGATGTGAAGGGCTCTTATGTAGTGTGTACAGTTAAGAGGTAGGTGGAGAGGGGGATAATGCAGCATCAAGGGAGGTCTGGGTAAGCAGAATGAATATACACACAATAAAGATACACACACACGCACACATACACAAACTCACACACACACCTAAACACTTACTCACAAACATGCATGCACACTCAAACACACACTCCAAACACACTGACAAACACAGATGCAGACACAGATGCCAGCAGCTCTTACATAAGCAAACACTGACACTCAGCCACTTAACACTAACAGCCATAAAGAACACAACAGGAGCTCAGAGACATGCCGGCAAATAGGGAAACAACTACACACATACACACACACTGTGCTCAACCACATACACACTTTACCATACACACACACTGTACATTTACATTTACATTTACGTCATTTAGCAGACGCTCTTATCCAGAGCGACTTACATACTTTTTTTTTTTTCATACCCCCTGTGGGAATCGAACCCACAACCCTGGCGTTGCAAACGCCATGCTCTATCAACTGAGCTACATCCCTGCCGGCCATTCCCTCCCCTACCCTGGACGACGCTGGGCCAATTGCGCGCCGCCTCATGGGTCTCCCGGTCACGGCCGGACATGCAAATAGGAGCGATCTGAGAAAGGTCAGCAAATAGTAGAACAACAACACACACACACACACACACCTCCCTACCAGTCATTCTCCATTCAAAGCGTGCTCTACATACTCCCAGCCCCCCTGGCCCAGTGTCTGGCCGTACCATGAAGAAAGTCATGGTGCTCCCCCCGTGGATGGTGCCATACTCGATGTTGGTCTGGTCGGCCAGGTCGTCAGGAGACTCGATGGGCACCTCCATCCTCTGGACGGTCAGGAAGGCAGCCAGGTTGGCTGTGTAGGACGAGATGATGATCAGAGTAAACATCCACCTGGGAGAAGAGAGAGAGGGGGAGTTAGAGAGAGTAAGAGAAGGAGAGGGGGGATAGAGAGAGGGAAAGAGAGGTAGGACTGAGGGGAAAGAAAGGGAGGACCGTCAGAGAGAGACAGAGAATAATTCTTAATCCAGAGAAAGAGAGAGTCAGGGAGAGAGAGAGAGAGAGAGAGAGAGAGCGAGAGAGAGAGAGAGAGAGTCAGGGAAAATAAAGTGACAGAATGACAGACAGGGAGAGAAATTAGGGAGGAGAGGGTGACAGAGAGACATTTACTCAGACAGACAGACTGACATATACTTACCTACCCATCTACACACACACACACACACACACACAGACTCACCAGACCCCTGAGACGCAGCGTGTGGACAGGGCACGGGGCATGATCTCAGAGCCCTGCTGCATGAAGCCTCCTACAGGGAACCATAGGCTGTTCCCTAGGGTGTACTGGTTCTCCAGCATGTCCTTGTGCCCATGCAGACACGGGTGTGGGTTGTACCACTCATAGGGACTCAACCTGGGAGTAGGAGAGGGTGGAGAGGAGATGAGGAGTACCCTTTTAGAAAAAAAGGGTTCCATAAGGGTTCTTCAGCTGTCCCCATAGGAGAACCCTTTTTGGTTTCAGGTAGAACCCTTTTGTGTTCCATGTAGAACCCCCTGTGGAAAGGGTTCTACATGAAACCCAAAAGGGTTCTACCTGGAACCAAAAACAGTTCTTCAAAGGGTTCTTCTACGGGGACAGCCGAAGAACTCTTTTAGGTTCTAGATAGCACCTTTTTTCTGAGGGGAGAAAGGACCATAAGGACCTCTGTACACAACGTCTATCTATCTCAACCAAGGCATTTTAATTCGGTGTGTATATAAGCTACTGCAACTCATTATTATTCAATTGTGTCAACCAAAAACGCACAAACAATCCCAGAGTTCCTCACTAGTTTCCTGTTCCTGTTGCCTTGGGTTACTGTGGTGCTCTCTCATGCACTTACCTTGCAGCCAGGAAGAGCACACAGCTGACAGCCAGGTAGGCTAGCAGCATGAAGAGCCAAACGGCCGGAGAGAATGGGTCCAGGAAGGAGAAATATCCTGGCTTCCTCCCCTAAGACAGAGACAGAGATCAATAGGACAGGTTGGAGTGGCCGTATTACATTACATAGTTGTCCTATAGTTCCTCTTTCAACCACAGAGGGGCAGTGTTCTTCCCTGCAACTGTACAGTATAATAATAATAAAGCTGTTCATAATGCAACAAATGTGAGCCTCAGAGAATTGAACGATAAACGTGTGCGACATACAACCATGAACTCTAAAAGACCATCTACCCATTCTATATTTCAGAATCAGATATCCTCGATAGCCTCAAAGAAATGCATTGTCACAGCCCATGAAGCAAACAGGATAGCACAAACAGCAGTTAGTGAAATCCAATACACTCAACTTCTCTGGTGTGTCTATTTGTCTTACCAGGTGGACTCTGTACAAGATGCTGATTCCTAGCGTCATGAAGGGCTTGGAGAAGTCTATGACTTTCTCCCTCTCAGACGTGATGGTGAAGCCTGCTACTGCCAAGTCTGCTTTCTGAGAGAGAGAGAGAGAGAGAGAGAGAGAGAGTCAGAGAGTCAGAGAGTCAGAAATAGATGACAACAAACCAGAGACTACTGGTTTGGAGATGTACCTATGAGCCAATGGCGTTCCCTCCACCTCTCAGAGGGAGAAAGACAGAGTGACACAAACAGAGAGAAAAATAGTGTTTTCAGAGTGACAATAGACCCAGAGATCCACTGCAGTAGAACTGTTGGCTGGCTGGGTGTTCCACATATGGAACCTCCTGTCAGACAGTCAAATTAAAGCCTAATTGATGAACATGGGATTAGTCTGGTTTGATCAGTCAGGAGAGCAGAGAGAGCAGAGAGAGTGGGGAGCAGGTCAGCACCATGGCAAGAGCCACATGGGGACTAATTGTGGTAATTGAAGTATGCTGTGCGCTAATTAAGCAGACGTAGTCTCTTATTATCGAGTGTGCCTGTGTGTGTGTGTGTGTGTGTGTGGGTGTGTGTGTGTGTGCCTGTGTGTGTGTGTGTGTGTGTGTGCGCGTGCGTGCGTGCACGTGCGTGCATGCATGCGCGTGTGCTCACCCTGTTGATGAGCTCTCCCACCATGCCGGTCCAGGACCCGTTGGGTTCAGGCGCTCCATACAGCCCATCATCCACCAGTTTGATCCTGAAGGAGCACTTCAAGATGTCTGCCAGCTCTCTCAACATGTCCACACAGAAGCCCTCGTACTGGTCATTCCCCTGGTACTCCTGGTAGTTCCCCTTACGCATCACATAGGGGCTCTCCTGCACACAGAGGAAGAGGATAGGGAGGGGACAGAGGGATGCATGTCAACTCTGGTATTACTATGTGCAGGACACTGATATGATTTACTGACATGACCTTAGGTTATACACTGAGTGTACAAAACATTAAGAACACCTTTCTAATATTAAGTTGCATCCCCTTTTTCCTTCAGAACAGCCTAAATTCATCGGGGCATGGACACTACAAGGTGTCAAAAGCGTTCCACAGGGATTCTGGCCATGTTGACTCCATGGTTTCCCACAGTTGTGTCAAGTTGGCTAGATGTCCTTTGAGTGGTGGACCATTCTTGATACACACGGGAAACTGTTGAACGTAAAAAAAACAGCAGCGTTACAGTTCTTGACAAACTCATACTGGTGCGCCTGGCTCCCACTGCCATACCCCATTCAAAAGCACTTAAATATTTTGTCTTGCCCATTCACCTCTGAATGGCACACATATACAATCCATGTCTAAAATGTCTCAAAGCTTAAAAATCATTCTTTAAACTCTTCGGCATTCTCCTCCCCTTCATCTACACTGATTGAAGTGTATTTAACTATTGACATTGATAAGGGATCATTGCTTTCACCTGGTCAGTCTGTCATGGAAAGAGCAAGTATTCCTAATGTTTTATATACTCAGTGTATATGATGATGACCTCAGTATATGGTGGTTTTAATAAATGTTTTGACCTCACCAGTATGGTGGTCATAAGAAATGTTTTGACCTCACCAGTATGGTGGTCACAATGAATGTTTTGACCTCACCAGTATGGTGGTCATAATAAATGTTTTGGCCTCAACAGTATGGTGGTCATAATAAATGTTTTGGCGTCTTCAGTATGGTGGACATAATAAATGTTTTAACCTCATCAGTATGGTGGTCATAATAAAGGTTTTGACCTCACCAGTATGGTGGTGACGATGAGGGTCTTGTTGGCCAGCGTCTCCGAGATGTTGATGTCCAGACTGGTGGCGTTCATAGCTAGTGTGTTGTTGGAGTACCAGATACCAATCTGAGAGGAGAGAGAGAGAGAGAGAGAGAGAGAGAGAGAGAGAGAGAGAGAGAGAGAGACGGAGAGACGGAGAGAGAGAGAGATGATAATAATTGCAGGATGTGTGTGATTATACAGGAGGTACAGTAAATCCATGTGACAGTGTAAAACAAGAAGGAACTAGGATCCAGAGGACAAGCCCAAAGGCACTTTGGAAGATAAACTGTATGTTCCATACATCTCTCTATGGGTCAGATAGGAGGTAATGGCTCCAAAGATAGAATTATCATTTTTTTATCTTCTCGTGCTGTATTTCTAAGAGAACAGTTTCTAGGAGCGTTGTAGATACAGAGGTCAGCACCCTCACTGTGTTTGAAATGTAGAACGTTAAAGACCTTCACGTTCAGTGGGAAAACCATCTAATTAGAATACGAGTGGTACATTTTTGGAGATGCCTTTGGAGTCTCGTATCGTAAATGCCAACCCAAAAAACAATCATTGATTTTGCTGTTCTATTTAGCTTTTAGTCCTCAGCTGGTGTTATAGCTAAGCACATAGCTAGCGAATCACAAGGCACTTCCATATCATAACCAAATCTAATTATATGGCTAGAATGTCACTGTTATGGTGGTCCTCTGTAGCTCAGCTTGTAGAGCACGTCGCTTGTAATGCCAGCGTAGTGGGTTCGATCCCCGGGACCACCCATACATACAAATGTATGCACGCATGACTGTAAGTCACTTTGGATAAAAGCGTCTGCTAAATGGCATATTATTATTATATTATTGTGTGTCAAACTCTGTTTCTCTATAACCCCAGTGCCCTCTGACCTCTCTGTGACCCCTGCGGTGTTTCTCCAGGATCCTCAGGGTGTAGTTGGTCCTCTGACCTTTACTGTTGAACTCCACACGGCCTGTCAGACCATCATACTCCACCTGACAGAGAGAGGGGGAGGGAGGGAGGGAGGGAAATATAATTAGGATGCCAAGAAAGCTAATTTGAATTGAATGGAATTTAATGAATTGAGAGAGAAAGAGAAAGAGGTACGAGAGAGAGAAAGACAGAGAGAGAGAGAGAGAAAGACAGAGAGCGAGAGAGAGAGACAAAGAGAGAGAACAATATACTTACACGCTACACATATCTAGTACCCAGAGTGACAGTGCTGACAGAGCTTGATAGAGCTAAGATGAATGGAGAGGTGGTGAAGATGGAACACACCCAGTGGTTTGATAACAGAGACAAATCACAGGCCTGTACCGAGGACACAAAGAGAGATGGAGCACAGGCAGCCATGAAGACAGCTTGTCAATGAGACACAGACAACCATCCACGTCAAATAACAAAGAATAACAGGGGAGGAGGAGTGCCAGATGGAAGACAGACAGAAAGACAGACAGACAGACAGACCAGAGAAGAGAAGAGTGACACAAACGCCTATTACCAACAACACTGGACCCCAACACAACGAGATGGTGGGCAGGACAGGAGTGTGACCCAACACAACGACATGGTGGGCAGGACAGGAGTGTGACCCAACACAACGACATGGTGGGCAAGACAGGAGTGTGACCCAACACAACGACATGGTGGGCAGGACAGGAGTGTGACCCAACACAACGACATGGTGGGCAGGACAGGAGTGTGACCAAACACAACGACATGGTGGGCAGGACAGGAGTGTGACCAAACACAACGACATGGTGGGCAGGACAGGAGTGTGACCCAACACAACGACATGGTGGGCAGGACAGGAGTGTGACCAAACACAACGACATGGTGGGCAGGACAGGAGTGTGACCCAACACAACGACATGGTGGGCAGGACAGGAATGTGACCCAACACAACGACATGGTGGGCAGGACAGGAATGTGACCCAACACAACGACATGGTGGGCAGGACAGGAGTGTGACCAAACACAACGACATGGTGGGCAGGACAGGAATGTGACCCAACACAACGACATGGTGGGCAGGACAGGAGTGTGACCAAACACAACGACATGGTGGGCAGGACAGGAGTGTGACCCAACACAACGACATGGTGGGCAGGACAGGAATGTGACCCAACACAACGACATGGTGGGCAGGACAGGAGTGTGACCCAAGACAACGACATGGTGGGCAGGACAGGAGTGTGACCCAACACAACGACATGGTGGGCAGGACAGGAGTGTGACCCAACACAATGACATGGTGGGCAGGACAGGAGTGTGACCAAACACAACAACATGGTGGGCAGGACAGGAATGTGACCCAACACAATGACATGGTGGGCAGGACAGGAATGTGACCAAACACAACGACATGGTGGGAAGGACAGGAATGTGACCAAACACAACGACATGGTGGGCAGGACAGGAGTGTGACCCAACACAACGAGATGGTGGGCAGGACAGGAGTGTGACCCAACACAACGACATGGTGGGCAGGACAGGAATGTGACCCAACACAACGACATGGTGGGCAGGACAGGAGTGTGACCCAACACAACGACATGGTGGGCAGGACAGGAGTGTGACCCAACACAACGACATGGTGGGCAGGACAGGAGTGTGACCCAACACAACGACATGGTGGGCAGGACAGGAATGTGACCCAACACAACGACATGGTGGGCAGGACAGGAGTGTGACGGACTAATATGCTGTAGTTGCTGGTGACTTGTTTAACAATATGGCTGCCATTGGTAGCTAAATGGCATATATATTGGTATGAGAAGAAACAACTATCTTCTTTTTCAAATGAAGACTCACAATGAAAGTAAAGTGTGTGTTCTTGTGTGTGTGCATGTGCCTGTGTGTGTGTGTGCCTGCATCTGTGTGTGTGTGTGTGTGTGTGTGTACTGACCATGCGTAGGTAGTTCATGAGGCTGGTGCCATGTTGCCAGATCTGAGGAGAGGTGCAGCTGAGAGGTTTGACTCCAATCTCCTGACTCCTGTTGAGCTCCCTCACCGCCCCCACCACAACGTGCACCGCGTCAAACATCAACGCTGACGACAACTGGAGGGGGAGAAGGAGGGGGACGGGGGAAAGAGAGGAGAAATGGGAAGAAGGAGGAGAAGAGAGTTACAGGAGGGAGGAGAAGAGGCAGGAGGGAGGAAGGGGTAACATAATAACATATTAATAACTTTATTCCATTTAGGTGTCTGTATTTGGTGATTCAATGAGACAAGCATCCATATAGACCATTTAAAACCTACACACAAGAAAGTAACACTTGTTACCACACAATTTAATACAAGGTATGCACCAGCTGACACTGGGCTAAAAAATGAAGAATTTGATGTGTGAATGTAACAGCCTGGTAGGACATACCGCAGGTCCAGGGTAGATGAGATCACAGCCCTCCCTCCAGGACAAGTTTAGACTCCTGATGAACTCCAGGTAGAACGGATGGGTGGTGTTGAACATGGAGAACCCTATGATGTTGGACTGGTCATCCACTATGTCATCCAGCCTCAGCAGGGGGAAATCCTGAGAGAGGGGAAGGAGAGGATAAGTTGGGTGAGTGACGTGTATGAAATCTCAGAGAGAGAGAGAGAGAGAGAAAGAGAGACAGAGAGAGAGAGAGCGCGAGAGAGAGAGAGAGAGAGAGAGAGAGAGAGAGAGAGATACAGTGCATTCGGAAAGTATTCAGACCCCTTGACCTTTTCCACATTTTGTTACGTTACAGCCTTATTCTAAAATTTATGAAATTTTATTTTTTCTTCATCAAGCTACAGGCAATACCCCATAATGACAAAGCAAAAACAGGTTTTTAGATGTTTTTGCAAATGTATACAAACATTTTTTAAATCACATTTACATAAGTATTCAGACCCTTTACTCAGTACTTTGTTGAAGCATCTTTGGCAAAGATTACAGCCTTGAGTCTTCTTGGGTATAATGCTACAAGCTTGGCAAACCTGTATTTGGGGAGTTTATCCCATTATTCTCTGCAGATCCTCTCACGCTCTGTCAGGTTGGATGTGGAGCGTCGCTGCACAGCTATTTTCTGGTCTCTCCAGAGATGTTCGATCGGGTTCAAGTCCGGACTCTGGCTGGGCCACTGAAGGACATTTAGAGACTTGTCCCAAAGCCACTCCTGCATTGTCTTGGCTGTGTGCTTAGGGTCATTGTCCTGTTGGAAGGTGAACCTTCACCCCAGTCTGAGGTCTTGAGCGCACTGGAGCAGGTTTTCATCAAGGATCTCTCTGTACTTTACTCAGTTCATCTTTCCCTCAATCCTGACTAGTCTCCCAGTCCCTGCCGCTGACAAACATTCCCACAGCATGATGCTGCCACCACCATGCTTCACCGTAGGGATGGTGCCAGGTTTCCTCCAGACGTGACGCTTGGCATTCAGGCCAAAGAGTTCAATCTTGGTTTCATCAGACTAGAGAATCTTGTTTCTCATGGTGTGTGTCCTTTAGGTGCCATCGGGTTCTTGGACACCTCCCTGACCAAGGCCCTTCTCCCCCGATTGCTCAGTTTGGCTGGGCGGCCAGCTCTAGGAAGTCTTGGTGGTTCCAAACTTCTTCCATTTAAGAATGATGGAGGCCACTGTGTGCTTGGGGACCTTCAATGCTGCAGAAATCTTTTGGTAACCATCCCCAGATCTGTGCCTCGACACAATCATGTCTCAGAACTATAAGGACAATTCCTTTGACCTCATGGCTTGGTTTTTGCTCTGACATGCACTGTGGGACCTTATATAGACAGGTGTGTGCCTTTCCAAATCATGTCCAATCAATTGAATTTACCACAGGTGGACTCCAATCAAGTTGTAGAAACATCTCAAGGATGATCAATGGAAACAGGATGCACCTGAGCTCAATTTCGAGTCTAATAGCAAAGGGTCTGAAAACTTATGTAAATAAGGTATATATTGTAATATATTTGCAAAACTTTCTAAAAACCTGTTTTTGCTTTGTCATTATATGTAGATTGATGAGTGAAATGTTTTAACTAATCCATTTTAGAATAACGCTGTAACGTAACAAAATGTGGGAAAAGGGAAGTGGTCTGAATACTTTCCGAATGTATATACATATATATAAACGAATTGGCGAGGGCACTATAACAGTCTGCAGCACCCGGCCTCACCCTACTAGAATCTGAAGTCAAATGTCTACTGTTTGCTGATGATCTGGTGGTTCTGTCCCCAACCAAGGAGGGCCTACAGCAGCACCTAGATCGTCTGCACCGATTCTGTCAGAACTGGGCCCTGACAGTAAATCTCAGTAAGACAAAAATAATGGTGTTCCAAAAAAGGTCCAGTTGCCAGGACCACAAATACAAATTCCATCTAGACACCGTTGCCCTAGAGCACACAAAAAACTATACATACCTTGGCCTAAACATAAGTGCCACAGGTAACTTCCACAAAGCTGTGAACAATCTGAGAGATAAGGCAAGAAGGGCCTTCTATGCCATCAAAAGGAACATAAAATTCAACATACCAATTAGGATCTGGCAAAAAAATACTTGAATCAGTTATAAAATTGCCCTTTACGGTTGTGAGGTCTGGGGTCCGCTCACCAACTAAGAATTCAGAAAATGGGACAAACACCAAATTGAGACTGCATGCAGAATTCAGCAAAAATATCTTCTGTGTACAACGTAAAACACCAAATAATGCATGCAGAGCAGAATTAGGCCGATACCCGCTAATTATCAAAATCCAGAAAAGAGCCGTTAAATTCTACAACCACCTAAAAGGAACTGATTCCCAACCTTCCATAACAAAGCCATCACCTACAGAGATGAACCTGGAGAAGAGTCCCCTAAGCAAGCTGGTCCTGGGGCTGGGTTCACAAACACAAATAGACCCCACAGAGCCCCAGGACAGCAACACAATTAGAACCAACCAAATCATGAGAAAACAAAAAGATATAATTACTTGACACATTGGAAAGAATTAACAAAAGAACAGAGCAAACTAGAATGCTATTTGGCCCTAAACAGAGAGTACACAGCGGCAGAATACCTGTACACACTGCCCACAAAATGAGGTGGAAAGTGAGCTGCACTTGCTAACCTCCTGCCAAATGTATGACCATATTAGAGACACATATTTCCCTCAGATTACACAGACCCACAAAGAATTTGAAAACAAATCCAATTTTGATAAACTCCCATATATATTGGGTGAAATACCACAGTGTGCAATCACAGCAGCAATATTTGTGACCTGTTGCCACAAGAAAAGGGCAACCAGTTAAGAACAAACACCATTGTAAATACAACCCATATTTATGTTTATTTATTTTCCCTTTTGTACTTTAACTATTTGCACATCGTTACAACACTGTATTTAGACATAATATGACATTTGGAATGTCTTTATTCTTTTGGAACTTTTGTGAGTGTAATATTTACTGTTCATTTGTTATTGTTTATTTCACTTTTGTTTATTATCTATTTCACTTGCTTTGGCAATGTAAACATATTTTTTTCCCATGCCAATAAAGCCCATTTGAATTTAATGGAGAGAGAGAGAGAGAGAGAGAGAGAGAGAGAGAGAGAGAGAGAGAGAGAGAGAGAGAGAGAGAGAGAGAGAGAGAGAGAGAGAGAGAGAGAGAGAGAGAGAGAGAGAGAGAGGCACATGCGCGTACTGATAGGACGCATCGGGAGATAGTAGCTCAATTTTGTACCATCAAAACTGTGATTATATGTAGAAGCCAGAAAAACATAGTTTAAATTAAGCCTTTAAAATTGATAGATCAATATATCACCAAGCAACTGGGAGAGAGTGAGCGGTCAGTTATTGACAACAGCAAACCAATCTGTGAGTAAAGCGAAGCTGAGACTCAAACCCAACAAGCCATGGCTTCCCTTAGAGGAAAATACTAAGAACAACTTGGAGATGCAAATGAGAGCAACGAACAGCTGAATGATAACCAGGAAAACATAGCTAAAATGCTCTCAATGCTCACCAAAACAAACAAACTGTTACAATCTGTTGTTAAAAAAGTCGATTTGCTCGAAAGGAAAGTAGACTCTATCGAGATATGCATACAGTGGAGAGAACAAGTATTTGATACACTGTCGATTTTGCAGGTTTTCCTACTTACAAAGCATGTAGAGGTCTGTAATTGTTATCATAGGTACACTTCAACTGTGAGAGACGGAATCTAAAACAAAAATCCAGAAAATCACATTGTATCATTTTAAAGTAATTAATTTGCATTTTATTGCATGACATAAGTATTTGATCATCTACCAACCAGTAAGAATTCCGGCTCTCACAGACCTGTTAGTTTTTCTTTAAGAAGCCCTCCTGTTCTCCACTCATTACCTGTATTAACTGCACCTGTTTGAACTCGTTACCTGTATAAAAGACACCTGTCCACACACTCAATCAAACAGACTCCAACCTCTCCACAATGGCCAAGACCAGAGAGCTGTGTAAGGACATCAGGGATACAATTGTAGACCTGCACAAGGCTGGGATGGGCTACAGGACAATAGGCAAGAAGCTTGGTGAGAAGGCAACAACTGTTGGCGCAATTATTAGAAAATTGAAGAAGTTCAAGATGACGTTCAATCACCCTCGGTCTGGGGCTCCATGCAAGATCTCACCTCATGGGGCATCAATGATCATGAGGAAGGTGAGGGATCAGCCCAGAACTACACGGCAGGACCTGGTCAATGACCTGAAGAGAACTGGGACCACAGTCTCAAAGAAAACCATTAGTAACACACTATGCCGTCATGGATTAAAATCCTGCAGCGCACGCAAGGTCCCCCTGCTCAAGCCAGCGCATGTCCAGGCCCGTCTGAAGTTTGCCAATGACCATCTGGATGATCCAGAGGAGGAATGGGAGAAAGTCATGTGGTCTGATGGGACAAAAATATAGCTTTTTGGTCTAAACTCCACTCGCTGTGTTTGGAGGAAGAAGAAGGATGAGGACAACCCCAAGAACACCATCCCAACCGTGAAGCATGGAGGTGGAAACATCGTTATTTGGGGATGCTTTTCTGTAAAGGGGACAGGACGACTGCACCGTATTGAGGGGAGGATGGATGGGACCATGTATCGCGAGATCTTGGCCAACAACCTCCTTCCCTCAGTTAGAGCATTGAAGATGGGTCGTGGCTGGGTCTTCCAGCATGACAATGACCCGAAACACACAGCCAGGGCAACTAAGGAGTGGCTCCGTAAGAAGCATCTCAAGGTCCTGGAGTGGCCTAGCCAGTCTCCAGACCTGAACCCAATAGAAAATCTTTGGAGGGAGCTGAAAGTCCGTATTGCCCAGCGACAGCCCCGAAACCTGAAGGATCTGGAGAAGGTCTGTATGGAGGAGTGGGCCAAAATCCCTGTTGCAGTGTGTTCAAACCTGGTCAAGACCTACAGGAAACGTATGATCTCTGTAATTGCAAACAAAGGTTTCTGTACCAAATATTAAGTTCTGCTTTTCTGATGTATCAAATACTTATGTCATGCAATAAAATGCAAATTAATTACTTAAAAATCATACAATGTGATTTTCTGGATTTTTGTTTTACATTCCGTCTCTCACAGTTGAAGTGTAGCTATGATAAAAATGACAGACCTCTACATGCTTTGTAAGTAGGAAAACCTGCAAAATCGGCAGTGTATCAAATACTTGTTATCCCCACTGTATATAGGACGAACAAGACAACAAAATTGGCCTTCTGGAAACAAAGGCGCAAACTTTAGAAGATGAACTGGATCAGCTAGAAAACACATAGAGACAAAATAATATGAGAATATTGTCCCTACAGGAAGACGAGGAAAAAGGGGAACTTTCCAGCTACGTGATCAAGCTGATAATGGAGGAACTTTGCGTGGATGTATCACCGGAGGATCTGGAGCGATGACATTGGATTGGCGTGAAGCAGAAGAATGCTAAATACTCTCACTTGGTAATTTTTAAGCTGTGGAACTATCAGAACAAAGTCAACATTCTGAGGGCACAGGGGTGTAACGAGATCAATGTCCAGGACCAGTCCATTCAATTCATCCAGGACCTGTCCGCTAGGCTGAGGAAAAAACGCAAGCAATTAATTTTGATCAGACAGTCACTGGAGGAAAAAGGAATCAAGTCTCAACTCCGATTCCCAGCAGCACTGTAGATATGGAAGGGAACACAGACAATGGAGTTCACAAGCGCTGATGAAGCCCTGAACAGGCTGCAGGAAACCATTCCTGTTGAAAGGGAGCCCAGTGCCCTGAGGAGAGGCAGAAGTGGGAAAAACAGATAAGCACACTAGGCTACATACAGTGATGACCAAAACCAACTTATTGTAAATCGAGACAATATTCCTTCCCCCTCCCCCCAAAACAATCTAAACTATTTTGTCCCCAAGTAACTGATCTTCTCTAGGAAGTAACGATATAATTAGCCAAAGCCAATGTGATATATGGACAAGACAATATAAAAGAGGAAATATAGCATGTAAGTCAATAATTGTAAATAATTGTTCTATGGATATGTGTGTGGCATGGATGTGTGTGTGGCATGGATGTGTGTGTGGGCGATAGGGTGTGAGTGGGTGAATGTGTGGGTATGTGTCTGCGCATGTGAATGAGAGAGTGAAGGAGGGTGAATATGAATATGTGTAGGAGGGCGGGAGAGAATGGGTGTGCGGAGGCATAGGGTACATGTTGTGTGTGAATGAAGGCGAATGGATGAGTAAGTAGATGTATAGAGGGGTGTAAATGTGTTTGAGAAGAAGGGAGGGGGGGAAAGACTGAGGTCGGGATAAACTTGGCCTGGGTGGGTAAGGCAGGGCAAGGAGGGGAGGTGGGGACAAGCTTGGCTTGTGGGGGCAAGGGGGAGTAAAGACGGGAGGTGGGGACAAGCTTGGCTTGGGGAGGATAAAGGGGGGAGAACAGGGAGGGGGTGGTGGAGAGGGATGGATTTGGTTTGGCAGAGAGAGAGAGAAGGAAGAACATAATTATAATACAATGTAATTGTATTTATTTTTTAATGAGTTGTAAACTTATAATAATAATAATTGGTCATTTAGCAGACGCTCTTATCCAGAGCGACTTACAGGAGCAATTAGGGTTAAGTGCCTTGCTCAAGGGCACATCGACAGATTTTTCACCTAGTCGGCTCGGGGATTAGAACCAGCGACCTTTCGGTTACTGGCACAACGCTCTTAACCACTAAGCTACCTGCCGCCCTACTTGTTGGAAAATGTATAAGAGTTCTGGACAGATTATAAAAGGATATCGAATCATTATTATTCCTTGTTTGTCATTACAATTAAGATTTAATGGTGGTTATTAGTGGGAATGGAGAGGTGCTATATCCGGGGCATTGGGATGGGGTGCTGGGAGGGCATCAGACATTTCTCTGAGGAGTGCTTGGGGCCTCCACTCATCCCATTTCAGTCTCTCGGAGGACCCACTCACCCCAAGTAGACCCCCACCAGCCACTATACTTTAATTTAAGTTATAAGGTAATACAAACCAACAGTACTTCAGTGGTAGTCTTTCTTCAAATGTATGTACAATGTATGTATCCACAGTTTTTTTTGGTACATTAGGAGAGGTGTCAGAGCTAAAAAGCCCTAAAAAGGCATAGCGCCTCAAGTACAAAGACGTACTTTGCTTTCATATTTTATTGTGTTTTTTTGTATGTTTTTTGTTAAATGTCTGCTCAGCCCACACACTCTATATATGCAATGTATACAATAACTATGTACTGTATTTATACTATGATTTCCCCATTCTATGGAATGCCCACCGCGCTCATACACTACCGGTCAAAAGCTTTAGAACACCTACTCATTCAAGGGTTTTTCTTTATTTTTACTATTTTCTACATTGCAGAATAATAGTGAAGACATCAAAACTATGAAATAACACATATGGAATCATGTAGTAACCCAAAAAGTGTTAAACAAATCAAAATATATTTTATATTTGAGATTCTTCAAATAGCCACCCTTTGCCTTGATGACAGCTTTGCACACTCTTGGCATTCTCTCAACCAGCTTCATGAGGTAGTCACCTGGGAGCATTTCAATTAACAGGTGTGCCTTCTTGAAAGTTAAGCATTTATGTCATGTCTGCTAAAATGTTTTACTTGGTTATTCAATGATAGACATATTTACATTTTAGTCATTTAGCAGACGCTCTTATCCAGAGCGACTTACAGGAGCAATTAGGGTTGTGCTCAAGGGCACATCGACAGATTTTTCACCTAGTTGGCTCGGGGATTAGAACCAGGGACCTTTCTGTTACTGGCACAACGCTCTTAACCACTAAGCTACCTGCCGAAACAGATTCTATACAAGGCCAACCAAATCCAATTTAGCACATGGAATGATGGAGGAAAAAGTGTATGATTCTCAAACACTTAAAAAGATTATCAGCAGATGTGGTTTTCTTGCAAGAGTTACATTTTTAAAAAGTAAAAATGTAACATTTAAAGAGGAGCTGGTTTGGAGAGTCATATGCTGCCACCTACTGTAGTAACAGCAGAGATGTAGGCATCCTGATAAATAAGAATACACCATTTTCCCTTATATTCCAGCACATGGACCAAGAAGGCTGATTTCTAATGTTGAATTTTACCTTACATGGTGAAAAATACACATTGATTTCATTGTACTGTATATCCCACCATGGGCAAAACTGGTGTTTTTAGATAGAATTCAGAAAGGAACTATTATTTTAGCAGGTGATTTAAATTATACATTCGATAAGATTGACAGACGTAGTAATAAAAAAGGCACATTTAGGCAGCCTCCAAAGAGTCTGAAAAATGTAATCACTACAAATAATACATTATCTGATGAAATTGCTTTAGAAAGGGGCACAAAACAGGGATTTTCCCTCTCCCCCCTCCTGTTTGCACTGGCAATTGAACCACTTACAGAAATAACTAGACAGGACCCAAATGTAACAGGTATCAGTATTGGTAAACATGAATATAAACTAAACTTATTTGCAGATGATCTCCTGATATACCTGACCAATATTGAAAACTTGATGCCCCCTTTGCTAAAAATATTTTCAGAATACTAAAAAATCTCAGGATCTACAATTAATGTGGAAAAAACCGAAATAATGTCAATAGGATTTTTTTTTTTAAGAACTCATGATCTACAGCAATCCTTTAAGTAGACCACAAAAAATATGAAATACTTAGGATGCTTAATAAGTGACAATAAACAACAAATATATAAAGATAACTTTATTCCATTACTCAACAATAGGAAAGCAAATCTAATTCAATTGAATAATCTTCCTATAAATCTTAAAGGCAGAATAAACCTCTAGAATGGCATGGCTCCCAAAGTTTTTGTATTTATTTTCGCTAATACCAATTAGCCCACTGAAGACATTCTTTAAAAAAGTATACTCAGTCATAACAGACGTTATATGGGCTAATAAAATTCATAGAATAAAAAGGAAAGTTTTACATCTTCCTAAGTCTGAGGTTGGTTTTAACTTTCCAGACTTGGAATTGTATCAACTCACTACCAAAATATTTTACTTGCAACATATAGCTGAATGCACTAAAGCTGAACAATATTGAAGATGCACATGCTCATCCCCAGAATATTTTTACATGTCTATTTTCAAAGGATAAAGCTAAGAACATGAACAACTTAATAGTTAAGAACACTATAACAATATGGAATAAAATAAAACGTATTCTACAATAACCAATATCACACCCTAAAAACACAACCTTATGGAACAATCCTTGGATAGCTTTTCAGAAATGACCAAAAATTGGTCTACATGGAAAACTAAAGGCATAGAAACCATAAATGACTTGGTAACAGGAAATACATTTATTTACATGACAGAATTAAAAAGTAATTTTGGACTGACACAATGTAGATAGTTTCAAAAACATGAAAGTTACATATCACGATTTGAACTCTTTTGGACATCACAGCAATCTTGAGGGAATCTTACTTGAGTCAGAAAAGGACGTTCATATGATAGGTAAGATATACCAAACCTTGCAGAGAGCATATCCAAATGACAATGTCTTAGAAACAGGGAAAGTTGAAGTTATTCAATTAAAGTTAACGAAAGTGTACGTTTAATCCAGTATAAACTAATGTATAGAATGTATTATACAAGAGACAAAATTCCCAAATTAATGTCTTAAGTGTAAAACTAACAATGATTCAATAATCCATGCTTTCTGGGAATGCTATAAAGTCATAAAGTTGTGGATGGAGCTAGAAAGTTGGCTGTCAGAAGTATTACAATGTAAACTTACTTTTAATCCTTCTGTCTGCATGTTTCAAGACATGGCATATGGGGGTGTAGTGAAAAATACCCAATAGGCTGGAAGATTCTCTTCTCATCACTCATCTTAAAAAAACGTGACAAACAATAATGCAGGCACTAGGGATGGAGGTGTGAGCATGCGGGTCTGGGCAGAGGAGACGTAGTTGTTGTTTGTGTGTGTCTGTAAATTGTTGTTCGTTTGTTTGTTTGTGTATGTTTGTATTTAGTGTGAAAGAAATCATGTTCAAAAAAAGAGAGAGATAGAACATAACATTTGAAATGTCTTCAGGGTAAATCCATTTGAATTCAATCCCTTTTTGACAGCAGCCTTTTTTATTTGAATGAAACCTTCCATACATATTTGCCCATGTAGAAGTGCTTAGAATGTGACTTTTTGGACCTGAATTCAAGAAACATTCAAGAGATAAAGGTGCTCAAAGTTTACCCATTTTGCGTACCCAACCATGCCCTGAGACATCCATGTCTTCATTACTGGAAAAGATAAACGGTTAAGATTGATATCACTTATAATTTCTGGAGAAGTTTTACCTTTAACCTAAATTATCTATAAACATGTAAACTCCAATTTTTACATACACTATATACAAAAGTATGTGGACACCCCTTCAAATTAGAGGATTCAGCTATTTCAGCCACACCCGTTGCTGACAGGTGTATAAAATCGGGCACACAGCCATGCAATCTCCATAGAAAACATTGGCAGTAGAATGGCCTTACTGAAGAGCTCAGTGACTTTCAACGCGACACCGTCATAGGATGCCACCTTTCCAAAAAGTCAGTTCGTCAAATTTCTGCCCTGCTAGAGCTGCCCCGGTTTTCATGGTTCGGGCTAGGCCCCTTAGTTCCAGTGAAGGGAAATCTTAACGCTACGGCATACAACGACATTCTCGACGATTCTGTGCTTCCAACTTTGTGGCAACAGTTTGGGGAAGGCCCTTTCCTGTTTCAGCATGACATTGCCTCCATGCATAAAGCGAGGTCCATACAGAAATGGTTTGTCGAGATCGGTGTGGAAGAAATTGACTGGCCTGCACAGAGCCCTGACCTCAACCCCATCGAACACCTTTGGGATGAATTGGAACACCGACTGCGAGCCAGGCCTAATCACCCAACATCAGTGCCCAACCTCACTAATGCTCTTGTGGCTGAATGGAAGCAAGTCCCCACAGCAATGTTCCAACATCTAGTGGAAAGCCTTCCCAGAAGAGTGGAGGCTGTTATAGCAGCAAAGGGGGGACCAACTCCATATTAATGCCGATGATTTCGGAATGAGATGTTCAGGGAGCAGGTGTCCACATACTTTTGGTAATGTAGTGTATTTCTCTCTGTGTGTTGTAATGTGTTTCTCCCACCTGGCACGCCCCTGAGCCCCGTCCCTCACACACACCCAGGGACAAAGAGAGGGAGTGGGAAGGAGGAAGGGAGGACACGGAGGAGAGGAAAGGTGGAAGGATGGCAGGAATGCTAAGAGGCGTTGGTGCTTTCTTACCATGGTGGTGAGGATGTACTTGTAAAACGCTGATGTCATCCCCAACTCTGACGCCTGTGGAGAGAGAGAGAGAAGCGAAGGAGGGAGGCGAGACAGAGAGAAGGAGAGCGAGATAGAAAGTAAGAGAGAAGAGAGGGGGAAGATAGATGGAGAGGGGAAGTGGTGGGAGACAGAGTGAGGGCGAGAAGGACAGAAGCAGAGAGAGAGAGAGGGATGAAGAGAGAGAAAGGGGTGGAAAGAGAGAGCTTACCATAACCACATTGTTCAATTGTCAAACTTGCACAATAAAGCTTAAGCCAGGGAGCAGACAGAGCAGAGAGCAGTGGTAATGCATGTACTGACAGACAGACAGACAGACAGACACAGTTCTATATAAAGGCCAATCTCTGAGTCACTCCTGTGCTCTGACTGCTGTCGCTACAAGCTGTACAATATAAATGATCATAACACCTACGGACCCATTATCACCACTGAATATGGATTACCGCATGTCAAACAGACAAGCTGTCATTACGATTTAAGCTGCTTAAGATAATTGAACCATTGTTGCTCACTATAAAACTTCACAGTTGCTGTGTCCAGCAAGCAACAATCATCAGTCAAATTGTTATTTAGCTAGAAGTTGACCCAGACCACAGATCTAGGATCAGATTATCATACCATGGGCCCTGATACTAAATCAGTCATTAGGTACAACTTCTCAGCCTGATCTCAGATCTGTTTGTGCTCTACAGGCGACAACTCATGTAGCTACTCTATAAAAGCCACCCCAGCACTGAGGCATGAACCCTGACCTTTTTGAGGATGAGGTAGGAGATGGAGGCGTTGGCGTCGATGATGATGGTGGCCACCTTGTCGTCTCGTATCTCCTTCAGCAGAGGGGTGGGGTCCAGGCTGTCATCCAGCATCCTGATTGACAGCGTCTCCCTGGAGATCAGGAAGCGCCGCACTAGCTCCTCCAATCGCAGAAGGCCTGAGGGGCGGAGCCGGGAGAGAGCCGGAGAGAAGGAGAAGAGAAGGGATAGAATAACAGAGACATTTTAGGTGAGACTTCATTTAACATCCCACAAACAAACATGGGATGTTGGAGATTGGCATGGTAAAATGCATAGAAACTGTACTGTACTGGTAGTTCTAACAAGAGATCCTATAAATCAGGTTCTGAGGAGGATTCAATAATTATATAGTGCTAACCTACCACTATGGCATTGATATAGAATTTGACATCGTTGCCTATTGCATGTACAGTGAGGGAAAAAAGTATTTGATCCCCTGCTGATTTTGTGCGTTTGCCCACTGACAAAGACATGATCAGTCTATCATTTTAATGGTAGGTTTATTTGAACAGTGAGAGACAGAATAACAACAAAAAAATCCAGAAAAACGCATGTCAAAAATGTTATGAATTGATTTGCATTTTAATGAGGGAAATAAGTATTTGACCCCTCTGCAAAACATGACTTAGTACTTGGTGGCAAAACCCTGGTTGGCAATCACAGAGGTCAGACGATTCTTGTAGTTGGCCACCAGGTTTGCACACATCTCAGGAGGGATTTTGTCCCACTCCTCTTTGCAGATCTTCTCCAAGTCATTAAGGTTTCGAGGCTGACGTTTGGCACTCGAACCTTCAGCTCCCTCCACAGATTTTCTATGGGATTAAGGTCTGGAGACTGGTTAGGCCACTCCAGGACCTTAATGTGCTTCTTCTTGAGCCACTCCTTTGTTGCCTTGGCCGTGTGTTTTGGGTCATTGTCATGCTGAAATACCCATCCACGACCCATTTTCAATGCCCTGGCTGAGGGAAGGAGGTTCTCACCCAAGATTTGACGGTACATGGCCCCGTCCATCGTCCGTTTGATGCGGTGAAGTTGTCCTGTCCCCTTAGCATAAAAACACCCCCAAAGCATAATATTTCCACCTCCATGTTTGACAGTGGGGATGGTGTTCTTGGGGTCATTCCTTCTCCTCCAAACACGGCAAGTTGAGTTGATGCCAAAGAGCTCGATTTTGGTCTCATCTGACCACAACACTTTCACCCAGTTCTCCTCCGAATCATTCAGATGTTCATTGGCAAACTTCAGACGGGCCTGTATATGTGCTTTCTTGAGCAGGGGGACCTTGAGGGCGATGCAGGATTTCAGTCCTTCACGGCGTAATGTGTTACCAATTGTTTTCTTGGGGACTATGGTCCCAGCTGCCTTGAGATCATTGACAAGATCCTCCCGTGTAGTTTTGGGCTGATTCCTCACCGTTCTCATGATCATTGCAACTCCACGAGGTGAGATCTTGCATGGAGCCCCAGGCCGAGGGAGATTGACAGTTATTTTGTGTTTCTTCCATTTGAGAATAATCGCACCAACTGTTGTCACCTTCTCACCAAGCTGCTTGGCGATGGTCTTGTAGCCCATTCCAGCCTTGTGTAGGTCTACAATCTGGTCCCTGACATCCTTGGAGAGCACTTTGGTCTTGGCCATGGTGGAGAGTTTGGAATCTGATTGATTGATTGCTTCTGTGGACAGGTGTCTTTTATACAGGTACCAAACTGTGATTCCCTCATTAAAATGCAAATCAATGTGTAACATTTTTTACATGCGTTTTTCTGGATTTTTTTTTTGTTATTCTGTCTCTCACTGTTCAAATAAACCTACCATTAAAATGATTGACTGATCATTTCTTTGTCAGTGGGCAAACGTACAAAATCAGTAGGGGATCAAATACTTTTTTCCCTCACTGTATATTGTATAGCACTGTGAAATGTATCACAATTCTGAGAGAGATGATGTGGTTGAAAGCAAGTGAAAAAACGGACCCACCAATCCACTACGGACAGACTGGTAATTACTTAGCAACATACATAGCAACAAGACCAACTAGGGACAAGCCAAACAGAAAAGCTAAATGAACGGCTACTTCTTTCTCTCCCATTGCAATGCACAATATCAAAAGTCTCCGGTGACGACATGATGCATGTGATGCATCAACACATGACGCATTCGTTCCTCAAAGCATTCTGTACTGTATATATATACAGTACTGTTAGCTAGTCCCTGGGCCAAACACTATGGAATAGTCCTTAGGATTTAGAATCTAAACTCTAATTCCCATTCTAATTCTATATTCTCTAGTAAAACGCTGCTGGAAAAGTAAATAAGAGGAGCTACCAGCGTCTGGGGAGCTTCACAGGGAGCCAGAGGGGAGAGAGGAGGGAGGAGGGAGGGGGAGGGGACAGGGGCCTCCCGGAGAGCAGGCCTGTAAGCAGTGTGATAATCACTGAACCAGGCCAAAAACTTTAATTAGTTTGAAGGAGGAGAAAAATCAATTATCTTTCTTTAGCTTCCTCGCTCTCTTTATCACACTCTCTCACTAACCTAACCTCTCCTTCTCTCTCTCTAACTTCTCTCTCTTTCCCTAACCTCTCCCTCCCTCTCTATCTATTTCTCTAGCTCTTTTTTCTCTCTCTCGCTTTCTTTTCTTTTCCTGGTCTCCCCTTTGCGCTCCATCTCCTTTCTCATCATCTCTCCCCGATCCCTCTATTCCTCTCTCCATCTCCTTTCTCATCATCTCTCCCCGATCCCTCTATTCCTCTCTCCATCTCCTTTCTCATAATCTCTCCCCGATCCCTCTATTCCTCTCTCCATCTCCTTTCTCATCATCTCTCCCCGATCCCTCTATTCCTCTCTCCATCTCCTTTCTCATCATCTCTCCCCGATCCCTCTATTCCTCTCTCCAGCTCTTTATCACCATCTCTCTCTCCCTACCTCTTGCTTCCTCTCTCTCTATCCCTTTTTACCACCTCCCTCTCTCCTATCCTTCCTCTAACCTCATCCATCTCATAAAAACTGCATAATGGCACTAGATTAATAGCTGGATGTGACCCATACATAACTAGAGAAGGAAACCTCCAAAATGGTCTAAAACCACGGATACACCCTCCTTTAAAATCATTTCAGTGAGCCAAAAAGAACCGGAAAACGCCTGGAAATCAACATAAAAAGTATTTCTCCATGCAGCAACCGAATGGACAATATAAGAAGAGAAAATGAAACCATCTTGGTCTCCTTGCGTTACTCAACCACTACATCTGATATGTGATGGACGGCGGTTATATCCGGCCCTATCTCACAAACACACATAGCGTCCACTTTTCCTGAATGCCACTCGACGGAGGTAGATGGAAAAATTTGAAAACCCCTGTTGGTTGTAACCATGGTATGTTAATCGTACATCTCTCTGCAGCACACTGACTGCATGTGTGTGTGTGTAGAGGGAGTCAGGCAGTCAGCCTGTTGAGTGGCAGTTAGCACCTATTCTGCAGCCATGGCAACCAGCAGCTCAGCACAGCGATAGCTCCCACAGCCAAGTGGGTCAGAGAGTGTGGGTAACGGTAACCTTGACGAGATCACTTCCCAGACAAATATAGAGCCTCATCTGCCCCCGCAATCACTATATCACCATGACTACCGTACCTGTTGCTTTTAAAACCTCTTCCAAATATGAGAGAAGCTTTTTGTAAACACATCAAATGGAATGAAGGAAGTAGGCCTGTATATCACATCAAAATCACTGTACAGTTTCTGGTGTATTTCAAAGCGTCTCATGTTCAAAGTGGCAAGTCTATGAAGAGGAGAGGAGCTCTTCATTTTCTGAGACTGAAACAGAATTACAGCTCTTTGGAATAATTACTGTGCATCAATATTTAAATCAATAGTCTGGAGGCCGACAGGTGGTTGACTGTCTGGCCAAGTGCTGGAGGATGAGTAAGAGGTAGATTCTGTTGGAGTGTGATTTGTATGGACCACGTGTTGTGTTGTTTGCATGTACAGTTTAGTGAACTTTAAGAGCAGCCTGTTAGAATGAGTGTCTAACAGCAGGACAGTCATATTCGCCCAGAGTGTGAATGTGCCAAGATGCCGTGAGCTCGCACAGGGAGTGTGAGTTACACGAACACACACACACACAATTACACATTCACACACATCTACAGTACATGCGTGCACACACACTCACAAGCACACACACACATACAGTACTCACACTCGGCCTTGGCGCAGACCAGGCTGGCTGAGGGGTAGCTGAAGGATCTCAGGATGGCTGCCACGGCCAGGCTCAGGTCCTCGTTGCTAGGGTATAGACTGACCGAGGCAAAACGCAGGTAGGGCAACCTGGGAGTCTCCTCTGGACCTATCTTTACATGAGGGATCTGGAGAGGAGAGGAGGAGACGTAGGAGGAGGAGGAGGAGGAGAGGAGAGGAGAGGAGAGGAGAGGAGAGGAGAGGAGAGGAGAGGAGAGGAGAGGAGAGGAGAGGAGAGGAGAGGAGAGGAGAGGAGAGGAGAGGAGAGGAGAGGAGAGGAGAGGAGAGGAGAGGAGAGGAGAGGAGAGGATAAAGGAAGTAGCGAGAGAAAGGAAAGAAGAGCAGAGAAGGCAATGATATCAAACAACCAGTATATAAACAGTTAAGGAGAGAGCGAGAGAGAGAGAGAGTGAGAGATTGTGGTAGAAGGATGGTGAGAGGAAACAAAGATGAGGAGAGGCGGGGAAGAGGAGAACAGAGTGAGGAGGGATAAAAGGCCAAAGGGAGTAAAGAGAAAACAGATGGAAGAGGTGGTTGATGGTTAATTACATGAGGAGAGATTCAGCACTCCTGGGAGACTCAATCTCCTGACACTGTAACGATGAACAAGAAGGGTGTGAGAGAGAGAGAGAGAGAGAGAGAGAGAGAGAGAGAGAGAGAGAGAGAGAGAGAGAGAGAGAGAGAGAGAGAGAGAGAGAGAGAGAGAGAGAGAGAGAGAGAGAGAGAGAGAGTGAGAGTGTGTACCTCCTTCTCTCCACATATATGACTGACAGTAGAGCCAGAAGCAGGGCTGTTGGCAGGGCCTATCACAGACACCACTCCTTTAGGTAGAATCTGGCACACTGAGAGAGGAGAGAGAGACAGAGGAACAGGAACACTTCTCTTAAAATAAATCACATTTGTCTGGGTGCTCTGTTAGTCTGGTGGGAATGTATTACTATCTTTTTTGTCTGTTGCTATAAATGTTGAAGTGCAGTCTATTGTTTCTAATGCTTGTGGACTTCAGAACTCTTACTCACTCCTTGCTTTGTCCTTTAACCCTCTGGCTTGGTTCCATTATGCCACCTTCCCTTCACGGGCAGAGGGAAGGGAGTGAGTTTGTAGAGTGGAACCTAGCCATTAAATGATCTCTTTTCCTTTGTGACCACTGATGGGAAAAGGATGGAAACATAGCAACATGGTGGAAACTCCATCTTGCCTACTGTTAGGGCATGTTCAGTCTGTCAGTCAGTCTGTTCTGTCTCATAGTTAATCTCATCAATGCAACTGGCACACTGATCAAGGCCAACATGTCTTCCTGCCACACTGCACTGTGTCAAAGTAACCATGGTTGAACCTAGACAGTAACAGGGAAACAAGGCCTCTGAGTCAATGATTGACAGGGGGCAATAATCGCACCCATCATGGGGCTACAGTAAGTTTATGGGTGCATCTTCATGTCAGTTCAGCTGAAGGAAATGAGGTGAGGAGAGGAAGCTGCTTCAGACTATTGAGATTCACCCTGGGCTCCATTTCATTCCTCTCCATCACTCCATCCTCATCACCCATAACCTCTGGCGTGTGTGTGTGTGTGTGTGTGTGTGTGTGTGTGTGTGTGTGTGTGTGTGTGTGTGTGTGTGTGTGTGTCTGTGTGTCTGTGTGTGTGTGTGTGTGTCATACAGCTTCAGCTGTAAGATAAGGCCTGTGATCCAAGGACCCTGATGGCAAACACGCCTGTCAGAGTGTCCTGCCCACTGGTCAAGGACACACACACACACTTGAATAAAGCCACACAAAAGCGCACACACAAACACACACATGAATAAAGCCACACTCAAGCACACACACATACTGTACAGTGCATTCACACACGTCCACACAGTCACTTCTCCCTCCAGCTCGCTGTGGCTTATGGCAGGGTGGTGACCTCTTGCAATGGGAACAGCAAGTGTCTGTATCCTGATAGAACTCATTGGTCTGTGAGCTAATACACAAAAACGACTGAATGATATCCTCAATCTATAAGTGTAGTAATGGTATTACTGGTCAGTACTGGTATTACTGGTCAGTACTGGTCTGTACTGGTATTACTGGTCAGTACTGGTCTGTACTGGTCTGTACTGGTATTACTGGTCAGTACTGGTCTTTACTGGTATTACTGGGCAGTACTGGGCTATACTGGTATTACTGGTCAGTACTGGTCTGTACTGATATTACTGGTCAGTACTGGTATTACTGGTCAGTACTGGTCTGGACTGGTATTACTGGTCAGTACTGATATTACTGGTCAGTCCTGGTCTCTACTGGTATTAATGGTCAGTACTGGTCTCTACTGGTATTACTGGTCCGTACTGGCCTTTACTGGTATTACTGATCTGTACTGGTATTACTGGTCTGTACACGTGTCTGTGGTCATGTAACGGTTTGTGCTGGTCTCTACTGAGTCTGCACAGGTCAGTACTGGTTTGTCCTGGTCTGTACTCATCTGTACTGGTCTCTCCTGGTATTACTGGTCTTACTAGTCAGTACTGGTGTTACTCACTGGTGTCAGTGGTCTCGTACTGGGAGTCCCTCTGCAGTTCGAATATGTCCACCTCCACGCGGGCTCTGGCCCCTCCCTCCATCACACTGTTGATGTTCTCTCTGGCCAGGGCCAGAGCCAGCCGCTCCCCACGCCCACACACTGACTGGTCATCCAGGATCGCAGCTACATGGGGAGGGAGGGAGACGTAGATATGGAGCGAGAGAAAACATTGATGTTACACACCATAAGACAGCAAGACAAAAAGAGTAGAGACAAGCAGAGTATTTATGAGGGTTGTGAAGGCCAGGTGAGTGAATGGGTGTGCCCTGGTGGGCAAGGGGGAGGAGGGGGGTGAGATACTGGGGGAAGAGGGGGGAGACAGACACCTGAGGGTGATCAAGGGATGGAAGGAGGGAGGGATGGATTGATAGATAAACACTCACCCATCCGGACGGAGGAGAGCAGGGTGGCCTGGCTTCCGGAGCGTGGTGCCATGGTAACTAGCAGGAAGGAGGAGAAGTGTATCGACAGCAGCAGCGCTGGCAGAGCCGGCATCTTCTACTGCTCCTCATGGAGAACGGTCTGCTGGCTGCCTGCTCGCCACCTACAGGACGGGAGAATACATTACAATCAAACACACAGACACACTCACAAACGCACACACACACACTCTGTGAACACATCTGTAGCTCCAACGGTTACATCTCTATTTAAAGAGCTTGTTATGATCACACGAAACCCACACATGAAACCCACACACAAACACACACAGCTCTGCCTGCTCCAAAACCACCCTCACTCACTCTGAGTGACAACCCCCGTTCTAAGTGACAGTTTAATGTGTGTGTGAAAACAGACAAGAAGATGATGGGTGTGTGTAGTGTATAGCGTCTCGTTTCTGCTGGTCATGACCCTCAGTTTGACCTCTGAGATGGAGAAGTGTGTGATGTGTGTGTGATGTGTGTGTGTGTCTGGTATCTGTGTGAGTTGGAGATGAGTCACCTTTGACCCTGTAGGCACAACACAGCAGCTTGACTGTTTCTATCTGACCCCAGGGAGGTGAGGATATTTCTCCTCTCCATCTCTCTTCCCTCCCTCCTTGTCTTCATTTTCCCTTCACGCTTTTCTTTTTTTACTCTCCCTCCATTTCTCCCTCTCCCCCTTAGCTCTCCATTTCTCCCTCTCCCCCTTAGCTCTCCATTTATTTTATTGTTCTCTCACATCAAGTATCTGTCTGACTTCATCCTACCCTCCTGCCCCACACGCACCCTTCACTCCTCCAGGTCCATCTCCCTTCAGCAGCCCCACAGCAGACTAAACACTACAGGTGACAGGGCTTTCAGTTGTGCGACCCCTCGGCTGTGGAACACACTTCCAGTCACTGTCAGGGCTGCAGAGTCTCTGGCCTCGTTTAAGGTGCAGCTAAAGACTGAGCTGCTCAGAAAAGCTTTCAAGGACCTATGTTAATTCAGTTCTCCTGTCCACTGGATCTGATGCCTTGGATGTGAGAAAAGCGCTTTACAAATTATAAGGAATTATTATTATTATCACTCACCTTTCTCCCTGCCATTCCCTTGCATGAGTCAGTGTGTCAGTGAGTGTGTGTGTGTGTGAGTGTGTGAGTGTGAGTGTGTGAGTGTGTGTCTGTGTGAGTGTGAGTGTGAGTGTGTGTGTGTGTGAGTTGGAGTGTGTGTGTGTGAGTTGGAGTGTGTGTGAGTGTCTCTAATGTTCCACCAGGTCACACTGTTCCTGTCATTAGGCTCAGGTAGCGTTGACATCTGAACACTGAAGCCGTTATGCAAGAGGTTACACACACAGACATCACAGTGAGACCACTGCCACATGATGCTCTGTCACCTTGCCACACTGCTCTCTGGATCTGACTGAGTTGTGTAAAAAAGTGTGTCCTGTGATATATTGTATTTCCTGTATTGTCAGCAGACACGTGCAGTATCACACGCATCTATTCTAAAGAACTGGACCTGGAGTCACAACAGCTGCTCCCTTTTTTATCTATCTATTTTCACAACGCCAGAGTCTGTGTGTGTTGGGGTGTCTGTGTGTCTCAGTCTGTGTGTCTGAGTCTGTGTGTGTTGGGGGGTCTGTGTGTCTCAGTCTGTGTTGGGGAGGGGGTCTGTTTGTCTGAGTCTGTGTGTGTTGGGGGAGTCTGTGTGTCTGAGTGTGTGTATGTGGGAGGAGTCTGTGTGTCTGAGTGTGTGTATGTTGGGGGAGTCTGTGTGTCTGAGTGTGTGAATGTGGGGGGAGTCTATGTGTCTGAGTGTGTGAATGTGGGGGGAGTCTGTGTGTCTGAATGTGTGTATGTGGGGGGAGTCTGTGTGTCTGAATGTGTGAATGTGGGGGGAGTCTGTGTGTCTGAGTGTGTGTATGTGGGGGGAGTCTATGTGTCTGAGTGTGTGAATGTGGGGGGAGTCTGTGTGTCTGAATGTGTGTATGTGGGGGGAGTCTGTGTGTCTGAGTGTGTGTATTATGGGGGAGTCTATGTGTCTAAGTGTGTGTATGTGGGAGGAGTCTGTGTGTGTGTGTCGGTGTGTCACTATCCATGCCTGTGTGTGCGTGCCAGCCCATGTGTGTGTGTGTGTGCGTGATGGCATATTGATCGAGGGCAGCTGAAGTGGCAGTCAATCAAAACAATGGGGGATCTGTCAGCATTCCACAGGATGCTTCTGATTGGCTATTACCAGGGAGCAGATTGCCCTGATGACCAATAAGGTCTTGGCTGAGCCCATGAGCGTGTTCAATGATTGGATGGAGCAGGTGCTATTTCATTGACAGGACTGTAGAGAGAAGATTAGTCCACATCTACACCTTTCCATCTGTCTCCAAGGCCTGGAGGAAAGAAACAAGGGAGAGAGAGAGAGAGAGAGAGAGAGAGAGAGAGAGAGAGAGAGAGAGAGAGAGAGAGAGAGCTCAAAGACATTGCTCCTGCATTTTTAACAAAAAATATAGATTTAGAGTTAGATAAAGTAGGATTTTTTGGCAGGGACATATACAGGATGCTACCCTCCACAACATAAGCTTTATTCCAAACCAAAACTCCAAACCTACAACCTGATTTTGGACGGAATTACCTGGAAAGCTTTCTACTACCAAGGATTACTATTCTCAAACTATACAGCAAATGCTCTGGAAAACAAACAGAAACCTGAAAACACCATCCAACCTGGAACTGAGTGAGTAATGTTTAGTATGAAGCTATTTTTCACTTTCAAAAACCAAGAAGAAAAATTCATTACAATGATATATTTTATATTATAAGGACTGAATTCTAAGGCTACCAAGCTTAAAATACAGTACCCTCTGAATGTAAAAAACGACAAGACACGAAAAGAGTACAAATTGAAACTTCTTTTGGGGAAGCACGAGACACTTTTTGCTGATTTGTATAAAAATGGGAACATAAGCAACCTTATCTTCCACACAGACCATCCCCTGGCATGGCACAGTGCTATACTAGCACACTACCCCTCTGTTAAGAGGGGGGGTGTTAGCGACGGCTGGAAACTCAGGATACTGGACAACGAGGACTCTGAGTCGTCTAATATTAATCTCTATAAATCTGGAACCGTTTTGGTTCAAGGCAACACCAAACAGTTCCAGCTGGACTTTCACCTAATCAAAGAAATAGCTCAGCAGGAGAAGCTGTCCCTTGAGAAAGATACCCCTACCCCGAGCGGGTCAGACCAGACCTCTTCATTAAATAACCCCACAGAGCAACCCCAAGCAGAAACTCAACTTCCCAGCACAGAGTACTACTCCCTCATTGAAATGAAGGATAAATTCACCCAGCTGGAGGTAAGGCAAGTGGAGCTGGAACAGCAGGTGAACACACACCAGTTAGCACAGACCCAGACAACAGTCCAGCACAACAACACCCCCTTAACTAGACCTGGAGAGCTGCAGGTGGAGAGAGACATGTCTGCACTCTGGACTGTGGTGAGACAACATCAACAGGAGAAAGAGCAGGAGCAGGAGAAGAACAGAGCACTAGAGGAGAGGATCAGAGTGCTGGAGGAGAAGGTGAGAACGATGACGGGTGACATTGAACAACCCATTAGAGAACAGCCCACCTCAGATCCTGGCCAAAGTCTCGACACCGCAGCAGAACAGTACACCCTAGACCCTGACCATAGCCTCGACATCACACCCAGACAAACAAATGAAGAACCCCAAGCCCTGGGGACCCCAACCCCTCTGAGCAACCCCCCAGTCAGACACCCTGATAGCCCTCATGACGACCCCCCCACACCCACTAAGGACATACACAAGCCACAGATTGTACTCCTTATGGACTCAAACGGGAAATACATACAAGAAAATAAACTTTTTCCAAAACACACAGTGTCTAAACTCTGGTGTCCAAATACCCAGCGTGCCCTAGACCTTCTGTCTAAGGACCGACTAGGATCACCCAGCCACATAATAATACACACAGGCACAAACGACCTGAGAACACAGCAGGAAAGGGTGGCCACATCACTCAAGGGCGTGATAGAAAAAGCTTCTTCTACTTTCCCCAACGCACAAGTGGTTATCTCAACCCTGTTACCACGAAAAGACTTCCACCCTGCTACCATACAGCGGGTAAACGCAAGTATTTCCCGTGACTGTGCATCAAAACCAAATGTCTTCCTGGCCCACCACTCCACCCTGGACGTGAACAGCCTTTACGACCAGGTCCACCTATACAAGGCAGCAGTGCCCACCTTCGCCCGGACCCTAAAGGATATCGCCCTCAACCGCAGACCCAACACCTCACACAGGAGCAACAGATCAACAGACACCCCGCCCAGACCAGCGAGACACTCTCCCAGACCTGCGGGACCCCCCAGGACCTACACATAGAGGACCCCCGCAGAGAGGACCTACATCCAGACCACAGCACCATCAACCACATCTACACCCCCACCCCAACCAATTAACTCCCCCCAAGTCAACCATGCCCACACCCCATTTAGGCCCCCTCAGATCAGACCTATGCCCCTCCTACCCACCCCAAGCCCCCCACTCCCACAAAGAGGGCCTCAACATGAAAGTCACACATACGCCCAGGCCGTGAGCAGGCAAACAGGCCCAACACCCACTCTTACACTAGCCCAAGCCAATGGCATGTACCAGATGCTCAGCAGGCTCTGCTCACAATTACTGGCCTGAGGCCAAACCACACAACCAACAACATTAGACACTTTATGGAACACAAAGCCTTCACTATTTCATCCTAGAATATCCAAGGCCTGAGGTCATCTGCCTTTGGCCTAAAGAGCAGGAATCTGGACTTCACCAAAGAAATCGGAAATACAGACATTGTCATCCTACAAGAAACATGGTATAGAGGAGACGGACCCACTGGTTGCCCTCTAGGTTACAGAGAGCTGGTAGTCCCATCCACCAAACTACCAGGTGTGAAACAGGGAAGGGACTCAGGGGGTATGCTAATTTGGTATAGAGCAGATGTCACGGTTTCGGCCGAGGCTGCTCCTTCTCCTTGTTCGGGCAGGCTTCGGCGGTCGTCGTCCCCGGAGTACTAGCTACCACCGTTCGATGTTTCATGTTTGTTTGGTTTTGTCTGGTTGTACACCTGTCCCTTGTTAGTGTTTGATTTTGTTTCCTATTTAGTTATCGTGTGTTGGGTCAGGTGTTATGTGTGATTATTATTGTCAGCTGTTGCCATTGAGGAGTTTCCTCTCTCAATACTTTGTATTTGAGAGTTCGCACTGCGTGCGCTTTTTTCTTGTATTTCGCACTGTTGTTGTTGTGCGTAATTGTTCGTGCCACCCGGTTGGGTTGGCGACTCATTCCTGTTTTTGGATATACTAAAGTCTGTTGACGAACACCCTGGTTCCTGCGCTGATTCCTGCACCACATCCACACGCAGCGTTCTGACAGAATCACACATCCCACTATGGAATCAGCAGGAGCAGCCGCGCTAACGGACATTATGGAAGACCGTCTTCGTGGGCAGGAGGACAGGATCAACCAGATCGGTCACGCCCTGGATCAGGTGATGAACACTCTCCACCGATGGGAGACCAGCGGGTACCCACGCCCCCACCTACCGGACCATCCCCATCGGTCAGTCCTCCTGTCCCCCTTCCGGAACCCAGCGGGTTCGGCTCTCCCTCCCGAGGGCGTACCGGCTCCGCTGCCGGGTGTCAAGGGTTCTTGCTGCAAGTGGAGCTCTACCTCGCCACCGTACACCCGGCTCCCTCGGGACACGAGGCGTCTCCGCCCTCATCTCCTGTCTCACCGGCAAGGCGTTGGAGTGGGCCAACGCCGAATGGAGGAGAATAGACGCCGCTACTGTTACCTATGCGGAGTTCTCCCGCCGCTTCCGTGCCGTGTTTGACCATCCACCGGAGGGGAAGGCGGCGGGGGAGCGTCTGTTCTACCTCCGACAGGGGATGAGGAGCGCACAGGCTTTTGCGTTGGAGTTCCAGACTCTAGCGGCAGATGCAGGGTGGAATGAGCGGGCCCTCATAGACCACTTCCGCTGCAGCCTCCGGGAGGACGTCCAGAGAGAGTTGGTGTGCAGGGATACCACGTTGTCGTTTGACCAGCTGGTCGAAACATGGCCATTCGGCTGGACACCCTGCTCGCTACCCGTGGACGTCCCGGGTGGGGGTTGCCCATTCCACCTTCCAGCACCTCCGAGCCGAGCCCTATGGAGCTCGGAGGTGCTGGCGCTAGGGAACGGAGGAGTAGGAACCCGAGGGGGGCCGTTCCTGCACCAACTGTGGCCGTGGAGGGCACACCGCGGCTAGGTGTTGGGGAGGGTCTCCTGGTGGAGGTGAGGTCAGGCCAGGCATTGGGGAGTCCTCCCAGGTGAGTAGGCGCCCTACTTACCCAGAGCTTTCTGTCGTTCACCTAACCTTGCCTGTTTGTTTTCCACAGGTTGCACCTCGTTCCCAGCATAAGGCGCTGGTAGATTCAGGCGCAGCTGGGAATTTTGTAGATCGCCAGTTCTGTGTAAAGTTAGGGATTCCCCTCCGTCTCGTTGATAAGCCTTTCCCTGTACATGCCCTAGATAGCCGTCCGTTAGGATCTGGGTTGATTAGGGAGGTCACAGCGCCTCTTAAGATGGTGACGCAGGGGGGTCATGAGGAGACGATTCAGCTCTATCTGATTGACTCTCCTGCGTATCCGGTGGTACTGGGGCTTCCCTGGTTAATTACCCATGACCCTACTATTTCGTGGCGAGAAAGCTCTTACAGGGTGGTCTGCTCAGTGTGTGGGGCTGTGTCTGGGTGTTTCCATAGGGGTGACCTCGGTGGAGAGTCCGAATCTAATGCCAGCACTGCAGATTCCCCCTGAGTATGAGGATTTGAAACTGGTGTTCAGTAAGACTAGGGCGGCGCAGCTGCCGCCTCATAGACAGGGGGATTGTGCGATAGATCTCCAGTCAGGAGCAGCCCTCCCGCGGAGCCATGTGTATCCCTTGTCCCAAGAGGAGAGGAAGGCAATGGAAACTTACATCACCGAGTCTCTGAGACAGGGATACATACGGGCCTCCACTTCACCCGCTTCCTCAAGCTTCTTTTTTGTGAAGAAAAAAGATGGAGGTCTGCGCCCGTGTATTGATTACCGCGGTCTCAATCAGATTACAGTGAAGTACAGCTATCCACTTCCTCTGATTGCGACTATGACGGAGTCATTACACGGTGCTCAGTTCTTCACAAAATTGGATCTTAGGAGCGCATATAACTTGGTGCGCATTAGAGAGGGCGATGAATGGAAGACAGCATTTAGCACGACCTCCGGTCATTACGAGTATCTCGTCATGCCATATGGGTTAATGAATGCTCCCTCAGTCTTCCAATCCTTTGTAGATGAGATTTTCCGGGACATGCAGGGGCAGGGAGTAGTCGTGTACATAGACGATATTCTGGTGTACAGTTCTACCCGAGCTGAGCATGTAGCCCTGGTGCGCCCGAGTGTTGAGGGAGGCTGTTGGAGCATGACCTATATGTCAAGGCAGAGAAATGTCTGTTCTTTCAGAAGTCGGTCTCCTTTTTTGGGTTATCAATTGTCTGCGTCAGGGGTGAAGATGGAGGTTGACCGGGTGTCAGCTGTGCGTAATTGGCAAACCCCAACCACTGTGAAAGAGGTGCAACAGTTCTTGGGCTTTGCGACTATTACCGGAGGTTTATCCTGGGTTTTGGACAGGTGGCAGCTCCCATTACGTCTCTGTTGAAGGGGGTCCGGTGCGCTTGCAGTGGTCAGCTGAGGCGGACAGGGCTTTTGGGAGACTGAAGGACCTGTTTACCTCAGCGCGGTGTTGGCGCATCCGGATCCCGCTTTACCTTTCCAGGTAGAGGTAGACGCGTCCGAGGCTGGTATTGGGGCCGTTCTCTCACAACGGTCTGGCACACCACCTAAACTCCGCCCCTGTGCTTTTTATTCTAAGAAGCTCAGTCCCAGCGGAGCGGAATTATGACGTAGGGGACAGGGAGCTGTTAGCCGTGGTACAGGCCCTAAAGGTGTGGAGGCATTGGCTGAGGGGGCTCAACACCCTTTCCTCATTCTAACTGACCACCGTAACCTGGAATACATCCGGGCAGCTAGGAGACTGAATCCTCGCCAGGCCCGCTGGACTATGTTTCTAGCCCGGTTTGTGTTTAAAATCACTTACATCCCTGGGTCCCAGAACGGGAAGGCAGATGCCCTGTCTCGCGATATGACACGGAGGAGAGGTCCGTTGAGCCCACTCCCATACTACTGAAGTCTTGTCTGGTTGCACCGGTGGTATGGGAGGTCGATGCCGAGATCGAGCGGGCGACGCACCGACCCAAGTCCTCCCCAGTGTCCTGTGGGTCGGACGTACGTTCCGCTCGAGGTACGCGATCGCCTCATTTATTGGGCTCATCGTCCCCTCCTCTGGACATCCAGGTATCGGCCGGACAGTTCACTGCCTTAGCACTAAGTACTGGTGGCCAACGTTAGCCAGGGATGTGAGGATTTATGTCTCCTCCTGTTCGGTGTGTGCCCAGTGTAAGGCGCCCAGACATTTGCCCAGGGGTAAGCTACAACCCCTTCCCGTTCCACAACGACCCTGGTCCCACCTCTCGGTGGATTTTGTTACAGACCTTCCCCTCTCACAGGGGAATACTACCATCCTGGTCGTTGTGGATCGGTTCTCGAAGGCCTGTCGTCTCCTACCCATGCCGGGTCTACCTACTGCCCTACGGACCGCTGAGGCTCTGTTTACCCATGTCTTCCGGCATTACGGGGTACCCGAGGATATAGTGTCTGATCGAGGCCCCCAGTTCACCTCCAGAGTGTGGAGAGCGTTTATGGAACGGATGGGGGTTTCGGTGAGCCTTACCTCGGGTTACCACCCGGAGAGTAATGGGCAGGTTGAACGTGTCAACCAGGATGTGGGAGGTTTCTGAGGTCTTATTGCCAGGACCGGCCGGAGGAGTGGAGCGAGATACGTTCCGTGGGCCGAGATGGCGCAGAACTCTCTCCGCCACTCCTCCACCCAACTAACCCCTTTCCAGTGTGTGTTAGGGTACCAGCCGGTCCTGGCACCTTGGCACGAGAGCCAGATCGAGGCCCCTGCGGTGGATGAGTGGGTGCGGCGCTCGGAGGAGACGTGGAACGCTGCCCACGTTCATCTGCAGCGGGCCATCCGTCGGCATAAGACGAGCGCCGATCTCCACCGCAGTGAGGGGCCTGTGTACGCACCTGGAGATCGAGTCTGGCTCTCGACCAGAAACCTGCCCCTCCGCCTGCCCTGCCGGAAGCTGGGTCGGCGGTTTGTGGGCCATTTAAAGTCCTGAGGAGGTTGAACGAGGGTGTGTTACAGGTTAGAACTGCCTATGGAGTACAGGAATATTAACCCCTCGTTTCATGTGTCTCTCCTCAGGCCGGTGGTAGCTGGTCCACTCCAGGATTATGAGATAGAGGAGATTCCTCCGCCCCGTTGGACATCGAGGGGCTCCGGCGTACACTGTGAGGTCCATCCTTGATTCGAGACGCCGGATGGGGGTCTCCAATATCTCGTGGAGTGGGAGGGTAAGGCCCGGAGGAGCGGTGCTGGGTGCCGAGGAGGGACATATTAGACCTGTCCCTGCTGACCGAGTTCCATCGGGGGTCATCCCTACGCGCCCTGCTCCGCGTCGTCCTGGTCGTCCCCGAGGCGGGATCGCGCACGGCTGGAGCTGCGCGTCAAGGGGGTACTGTCACGGTTTCGGCCGAGGCTGCTCCTTCTCCTTGTTCGGGCAGGCTTCGGCGGTCGTCGTCCCCGGAGTACTAGCTACCACCGTTCGATGTTTCATGTTTGTTTGGTTTTGTCTGGTTGTACACCTGTCCCTTGTTAG